>NW_008751657.1:1799827-1932819 GCF_000715545.1 Opisthorchis viverrini | reverse complement strand
CCACTTCCGAAGCCATGGCAGACGAAGTTCAAAGCCGAATGTGCGCCAATAATTTTCAAAAGAGATCGATTAAAACAAATCGGAAATAATGACGGCAGACGAGGTTGGTTTTCAGTCCACGCATACATGCAAAGAAGTGCAACATTTTGGCGTTAAAGTTTTTATTTCGCCCGCAGGGGTTTTGCAGAAAAATGCATTGTGCTTCTAGCCGCTGGCGCCCCACTCCACTGTTTACGATACTGTTTATTTTCCGCGCAATCCCCTGTAGGCACAAAACCCGACAGTTATACTTTTATTCCGACCTTTATGATCATAAAATGCATTGTGCTTCTAGCCGCTGGCGCTAATGCCCACTGTTTACGATACTGTTTATTTTCCGCGCAATCCCCTGTAGGCACAAAACCCGACAGTTATACTTTTATTCCGACCTTTGTATTATGATCATCCATGATGGTATGCCACCCACCGGTTGGGACGAAATAATATTATTATAATTACTATCATTATTACTGTCTACTTGTTCTGTCCATAGTCCTACTAAATCTTTTAACCGCACTATAAATTGATCAGTATACCGATGAAGCTAAAACATTACTGTTCACCCAACACAGCGTGTGCGAACGAGCATAAAGTAAGCAAAAAACTTACTTGCTGTGGCAAATTCCTTGACTGTGTTTCGGTGACACCTACCGAAACGATAAAAAGCTTTTCACCACGCAGATCGCCAATGGCTGTGTCATTTGGAATATGTACTGACATACAGGGTGTAATTATTGTTCGTGTAGTTCTAAGGTAACTTCCAAATCCAGCTTCCAAACCAGCTTTCTCACAAAAATTTTCTACCATCGTAACGGAGACATCGTGCAAAGATATTGACGGTCGTTGGAATGCGAATTCCAAGCTCACAACGGATATCTGGAGCGTTTAAATAACTCCTGACAAAACTACTGTTACATTAAGAGATTTTTAGTTTGAATAAATATCCCCAAGTGCTCAAACATCGTGCCACAGGTTCCTGTATTCAAGTTTGGGTTGCGCATCTAAGGGTCGACGCTATCATTCTGAATTTTGAATTTTCGCTCCCTTTCCGGCGTGTCGTACATTCTATCAAAAATTCGGTGCCCCTGTCGCATTGGTCATTTGCACTTTGTCTGTTCTAACGAATTCGTCGTTCTCTCAAAATGGATATGTTTGACGATGATCCCGCAAAATTTTGCCTTTAGTTGAGGCAATAGGTTCTCTCCTCCAAATTTCCGGCCTTTTCTTTGCAATGTGATTAATTGGGCTTATGTCACAGATGGGGATTTGTGCGCACGTTCTCAACCCACGTGCAGCTGTTGATCGTAACCGTCCAGTAACTGTATGGCCTGTCAATAGTAACGGTGGTGGCTATCTCGCTCGGGCTATGAAGCTGGTATTAGGGGGTTGTATTTGGTGTATGATATAAGTGGGAATATACCAAGATGAAAATTAATGATAAATAGGGCCGGAGAAAAAAGTTTTCCTCCCCTTTTATTGGTTAAAGTACAAGCGGACACTGAGTACCTTGCCAGGTCTAGTTGTTCACTTCGTGACCTGTTCTCTTGGGTCGTTCGTGAGAGCAATCCAGCCGCGTAATACCTTCCGTTAGATTGATACCGTGTCGTCTGCAAGGAAACTACCAAGCTTTGCGGACTGATGAGCATAATTGCAACTAGTGAATGCACCAAAAATAGCAGCATTCCAATAAATTGTTTATTGAATTATTAATATTTTTACGCCTGCTCGAGCTATCCTAGGATGCAGAGCAAACGACAAAAGCTAATGGGATGATAAAGTACGATGTGTTCAGACGGTTAAACAAAAGCAGAAGTCTGGCGGCCCCTCGACTAGGATCCGAATGCATTTGATATTAACTACAGTTCCTGGCGTGTGGCCAGTAGAAGAGAAATATCAGTTGCTGAGCAATGGCAGTGGTAAATATGGCGAGATTGGCAGTGTCCCATAGGGTGTAATGTGTGTTAGGCCCGGAATTTGGCAGTTATATTGAGGTAATGTGAGTAAACTTTCGATAGTCGCGGTTGATCGGTGGTCCCACTTCTGGTAATGGAGAAACGATACAAAGGATGTCAGTGGAGAATCTTATGTTTCGCATTTCACAATGTAGAGCTATGCTGCCAGTGAGCACAACCTTAATACGCACACTCTAACATCAAGCAACTAACCAGAATATTGGACATGCTTACAGGAGTCTTCTAAATATAGTGGGAATGTCAATAATGGCTATCAAAGGCGAAAACTATTATCGGGGCTCGAAGATGCATGATTCGGCCTCCATCTGATCAAGCGTTAGAAACAAGGCCAAGCTTAGTTACATAAGTGACGCTTCGTCATATTTTACGTCCATGAGTGCAGTATGGGCTCTAGCGGATCCCGTAAATTATTAAAACTGCAGAACTATCTGCAACTTTAACTCGCAGTGAGGGATATGAATTTAACCGCAAGCCGCGATATCTTATGAGAGGTATGTATATTGTTGCCTATTTAAAGTAACTAATCACTTTGAACTTTAATTCACCTAGCCAAACCATCTGTGAAGAGAATTTGCGAAAAATCATCGGACAGATATTCTTAACTATGAATCCCGAGAACACCGTTGTGTTCGCGAAATCGAGCCCATTCACCGAATAGAGAGCACAGGGCAGTGGGCACTGGATTAGAATAGATGAGCCAAAAGTGGTCTTTCCATATGTCACCCTGAAGGCACTCGGAAGCCGCCTTTGTCCCACACGGTGAGGATGGAGCGGAAAGCGTTACGAAGCGGTATGCCAATAATGCCTCATTTGCCTAGTTGTATTTGAGTACGTCGCTCCTTACGTCGAAAAATTTTGCGCAAATTCCTTACGGACTATTGTAACCTCTCATGGTATCTGGTACCAACTCACGGTTTGTTTGCGCAGGGGTCGGCCGACAACTATTTCGCCATAGGCCAGCAAATCGCTTTCATTTGTTATTTATTTCAGTCTGCGTACTGGCAAGTTTGCTGCCACTTTGAGGCCATAAAAAGAGGTATCTCAACATTTTGCGGCCTCTTCTTCGAAGAACCGAAGCAAGCTCGACCTGGTTGCATTGGAAACCACCGCTATCCCGTACATCAATCTGTGGATATTCGAGAAGACTTTTTGGTGACCTGATCTTTCGGCGGACTTTCTGAGTTGAATCGCGTCTCAAGGTCACATGACGCATGCTTGCCCCTCAAAGTCATTCAGGATTTTGTAAGTGAATTGTGAATCGTCTGGGGCCACTGTTCCTGATTAGTTTTAGGTATTTGAATCCAGTAAAAATCGATCTGGTGCATACCCAACAAGCGGCGTCCAATTGATGGATATCAGGGCTGCATGAATGCATTGATTTTACTTATTAAACTGACTCTGTTTCACGTCACTAGTGATAATAATTTCTTGTTTTATCGCTGTTTGGTGCCATTTTCAACTTGGTTAACCTGTGGAATCGAGAGATACATCGTGCTGGCTATTATCGTGAAGACATTTTAACTGTAAGGTGAACCTGACGTGTAGACTGATGACCCTGCCCGATAGTATTCTAAAGAAGTCTTGGAGGTACACAGAGTTAACCACGGTTAATTCAGATCCTAAGCAAGTGATGGTTCAGGACATTGTCGTTATCATTGATAGTATGATGTTAGTGTTCAACACTGATGCCTCCCTGCCGTAGGACCATAATTTATTTGTGAAGAACTGTGAAGAAATGAATAACAGTAGACAGGGATGAGACCTAGTACTAGTTTGCTACAACCATTCTGAGGTGCTTACACCCTCAGACACGCACTCAAACAATCTTGATAGAAGCTGACACAAAGAACGCCGTTTGCATCGATTAGCAGATATATCTTGCAGCGTCTCCAACCAGGCGCAGTGGAGGTCACCCCTCTCCCACCCTGGAAGGCGAATCGCGGCAACATCACAAACAAACGTTTCCCTATCTCTATCTGCCAGACGAACGTTGGCCACCTCTCTGCTTCCACCACTCCTCACTGTCAGCATCCTCATCGACAGCATGACATAAGTGTTCAACACCAGTGCTTCACTTCTCATTGTCTTCGGCAAGGGATGCTTCGGCATGCTTAATAAGTGGCCTAACCGACGCAGTTTCTGGTTTTGAACACATTCTCCAGTGGAATTCTCCGTTGTACAACAAAAAACTCACTGCCACTGGCCCGTTACGAATTCTCCAACATCAACCCACACGAACTATAAAGAACAAATCTTTCAGCTTTAGCACCCTTCCGGTGCCTAACTGTCGTGCCACCAGAAGGAAGCACGAGGGCTGGGATGCTGTCAGGTCACTCAAGCCAAGACAGGGTAAGTCATGGGATAAAGGTCGGGTTCGAACCACGGACCTTCCCGCCAGCAAATTCGCGCTCTAACCACACCCATCCCCCACGAACTATGGTCTTGAGACAATGATTGTGGAACGCCTGAAGACGTCTCACTTCCGCTGCTCAGACAGGCCATGTCTCAGCCATACGAAACAGCCCCCACTTTGTAGCCTGATACACACATCCCTTGAGATTCAGGGATATACCGCTTTAACGCCGTATGTATCTCAAATTAGCAAACGCGACGCGAGAGTTGCAGATTCTTTCATTTGCTTCATCTACCACACTACATTTTGAACTAATACGGCTTCCAAGAGAGGTAAAATGCTCCGCAACTTCCAGTACTTCCAGTGTGCAGCGACTGCATGTCCACGAGCATGACCTTAGACTTTGTGGCTACCGAAGGACAGGGTGACTTTGGTCAGTTCATCCAAAAATGCCTGCAGTTTCTCTTCGAAAACGTGAAAGATGTCGTTAGCATATTCCAAATCCACAAAGTTTACGTCACAAGCTATTTCAACGCCGGTGTTTTGAAGACCTTTCGGCTCGTTATCTCATTGGTCACGAAATTGAATAGAAATGGAGAGACTGGACACCCCTTTATGTATGGAAGCTTCTAGAGAGCTATCTGTATATTGTCAAATATCCAGGACAGGTAAGGAGGTTTCCACTAGATGGACAGATGTGGATGTTTTCGCTGGCTAATACAAATGGATGGAAGGAAGCTCCGATGAATACTGACCGTAGTAGTAGCAGTATTGTGAAAAACGCTACGTTCTTATTATATGATAGTGTCCTCAGGTTGTCAGTTAATATTGCGGGGTGTTCTTGTCAGTGGAAAGTACAGTTTTGCTTTAATTGGAATTAAGGATGGTTTGGTAAGAAGACCTATTCTCACCCTAAGCATAACAGCAGTGGTTTAGGGTGGGTCTGGAAATACGGAATGAATCGATATGTTGGCTTCCTCAAAAAGCAAACCATTCTTCCTGGGCGTATACACTGTGAAGTGCGTCGTGTCAAGACAAAGATATCCAAAGGACAGGCCTGGAAAGTTTACTGATGAAGAATGAGAAATGTTTGCCTAACCCATAAATAGGCTTAGATCGGTGGTGGAATAACAAAGTGAAATGAACGCCTTGATGGATTAATGGAGGTTTGGTTTAAAATACAGGGTAAGTTCTTCCAGGGTAATCACTTGCTTCACTTCAGTTTAATTTGTATCTTAGTAACGAATGTCCTCTTGTAAATTGTTCAATGTAAAATCCTGTTTTGTGTGTGTTCAACTCCACATGAACGGAGCTACCAGCGACATTTATCCATAGCCATTTATTATGTCGCGCTTATACTGCGGATGTCGGTGCACCGCACGTTCATTAAAACTTCTAATGCTACTAATAAATTCCAGTGTTCGACGCTGACGGGATATGATAAGCTGTTTCATTAGGCCTTTTACTAGGCCTTACAACAACTGCCTGAAATCTAATCTGAAAAAATACCGCCGTTTGGAGAATAAAATGAAAATTTAAGATCCAAAAAATAGATGAAATCTCAGTGAAGAATTTCATCAATGTCACTGTCATCATTGACAGAAGCAATGATACTTCGGCGACCCACAACAGTGTACATTTATCTGACTAAAGCCTTATAATGGAGGGGAAAAAATGGCATGACAGTGCAGTTTTTGGTGAAAAATAATCAAAATTCGATAAGCAGTCATGCAGCAACACACACTTTCAAGCAGATGTTGATGAATGTACGAGTCCTTTGCTAGTTTGCTTAGTTCGGACCGCAGTGCGGAACACAGTTGAATCAGCTATTCGGACGCCAACTGTGTTGATAGCTACTAAAAAATATGCGAAATTAGTCACTAAACTTATGGGTGCCCCTCAGTGATCTTGTCGCCTTGGTGACCTTTCCGTGCACTAATCATCACCATCATCATCGACAACATGACATGCATGCATGCACTAAGCTGACGAGTCAATCGATAGGCTTGGTTTTGGACATCATCTAAAGGTCAGAGGGTTCCTCCTTCCTGAATGACATTTTAGCTTTACGTACCTGAAAAATCACTAGGCTTAGGAAGTTAATGAGTGAAATAAAACCTATCATATTGGTTAGAAAGCTTAACAATGCTCAAGATGTCGTCGCCTAGAGCAAAGATTTTAAAGCAATGCAACCTACCCGGTGTCTCACCCTGAACGTGATGGTAGTCAGTGATTGCTTGTGCCTAGTCGTCATCCATTAGACCATATCTCAGGAAGTAGTGGTACTGGGAATAGTGCAGTGGTGCTGTCTGTTAAAGAATGGATCCTTCAGGTAATGGCATGGGGTGGCAGCACGAATCTGTAAGGTAATAGGTGTCATGCATCTTTACTTGCAAAGAGCAGCCGTGCACAATTACTCCAATCCAACTGCTTAAGACAGGTTGCAGCCCGAACAACGGAATTCCAAAAAGATTGGCGTACGAGGTGTCGTCAGACAATTTTCGATGTGCCTATGGCAACAACACGTTTCACCAGAAGAGTTCAAGAAGCTTAATTACACACGTAAGGCACCACATCAGCCATTGTGGTGCTCGATCCCTGCTGGTGTTCATTCACTGTCGAAATTGGTCCAAGAACATCAAGTAAAATGGGTGATGGGGATGGGCCAGTGGCTTTTGAAATCAGGTGGTGTGCCTTGTTTAGGAATTGGAAAACGGCCGGCGTAGCCTGAGGAAAAACGCCGATTTGAGCGGTCTCACTCACTTACCGGGTGTGAAACAGGTGTTTCGTGAATGGTAATTCGTGATAAAGGTTGACGCAAATTCAATAAGGGCAAATGAGTTGGTTCCGCTCCACAAACGGGTGCGGATTGAGGAAAAAGATAAAAACTCGAGCTTGATTCCCTTCCTTCTCAAAAAGCTGGGATTCCGGACACACGAATGGATGGAATTAGGAGTAACGAGTTGTGACTGGCTTCGCTTGTCAAACTTACAAAGGTCAACTAGTTGGAGTGTCTTTTTGTAGCGAATTTTTCCCTGCTTTAATATGTCACAGACTGACAGTTATAATGTGCGACAGTATGGCCAGCGCGTGTGGGGTATCCGCTGACGTTGCAAAATGTCTTTCGTTATCACCAGCGGGCATATCTTATTAGCCTTTTTGGGCTTGCCCGCTCCCCTGGCGGATTGGCTCAGAGGAAACACTCGCGAATTTCCCAGCAAATACAAGTGTTTTCCGAAAGGCGATACACATGAGTGTTTGTTAGAAAATTAGCACACATCACCTCAGTCAGCGTCAGAGTATTGTCACGATGTGTAGCTAGAGGTCTTCCGAGTCAAAAGTGGGTGACAAGAATTAGTAAGACGATCTGAGGAGCCTAAAGGGACAGACATGACTGACGACGTGTCAGAAATGGATCGAGTGTCTGGAATATCACCTCATGGGCCAGGGACTCCGGTTGGACAAGCTAAGTTTAGGAGTTGTCGAGAGAAAGGAACTCCGTTCAACGGTCTGCAGGATGCTCGCGAAGAAAAAAACATGGTAGAATGTGAAGTTGGCGAGAATGTAAACGTCCGCACGGTGATTGCACTGAAGTATATGTTCACAATTGACCGGCTGAATAAAAAAGAAGGGGTGTGCAATCGATAAAAACTGAAAATAGTTGCTGAATCGGGAGGATTTAAATGTGGTCCAAAACGGCTGAAAATTAGGGATGTAAGGGATCATGGACAAACGAGGAAGCGTGTATGAAGGCGTTTCCAACCCAAACGATTTGATATTCACAGGTGACCGGAGGAAACAAGGTCACCCGATATGCTTAATATGACCAAAGGCTCATTGACTGTAGTCTCGGCTACCGGTGCCCAGTAACACACGACCGATCTTTGATTTTTCGCGCTACTCCATCACCCTACCAATTAGGCTCTTTAGCCAACGGCACCGATGGTTCTGGAATGTCCCGTTTGCTTTGTTAAAGGCTCTTCCGGAAAGCCAAGCCCTTCATGTTGTTCGGGTGGGTGGCAGCGTTGCGTATAGGAGCATAATGTAGTGGACCTACTCCCAAACAGACTCTTCTAAGTAGCTCAGTAGTCTAGGTCCGAATTTACTGGCCGGATGGTCCGTGATTCGAACCCAACCTCAGCTTCTCGACTGCTGCTGTCTAGCCTTAGGCACCTCGGTAGTATCTCAACCCTCGTGTTTCTTTTGGGTGGCATTGCAGCTAGGCACATAAAGGGTGTTACTGCTGAACGATTATTATTATTACTAATGTTATTGTCAATATTAATTTCCCACCGATCACTAGAACAGCATCTTTACCACTTTGTCGTGAGATTTTATCTTATAACATTTTTGCGCCACTAGTAAAGTCAACTCCAGCAATGGAATGTTCCAAGAAATGTATTTTCTCTTAAAAACTACTGCCATTGTGGTTTCCCACGTTCATTTTCTAGAGCTTAAAATAGAACTTGTTAGAATGCCAACCTAATGTACTACATCCCAGTGAGGCCACCTCTTTAGTTGGTGCTGACGACTACGACCACGGTTGACAACAAAACGCCAGTGACAGCCGAATTGAAGTACGTAGTATAACTGGGCACTGTCCTTGGTTCTCCCAGTCGTCGGTTTATCCTAACTCCTCTGTTTGCACTTTGCCCCTGGTAGACCATTTTTGATCATTTGATACATTTTCGTTATGGGTGCGAAATATTTACAGAGCCTCCGAACTTCATAGAGATGGCCAACCCTTAACCTGGCAGAGGGATGTAAAATAGATTACGAAACGTTTGGGTGCTGTCGGCGCGACTTGCCTTCCAGGATGGGGGACGCGTGATCTCCATTGCGCCTGGTTGGAGACGCTGCAAGATATATCTGCTAATCGATGCCAATGGCGTTCTTGTTGTCAGTTTCTATCCAGATTGCCTGAGTGTCTGGAAGTGTAGGCACCTCGGAATGATTGCATTAAGATAACACTAAGTCCCTTCCCTCTCCATCTTCATTATTTTCTTCACACTAAGGCTTTCAAATAAATCATGGGTGTACCGCAGGGAAGCATCAGGGTTGAACGCTTACCTCATGTTGTTAATGATGATGATGGTGAAAGCTTATAGAGGAGCTTCGATAGGTGTACCCCATATTTTGTGACTTAGAGCTCTGCTGTTCATGTATCCTATTTGTTTTGATTGGCTGAGGTCTACTAGCACCAGTATCGGTGCATGGATGCTCTACATGGAGTGAATACGTTACCGAATCGATGCGATTACGTCCAAAGTACGGATGCAGTTCACCATTTCAGGTTGGTCAGGTCAGTGGTGAGTGGCGCGTTGGTTGCCCTTCCCACTTAAGTGTCATTTACTCAATCGCCTGCCGTCCTCACGCCATCGGCCACCATACTGCTCACCGAATGCACTCGGGTTGCTTTGCCCATATCACTAGTCCTGGATCTGAAGAGCTCAGCAGTGACACGAATAAACGTCAAAACCAAGCCATAAGAATAGCAGAGATTATGTATGGCCGATGACCTCAGTGTTACGTTGGAACCTAGATAGTGGTGACCGGCTAGTCCAATACAGATTAAGGTCTATGGTTTTTTGGCCAATTTGCTGCAAATCACCAGTTTACGAGTAGCTTAGTTTACAATACGGAAGACTGCTGGTGTGTACTTCTGAACAAAATTGTTTTGCAAAGTGTGCATCTCATCGTTTTTTCTATGCAGTTTTTGCACAGTAAGTCGTTTTGTTGCACGTCAACTAATGGGATTGCCACTAGAATTAATGAAGTCTTTGGACTCTGAATTTGGAGTATTTGACTGTAGTCTTCTGGTGTTTGAGCTTTGCTGGTGGGTTTTCCGTTTATCCGGTCAGCAGCCAGCCTCTAATTTTCATTTCCAAAACAGGCAGTTTATTTGATATAGTCAGTAAACCCCAGAGTTCAAAAGAAGTATTTTTTCGGTAGGCTGAAATAAACTATTATCAATTCAGCAACTCAAGTCAGTGCAAATTGGTCTTATTTCCATTAAGTGTTCAACTCCTCTCCGGATGGCTTCGGGTTTGAAATTATCCTTAGATTTACAAAGTGCACGGCACGGTTGACTCCTGATAAGAATGAAGTCCATGACTTTCGAATCTATGAAAACCAAGATTTACTGTAAACTTTAATTGTTTGGTAGCAATATGTGCGTAAAAATTGTTTTTGGTTGCAGCTATAAACGATATCTTTGGGAAAATCCTGTACATTCTCTCTGTAACTAAGAGTTTAACTTCATGTCAGCTAACCACGTGAGCTGGTCTCTAAAGGATTCCTGTATCGACGCAATGTAAGGAACTTGTGTGACGGCTCCACAAGAGCTTTGCAATAGAAGTACATCTGTTAATCACGTAGCTGATCACATATCCGTTGTTGTCGGCTCATTCTGTTGAGACTGACGTCGTTCAGTATGTCTAGATATTCTTACACAGAATTAATCACCCTCATTTCGTGACTCGGCCCTAGTTTGAGTGTGATATCGGTAGTCTTATCGTCACGAAATCGCAGGTGTTTTTAATTTACTTCACACGCTCTTCTTCCAGATAAAACGACCATCACCAAATGCTTTCTAGCCTTCAGTGTACTCGCTTCCCTCGTCCTGCGTATGCCGTTCGCAAAGTATCGGGATTGGTTTGTCTACAATCTGGATGATATATTTGAAAATGGCTCCGTAAGCCTAAAGTTTTCCACTCAGTCAACTACCTTTCAGCTTTGGCGGTTGTTCCTTTGCAAACTGGCTTTTTTGAATACCAAAGATCTCATCTGTGGCGGACTGCTACTCTATTACTTTCGCATCTTTGAGCGTCGCTATGGTCCACGAAAATTCCTGGTAGATTCTGTTGTTCATGGTTGCTTTCTAACCAGTTTCGTCATAGTCCTACCTGTTTTATTGTGCAACGACAACCACGGTCTGTGAACTGTCGCTGGCAGCGGCGCTTCGGAGATGGCACTTTGAATTTCACATTCTCCCGTCAGGCCCGTACGTCGCTTCATCCTTGGCGCCATAATCTGTTCTTTTCCCATAGATACAATGTGATTTTCCCCTTTTTTATACCTTATTTTCTCGATATCCCTTGGTTCCCTATTGCCCATGTCATAGGCATTCCGATCACTGGAAAATCCTTCCCCTATCTATTTGGACTACAGGTGGGTCTTGAACTTCTCCAGTTTTTCCTAACCGTTGGTGTCTTCCTTTAGATGGCTACCACTTCTCCTGAATCCTTGTTTCTTTGTGTTTGTGGACTGGTAAGTCCTCTCCGCATCAACAATTTATATTACTCCTTTCACCTATTAGTTTACGGGCCTACTGTACGAGAGGAATCTGCTTTCCATACAATCCAGATGGCTCTTTCCCGAACGTGTTGTACAATTTGGCTCTCAGTTTATATGTCCACTTGTTGAAACACCTCCGCCGAAACACTTGAACAAACCGCTTGGGGCCACTTTGGAACTTCAACACCAGGCCGAATTGGACCGGAGGGAGTTACAGTTTTTAGAAGCCAGGCGCGCTGTCATACAGTCATTTGCTTTGAACGCACATAATCGTTTGTAGTCCATCGCCTCGCCATGCTAGGGAAGTCTACTTCTACTCGAAAACAATATGCATTTAATCCGTGTTTGCCTCGCTCTTTCCCTGAGTGCTTCCTACTCGCACTTCACCTGTTCGTTCCTACGTAGACTTCCACTGTTCTTGCTTTGCTTGATTTCCTCATCTCTCACTTCACATCACGTGTATGGTCCTTGCTTCGTCTACCCTTTCGTTCCTCCAACCATCCTCAGTACTGTCTTATATTGGTTCAAATATCTGTTGCACCCAGCGATGGACTTTGACTTCGCTAAACCGGAATGATTAGACTTTTTGATTTGACTATAATTTTGCTACTTTTATCGATTGGATCACACCAGCTATCTAATCTTTTGTTCGTTAGTAAAACAGGCTGCATAATTCACAGCAAATGTGTCTTTCACGTTAAGCCCAAATCTGGCTTTTAACTCCAAGAGTGTACATTCGGGCACAATCGATTTTACATTCCAATCGTTTTGGAAACTGATTAAAACCAATTCTGAAACAGCAAGATGCACTGTATCGCGCGAAGCCGTAATCCTACAACAGCGCAAGCGGATAAACCAAGCAGACAATTAATTTCCCGTGTGTGAGACTGCTTCATGGACAGGTTGCCCATATTTATACAGGAAGGCGATTGGGGGCTCCGACCAAACGCTCTGATCCAATAGCCTCCACGCGAGACGGCGGCGCTTGGCGGTAAATGCCAGTGAATTACGTTTTTGAAGAGCGAACCGCTGCAAGTGTTCTGATCCCCAACCTGGGGTGTTAGAAGATTGTTGGTCAGACCTCTAACCACTGGCCAACCAGTGGAAGTGTCGTACGGGCACCCCACAATATACCTCCATGGGTCACGGAGGCACACAGAAAGGCATACCATGGTAGCGTTCAGTCTCTTCGTTACGTTGAAATGCCAGAGGGACTCTGAAAAAAACGCCCTTCCAATTTACCGTAGATTGCGACCTCCCAGCTGGTCTTTGAAGACCACACCATTCGGCCACAATTGACTGATCAGCTCTTTTCGCGATTCTCACAAGCGATCTCCGTTATTGGTCGCTTGCTAACGGGTTTATTGAGTAGCGGCTTCTCAGATGGAAGGCCCTTGCAACGCATGAGGTGTTTTTTCTGAACAGACGGTTTAATGTGATAGCAGTAAGCGACGATTTTGAAATCTCAGTCTGGGTTTTGCCTTTCAGGTTGAGTCGATCTCTGCTGGAAAGTTGAGAAACGTTGCACAGCAATGCGCAGCTCTCAGATCTCTACTGTGATCCTAAGTGCAACTGAATTGCACTGCTAATCAGCCACTCGTGGCCAGACGGCACTAGTCTTCAGGTCACGAGTTCATATCTCCATATAGGTTCGGGATGTGGGAACTGCGGACGATTCCCAACAAGACTGAAACAGCTGTACAAAGCCTCTCATTTTCTCGGCATAGACTGACCTCAGTTGCAAAATGAAATCCCGATTACAGATTCAAGTGCACAACTGTTTAAACTTGTGATTCATGATACGTCTGGTTCCAAATAGTCATTCTGCTCCTCAAATAGAGCTGGCATCTTTTATGGCTAGACAACAATCTAGAAGAACTAAAGAACAAGAGTCTACAAGTTAATGGAGATCAAACATGAATGGTCTGTATTGAAGAGGTCCACTCTCCCTGAAAAGACAGCTGTGTTTCTATCTGATTCCCAAACCAATTTCAAACAACCTTTCTTTGTTTCGCTGTACGATAAATGCGATCACAGTTTCAAGGCTTGTTTGCAATTTTCAACACAGATTACCTCGACAAGCAGTCCGTGAAGGTCTAACACATGTGTAAAAGCCTATACATACAATATGGGCTTTTTAGTACCACGCCAAGCTACTATCATCATTAATTTGAGTCCTTTGCTTTGATGCGGCCTCCACGGGCAAACATCTCGTTAGATTCTGTGTGGGTGAAGCAAGATTACTATGATAACTGACCCCATCGGAGACGTCTGGTTCCGTATAAACAGATAACGATAAGATCGTGGTAGCTGAACGCAACATTCTTGCTCAGCCTTGTTTCATTGGTCTATACCCTTTGGTCCCTGTGTCCCTGCTCGCGCCAGTTCCATGTGCTGACTGGCGGCTGGCACAGAAGATGCGCGAATACTTTAGCTAGCTTAGTGTTTAGTAGTACTTAAACTCATTCATAGAGTTGTCTGTTGTGAGCTCGACACGGTCACTTAGTGGTTTGAAGGCCACGCTGTTTTGTCCCCAACAACCAATCTCCCTCATTTACAGGATTCTACAATCACTCGCTGTTCTTGTTTTCACATTGAGCAACGTGGTCTCCACTTGGTACAAACTAGATCCAGCCTAACGAAGTTATTTCAAACAATTTCACTGAATAGTTTGAAGACCATAACTTTGATCTGTCAACAAAACCGCCCTGTTTACCAAGTGTCTCTGTTGACCATAACTCCCGTTTAGCCGTCTGCTTGCTTTGCTAAAACTAACCGCTGGTACCCGTATGTTTATCGTATGTCGCAATTTTACAATGTGATTCTGATAAAATACTCGTAGTTCCCCCCTTTTGGGAGACGGGGAGAGAAAATGAAGACGAGAATAAAATAGAAATTCCGGCGAAATGCAGTAACACGTGATACCGGACTTCTCCAAATAGCTATTTAGGGTAGATAGACTTGGTAATGTGTGCGGACCAACGACAGAGGTTAAAAAGCGGAGACTGGTGAAGGAAGAACCCCGATAGACAAGTGGGTGGAGAGTAAAAATGAGGAAAACCTATCTACTAGGCGTATCTACAAAAGTTTATTCGTTATAAGTTCGACACGGTCAGGAGATCCGTCGGTTACGTTGTGACGAGCGAGGCTCATTCACGGCACGTCTTCCATAGGCCAATGCGCCAGCACATCTTCTTCCAGCGCGGCGTTCACTGTGTAACGTCTGTGGGCGAAAAAAGCGATAATATGTGAATGAAGAATAAAGTTTCTTCCTGACGACCGACGCTCATTAGTTTAGGATAGGAACAAGGAAATTTGCAATACAAAAGACCCCTACGGGAAGTCACTGGATACATTGCTTGCAAACTAAACGTTTGAATCCGATATTGCGCACTGTTCCCTCATTTTACTTATCGTTATCCAAAGAGGAGCATAACGAAATCACATGGTAAAAACGCAGAGCCAGCCAAAATGGTTTACCTATCGTGAAATATACGTCCTTAGCTCCACAATCTTTTGGAAAATAGATTAGACACTTCAGTGGACATGGCAGCGAACCCACTAAGGTATTCTTCCCCCATTTTCCCGTACCACAGGTGACAGTGTCGCTAACCTCGGCATACTGGCTATTCACAGTCATATTTATACGGCTGATCTAAAGATCACCTAGTGAACACTTCCTCTTACGAAGCCACCACCTTTTAGGACAGTAGTGTGCTCAGTGGACTTGACGGCAAGCTAAGTAGGTCCATAATTTCTTTCTTGTATAGACTGCCAACTATGAAGACACTGTTCCGTGGTTCACGGAACCTTTGTAATGACATGCTGCCTATCTCTCACTTGGTAAGCTCATAAAACATGAGGCAATATAACCCGACTCTTATGAGTTGCCCGATCGAAGTGTTCAGCCATGCGGTAACGGAAAACGTAGTGTAAGTGTATACCCAATACTCCTAAAGATGAGATATAACTGGACTACTACGGACTTCTGGGAAGTATGAATCAAGTGTCATTGCTGAGCCACCATCCTCTAGGCAGTACCGCTCTCCATTCCGCCTTGTACTTTTTGCCCTTGCTATGAGCTACTGACAGCAATCAGTAGTCAAAATGTAAGCAATTCGAAGTCAGCTACCTCGGGCGGTGAACAACCCAAGCTCAGTGGAGGTCTTCTGGCTGATAGGGTAGTGACCAACGAGACTATTTCGTAAGGACTTACGCTGTTGCTTCCACCACATTGCTCAGCATATCCGTGTCAATCACTCCGTCCGTAAATGACTTAAGGATATCCAATGACTGTGGTAAGTTGTACATATCACACCGGACTCCCGTGTAGCCAGTTCGGCAACTGAGGGGTAGGAATGAGAAAAGATAGAAATCACATTAAACTAAAAAATGTGGGGTTTCGGCCAGAGCGGACCTGAGAAAAACAAATAAAACGATAAATTCTGGCAACGTTAAACGAACTCAAAAGGTTTTAGGAATTTTGTGGCTTTCCGCATCACCGTAACAGGTATTACTCAGTCTTGTCATCTTCATGATCGCCGAATACGGTAGTTCGAACGCTGATCGATAGGTCGGGTAGTGGCGCAGTGTGATTTCGTGGCTCCCTATCCGTTTTTAGACTCACCAACTTGCTTTTTCTGTTTTTTGCTCGCACTGTTTTTGTCTCTACCTGCTGAGTTCAGGCTTGTCTGACCTAAACTCAGTATTCGTTCACAATCGAATCTTTCTACTGACAGCAAAACTCTGCAGGAAATTTGAATCTGCGTCATCAGATAGCGGAAAGTGACCAAATTCGAGCGCAAATATGATCGTACAAAATAAGTTTGTCCTGACAGGTCACGAAGAGCCAAACTCGTGTTAAACGTCACCTTTTGGGCACACGGAATTTGAAGCTCTGGGTCGTAACTCTGAGTAAGTCATTTATGTTGCATCTAATCAACCGATAAAAGCGTGACTGCTGTAAGTTTTGGTAGGACAATCGGAAGGCTACAAGTTTAAACAACGGGGCTCCGAATCGGACAATACTGGAGGTGGATGTCTGGAGCGAACGGGTCATTTTGATAGGACGTGGGAGTTGATCTGATAACAAGTGGCAGATGGTCAAACGAAAAACGTCTCGACGGTGCACCTGCGAGTGGTGGATAATGCTTGCCTTTAGTTCGGTTGGTTTCCTTTGGTTCAGGCGGGCGATAAATCTGAGTTGCCTTGGTTCATTCTACTGATAAGATGTAAAGTGGCAAAGAAATACTTGCATAAACATGGGATATGTTCGCCTCGAAAGTTAGTTTACTATGATTGTCACCGTCATTATATATTCTCTTGGAAATTCCCTAATAGGTCGTACTGGCAGGAGGCACAGGCCATCGTTCATCATTATGGTTTGTATGTTCCCTTTAAGAACAAAGAGAAGAAAAATCCGAGAAATAGAGCTCACATTCATATCACTCTCGTTTGAACAGACGTCCTCCTTTGCTGGCCTAATTATTGTGGTAAGTCCACACCAAAGGGGGAAGCACTGGTTTCGAGTATTGCTCTTATTAGAGCTCGTTAGGGATGTATATCCTATGGCTGTACTTGTGTTTGAACTCCGGATATCTGACATGCGGGAGTGAAGCGAATGTGAACACTACATTAGGCGCATCCACCCACAAAGTAAAGAATTGTCTTATAGAAATTTCGCGTACTGCGGCATCTCAGAACTCAGATTGAACACCAGTAAGGCGCGATCGTCGGTCTGATGATTCAGTTTCGTCCGATTCACTAATAACCCTGTAGTGTGCCAGCTCTCAGAGCTCATCTGATTGGGCTATACACACGACTTCGAAAAAAACAGTTGAGCTCACTCTCAAATGTTTCCAACCTTAGCCGGATTTTCTTGATTATGATACTCTACGTTCCAACACTAACATAACATACGCGCACGCCGGTATCTCGCCACAGAGACGGGGTCATTAAGAATATGTCGTTCATCGATAAAACTATCCGGTGTGTTGGTGAGTCTCTCCTATGACGCCGAAAGTATTTCAGAAAAGAGACGCACCACTAAGATGGTCGTACTTGAGACGGAGAGTCACCTATACCCCGCATCGACGTGCAATCGTCGCCTCAGATATATCCATCACATATAGCGAATAATTTAAAAATACCACTTTCTTATACACGGAAAGACAAAACTGGTTAAACAATAAGTTGAGTGAACGTGTGTGAAGGTTTATAGGAACGAACAAAATCGTCCTGTTGGATTCCCCCCCCCCTCCCACTCTAAAAATGTTTGTTTTTTGTGCCATCAGATTTCATGTACCTCTATTGTTCCCGCAGTGACATATGCTCAGTCTGATAACTTTGTTAATCTAAACCCATTATATAACTGGTCATGACAAATTGCATGAGAACATTAACGTCTATCGAGTGGCCCATTA
Organism: Opisthorchis viverrini; assembly: GCF_000715545.1. Classification (NCBI taxonomy): domain Eukaryota; kingdom Metazoa; phylum Platyhelminthes; class Trematoda; order Opisthorchiida; family Opisthorchiidae; genus Opisthorchis; species Opisthorchis viverrini. The sequence continues at coordinate 1,914,736 of NW_008751657.1, read as the reverse complement.
AAGCCTTCCTATCAATTCTCTGTTCCGCTTTCGGTTTCACCATAACCAATTTGTATCTTTTTAACTTTGGAGATCTCCAAAAATCATTGATTACTCCTCTAAAACCACTTAACACCTTGTCGCAACTGTTCCTACTTCCGTGCCTTTAAAGTTTATTGCGAAAGAGCAAAAATGTCTGATTCCAGCGTACCATCTAGGTTATTTTCAGTAAAGCATTATTCGTACCAAAGGAGTGCACAGACGATCGTTTGATACACCCTCCTAGTCAAGTAAGAATCATTCTGTTAATACATCCAGTGCGTGAATTGTGCATCCTGGTTTCGGTCGGGAGGGAAATTTTAGAGGGGTGTTGTTGAGAGTCGACGGTTTTTTTTCCAAAGGTCTCCAACGTTCAGGTAAACAAGGTCCTTTTAGGTTTGGACAAGTTATCATTGAGAGGGACGTTTGCGAGGGAGACCGATATGCTTCGTGTGCTTCGTATTTCGTTTCGCATTTCCATGCCTGGATGATGAAATACAAGGTAGCCGACAACTCCCCGAAAATCCAGCCATATAGCTGCAGTTTCCGTGAGTTTTTTTCTGAAAATCCGTGTTTCTTTCGACAAAGTCCACCAAATTTCGCGATGCGCAGAAAACAGCGGCTCTTGCCGATAAGCTTCGGGCACATGTTCTAAGAAGCAACACTTCACAGCAATGACCTCGTTTTTTTGTTTTCACCCCGAGTGGTGTGCTGATTTCGTTGAGGTGTGAGCGGTAAAGCCCGAGATTCTCCCACCAAGTTCGCTAGTTGTGCTACCTATGCTGACTCTGTTTGACTTTTCTGTTCTGTGGTAAGTGGTGAATTCGGGAAACTAACGGCAGTCTGGAGACCATAAATGTCACCTCTACGGAAAAAATAGGGGGAAGGTTTCACAGTTAATCTTAACAAACAACAAAAATCCAAAAATCGTCATTGGATCACTCAATGTTCCACAAGATGTCCAGTCAAAGTGAATAAAATCCGGCAAAAATTTGTTCTCCAGGTTTCAAAAACCAAGCAAAAAGTACAGAACGAATGATGTCGCACTAAACGGCATATAAACAACAAAACGCATGAAAACGGTGTAATAATGATTGTTTCATCTCTCCAGTGGAGACAAGTAAGCTGGAGTTAATACACTACTCATAAGGTTGCTGAAAATTCTCCTTAAAAAACACAAACTGGAGGTTCAGTTGGGTTCCAGGTGAGTCTCAGAAAAACTAAATTGGTTTGAAAATGAGTGTATTCCGCTAAGCTAGAGTTATTGCAGCCATTTCGCCCGGAGCATGTTGACATAGTTAGAATGCGCGCCTGAATGACCTCTTGATTGTTGTTGCCCTAATTCCTTTCCAGAACAGCTACCGGGTATGGAGAGAAATTGACCGTTCCACACTTATATGCTTGGGATGCCAGTATATGACACAGGTCTCCAAACAGTTTACACACCACCTGGTTATCTACAGTGAAACTAATAGAGGTGCATCGCCTTGTTAAACGTCAGCTCATGAGTGCTGGTGGCAGTAAGTAGCAACAAACTTGTCTCGCGATATACCGATGTTTGTGTTAGATTCTTGGAAGTTTGCAAGACAGTCACCAAGCTCACCAATCTGTCTAGTTCACCATCCTGTCCTGACGTCCTGTCTAAGTGTTAACCAACCAGAAGACACTCTGATCCCAAAAACTTATTTAAAATGCTCAAATGCATGGGATACCACAATTTTTCAGTAGTTCGCTCTGTACTGTGGTTTTGCTCGTGTCCGTCGTCGGACACAACATGTGTGACATTTAGCAAGCGCGATTAACCACCATCTGACTGACTTCACAAGCCGTTGTAGCTCGTAAGTTATAGGGGAAGATATTAGGCCTGATTTTTATCAATAAAACACTGTCATTTTCAAACAGTATGACTTATCTGAAGTCAGTTTATGGCAGTAGTGGATGTAACACTTTTAAGAATGCTTCGCTTCGTCACCACTTGATTGACGGTGTAGCGGTTCACCGCCCAGATCGCACGAAGCATCTTGTAAGCCGACATGAGTAGATTAACGTGGAAAACTGTCACTTAAAGTCAGAGGACCAGAACGCAAACTAAAACTGTTCCACGAGAGAAAGATTCGCACTAGCAACTCAACTAGATATCTATCGAAATTTGTCACACAAACAGGAAGACAAACCGGGACAAAAACCTTATCGCCGAAGAGGGCAAAGGAACAGCCACTCTTCTGGAGTTAGGTGGGAAAGCGACACATCAGTTTGATCACCGGTTTCTTGAAACCACAACTGAATATCCACGGTTCATAACTAAATTGAAGGAAAACTGTTCATATCCTGTCATTCGTAAACATAAACATTCGTAAACATCCTGCACCTATCCGAAAAACGTACTTTGTTCTGACCGTCTGCTGACTAGAGTAATTTGGATACTCGTGAATAATCAGACTGTTCATCCTCACAAGGGACCTTGTAATTATCAGGCTTGTCTGAAGCCGCTCACGCCCTTGTGGAATAGAAACACCCCGCATACCTTCGAAAATCAATACTAATCGACCTGTTTGCTGTTGACACAATAAGTTAAATGGCAACCTCGTCCAAGAGGAAGTCAGAAGGTCATTTGTTGTTAGAGTTGCACTGCTCACCTGGTGGTAATTGAAGGAACACTCGAAGAGCTCTTTCTTTGTTTTTTTTTTAAAGCCGGTACAGGTGGTATCTGTTTGGAAAGTGAAAGCGTGGCTCTTGGATTCCAATTAGAACCTCAACAAAACCCCAAAACAGGATGACAAGCATACCAATGGCCATGTTCATTTTATCAGGTATGCACAACAGGCCAGTTGTTGACTTACGCGCACCGGCATGTAACGTTACGCTTAAAATTGACCATAAACCGCATGTTTTCCGGTCACGTGAAACCAGTGGTTTGTACGACTACTAGGGCACCGACATAATGACACCTCGGTAATATTTTGCTTCGGGTCTATAGATCAGTGATTTAGTCAAGTCAGCCATATCTCACATTGAAACAAGCTAAGCCCAAAGGTTTTTGTGTTTACCGACATTTTTGGGAGTCATTAAATTAGGCCAATAAACAGGAGTAAAGATGAATCTACCGCAAAACTTTGGATAAACTGGGATCATCAATTCAAGAATAACCAGCAGGAAAGACCACGTTTTGTCATATACTCTTGCCGAATCTGTTTCCTCAGAACTTCATCTAGATGGAATATTCAGAACCTGAAATTTGGTGTTACCTCAACCGCAACCTGTATATGCATGTTCTCAATGCCCCACCAAATCACACAAAAGATAACTCTAGAATGCAAGTGAGGCTGTGCCATTGGTACAGCAACTATGTCCAGTGTTACCTACACCACTCGGGTGCAGGCTTCTCTGTAGTATGCAGTCGCTAATTCTAGCTATGCTGTCACTTTGGTGACCCATGTCTTCAGAGTCCTCTTGATAAGGGTACTTCGGTCTAATGGCTGTTTAGGACAACTTGTGAATTCTGTATTTCGACTGTTCATCAGAGATAGTTGATTGAGGTTTACTTCCTCTTCTGAGGTCTGTCTTACTGTTCGGACACAAGTTCCTGTTCATGACGTTCCACGACTGGAACTGCGACGTTTTTGGGCCTCGATTTTGAAGTTCTGTGTCTCCAGATACTGTAACTATCCACCCGTAATCATAAAATAACAGTTCAAGAAACAAATCAAGCTTGAACGTTTGCCCACGTGACTGAAAAAAACTTAAAAATCCGTCTTTAAATGCGAATTCTCCATGCCGCAATTTGATGAAGCAGTAATTTTTCCTTTCTTTTTCAAGAGGACTGCTAGCACCAGAAAACACTCGTCAGTTATTCATTGGAAACCATTTGAACATAGCACATCTCGCATGAAAGAACGTTTGACTGAAAATCACCTGACAAAAAAACCCCACAGTATTGATTGGTCCTTCTTCACCTAAGTTGCCCGGAAGTGGGTGATACGGGTTATGTATATCTTGATTTTCAATTGAATGAGGAGCAGCCACTTCAGACTCAGGTTTCATCTAGCAGCCAACACCATTTCCGCCTGACCTTGTGTGGACATAGATCAGGGAGCTGATGCAAGGTAAGGGACATACATAGATCAGGGAGCTGATGCAAGGTAAGGTAAGCGTTCAGCTGTAACACCCTTTCGGTGCCTAGCTGACATGCTACCGGAGGAAGCACGAAGGCTGGGATACTGCCAGGTTGCCCAAGCTTAGACAGGGGAAGTCGAGAGGCAGAAGTTGGGTTCGAACCACGAACCAACCGATCAGTAAATTAGCGCCCATCTCGCCCCAGAGAGAGAGAGAGTTGATGAAAATTGTGCTCAAAACAGTTATCAGAACAGTGCAATTTGGGTTCAAGTAGATCATAAGGTTGATGGAAACCCGGGGACTGCGCCTACCTGATGAGCCCGCATTGGAAGGTCGAAACCGGTCGTGGGCTGTCGAAGAGATTTCAGCAACCTTGTGAGTAGTTTTCTTTGTGAAAATATACTGCGATATCTCGAATATCGTGCCAACTGAAACATGAGGCGGTCTGTGTGCAGCACATTCAGCTGGAGGACATCATAAACGAGAGATTCAATTGAGTCTCCCGTGAAAACCAAATTGATTTGCAAATGAGTGTATTTCTCGAAAACTGAGCTGCCTTTATATTAGTACCCTCCATTCTATCTTGACAAATTAAAAAAAACAGTGTTCTGTTACACCGTAATTTCGCATCACTTGAATGTCAGTATGATTCGAAACAGCTTTGGCTGTAAACTCGTTTTGTCTCAGTGAATGTTGTTTACCCACTCGCGTGGATCCGGATTTTCCTTAGCATCGATCCTTTCTAAAGAGAAAACCTGTTGAATAGTAGTTGAATTGAGCTGTCATCGCGTAATTGAAGCCAGTCTGTGCTGAAAACGCAAGAGGGACTGTTCGATTCTGTATTGATTTTCATTAGACGCACACTGTGGATGATCCCCAATAAGAAAGAAACAGCCTTGCAGTGCTTCTCAGCCTTTCAACATAGGCTGGCTTTACTTACAGAATGAAATCTCGATTGAAAATTACGCAGCCTCTTCAAGCTACAATAAGCCTGAGTTTTGTCGTTTCCGTGGGTTTTTCTTGAAATACCGCGAGGCTTAAACATCAGTGGCACAGACATCAATTGGTCAGTTGGACATTTGCCATCGAAATCAATGCCAGAGTTGTTTTGTGAGGTGCCTTGAGGCTCCGTCGATTTTCTGTCTGAATTACCCGAAATAGTGAGCTCAATAAACTCGCAAACAGTTGTGTCCTAATGAAAACTACGCCCTATGGCACGTCCACGCACACTTGCCTTTCCAGCTGAGACTGTCGTTACCACTGGTAAGCGATTTCCTAAACACATCGAAAGTATTTTCAGGTACTCAAGATGCGTTGATGTAAACTGACACAATGTCGAAGAGCGCCAATAAATGAGGAGAAAAGACGAAATTCGAACAGAATGATCCTGCCTACGGCTATCCCACCAGATACGCTGCAGTTTGACCACCGACCGCACGGTATCAAATCACAAATTTACATGCGATTTTTGTGCCTCATTTTTCTCAAGCAGCCACATCGCTTTCTATTTTGTTGCATTTTGAACTTGCAGTCACTTGTTAACTGCAACATTGTATTGTACAGAGACAGTTCGCCATCTTCAATGGAGTTCTTAAGGTTCAAAACCGATGTGAGGCTGAAATTATACATGCCCTCACGTACTCTCTGTGGCGATAAACTACCCAAGTGGTGATTCTTAGTTCTTCAGCACCGGGTGGATACAGGTTTGGGAGCTGAATTCGGACTAGTGAGGTGCTCACCTGTTGTAGCTTCGCACATCTACCAACGGCTAAAAAACAGAGATGTGATTGTCTTGAAGAAACCTGCTTCACATTTTCTCAAAATTCATTCATTTTTCATTCCCCTTCTTAAATTGAAGTGGAAAACTGACACTGTTGTAGTAATACGAAGCCGAATTTTCCGAGAAGCTTGTCAGCTAAACAATGAGACCGCCAACAAAGCGTTCTGTTTCAGTTTGATTTACGGAATTCACACAACTCTGGGTGAAAATTTTCACAGCTGTGACATTTTCAAAGAGAACTGGCACAAGGCCGAAAATTCCAGTCAGACAACTTTGTCTCATGACTAGCGTTTACAAGCGGTGGTTGTAAGACATTCCGTATTGCTAACCATGGCTTCCGCACCTGTGGGCTTGGCAAATATTCGCTGACGGGCGACGCACATTCCAGTGGCCGAAAATAACCCAGCACTCTTGGAGATAGATTAACGTAACCACAATGAATGTGTGAAAACCGCATACCACAAACGCCTGTGTACTTGTTTTTTTCAAGGCGTCTGGCGCCCACCATGTGCGTAAGTGAAAACACAAGCTTGTCAGATTCGAAAAGATCACTCGGTCGCCAAAAAAACAATTTTACCATGGTTTGTCAATGCAGGGTGGAAATTGGTCCACTGCCAGTGTGAGGAGACCTAGGATGTTTCAATGGAGATTTCGTCCTGTAATTAAAGCCGATCTGTGCTGAAACGCCGGGAACTGGTATAGAGCTGTTTCATCCCTATTGAAGATGATTATTGGTGTGGATATGGGGAAACTTCAGGAGGATTCGAACTCGTGACCTCCCGGCTATAAATGGCTGATCAGCACGTAGAAATGATATGGTACGCCTCACCTTCCTGGAGATTCATCTGATACGCACTGATGGCGATTCCAGATTACGTTAGAAGAGCTGTATAGTACTTCCCACCTTTCCAGCATAGCTTAACTTTATGTACAAGACGAAGTCTCCGTTGGAATGCATAATCACAGATTGTCAGCCGTAAGAGTAATTAGTTCAACTACTAGGGTTGTCTTTTTCAGAAGACTGGCTATGTCAGTTTAAATCTTATCTGATGAATCATTAGTACCTCTGCTTGAGAGGCCGTAAAATAAAAGCGATAATAAACACTCATTTGCGTATCAATTTGGTTTTGACAGGACTCACCTGGACCCAGGTGAGTCTTTTTCAGAAGACTGGCTATGTCAGTTTAAATCTTATCTGATGAATCATTAGTACCTCTGCTTGAGAGGCCGTAAAATAAAAGCGATAATAAACACTCATTTGCGTATCAATTTGGTTTTGACAGGACTCACCTGGAACCCAGGTGAGTCTCTCGTTTATGATGTACTCAAACACGCGTTCCTTGAATCTTACCATAATGACAGCCTTGATGGGTGTCGCATCCTCGACTCACTCAGCCTATCAACTTTTCCCTCACGCTCCTCAAACTATGCCGGTTGTGAGGCCCGGTGCCTGTCTCAAGTACCTCGGAATAGTGATCAGGAAGTTAGGCTACAGCACAATCCTGGGTCCTCTATTGAATAGTGGTCACCAAGTTAACCGCATCATAATCACTTGTCGGATTCCAAGCGAGCTGTCCAAAATAAGTCTACAATTGACGCTGAACACTACCGAATCGATCGCCATCAAGTTCAGGTTTATGTGCGCCGAAGCGATGAACACAGTCAACTTGACTGAACTGGTCATCGATCAACCCAGCCAAGGACCAGTGCCATGCTTACCATACGACCAGTATTCACTCTTCCAGGTACATAATTTCCGACTCTGAACTTCCGACCCTCAAAAGCTTACCGGAAACATTTACACTGGTTGAACTCTATATTTTCAGTGAAAACAAGTATACTTAATAGGCTAATTAAATGCGGTCAAAATGCTGGTCGATGAGGGAATTTGTATTTGTATGGACTAACTTTACCCTGTCTCTTCTCTCCGTGGTCCTGGTGTCAAGACAGGTTTTAAGACAATTCTTCGACTTGTGCTGGGCACCTGACTGATTAGTTTGTATTCTGTATTGCCGGTAAGGCCTGGAAACTTACAACGATTGGAATACGGTTCGGGATGGATGGGGTCAAGTTTCTTAGGAAAGAGGAATTATTGGATATGAAGATCACTCAGTCTAGATATCCTGTACGAATGAAACAACTCAGATCGGCCAGATACTCAATAGTATTCAACATTTTGTTGCTGAAAGCAAAGGGCATAAAGTAGAGAGACATTGACCTAAAATGATGTGTCAGATTTGGTTCAAGTACTCAAATTTTTTAGTCCAAAACCGAAAATAAACATCTTATCAAACGCTTATCGTATGAAAGCTGCTATTACCGTTATGAGTGTGTTACGGTGATGAGCGTGGTAGCCTAAATATATAAAGAGAAACAGCCCTTGTTAGGAACCCTTCCTTGAAAAAAGACTATTCACAAGAATTTATCGGCTCCTATCCTGCAAAATTAAGTGCCTTTTACTGCTTTAAAACGGCTTCATTTACACTCCTCAGCGTCTTCTAGTATAGATTTAATATTTCGCTAAATTCATTCTCATCCCTTCACTCACAGTAATGCAGAGGAAGCTCATCTGTCCGCAGAAAACCTGAGCTCACCTACCTGCCTTATTTGCCAGAAAAAAAAGTCAAACCATGAAATTCGTACTGAAGATACTGTTGAGTAGAATTTAGCCCATTGGTCCGAACAAGTGTGTTGAAATAATAAATAGGAAACCGGTTAAGAAACGGTCCCAGACATGAAATACTTCGGGATAAGTACTGCCCGACTACATCAGGAACTTTAGACTTCAAGAACTTCCTGCCTTAGAGTAAGCTGGACTGCTTAAGATGGAGATGACATTTCACTCGAGCACGTGGAACAGTTGTATTAACCCAAGAACACCACTTTCTCCAGAATAACAGGAGAAATCCCTCCTCTCAACTGACCGGTCCACGATTGTGCAAGAAACACAAATCGTGGGCATGATCTACTGTCGTGACCATTGTCGGTGGAAGAAAATACTACTGGATGTTTTTGAGCTTAGTTACTCAGCAGTTTTAGTCAAAGTCAGATGGTGTTACGCCCACAACCTAATTTCACGTATGACGAAGCCATTATCCATATCGTTCACTATCCTTCAACTATGCTAATCAGTCTACACTCAGGGAAAAGCACTGTGGTTGGAGAGCGTATCGCTGGCGCATACCGCTGATCGTACCAGAATCTGGACTTCAGGTGTCCCATATGTGAGGTAAGGACGTTACTGCCACCCCACAAGCAATACTCAATTCACCTGTATTATCACGGCCAGAAAATGTCTGTACATGACCAAGGTATCCGCTCAGAACGCAGATGGACGACCTAGTAACTGTCCAGGCTGGGGACGTTATCTTTTAGGAGGCATAAACTCCATGCCGTGCAATTGCATAACGCTCGATGAACCCAGACCGAATACTGGGTGGCACGAGGAACGAATTGCCACAGGCCTCCCAGCAANCCAACGACTGCGGTGCTTACATATCAGAAAGGCGGTGCTATGGTGAAAAATTGTAGAACACCTTCAACCTAAGCTAAAACGAGTTTGATTATAACTTCTAAACCTAACTTTCAAAGAAGTGTGCCTAGACGATCCACGCCACCTTCCGGATTATAACCAGAACGAGGTGTATGTATAAGAACCACCATTCCATGAAGGAAAAGTTGTTGTGATCGTCTTCTTTCAGTGGAATAATGCATCGTTTTGCTTTGCTCTTCAAAGGAATCATCTGCTATGTTAGTTGAACGCACTCCCCATGATGATTGCGAAAAACAGTACATAGACTACATTGAATAGCTTTCGTCCACTCAAATGTATATGCCGAAGTATTCGCAAGTGCCTCCAACGAGTAAATTTCTATCTTTTTTAGATGGACTTTAGAAATAGCACCATTCATACACGCCTTCATGAAATCAGTTCATTTACCTGAATGGGCTTTCCAGGGATCACCAACATGGCTCAGCATAAACAAAAACGATTTTTTACCCTTTACGAAAGCGCTTTTTTGGGAACTTTTCGGTGCCTTGTTTTGGAAATAATATTAGAGATGAGTCTTCGAGAAACACACTCAAATCAATTTGGTTTTCACGAGGGACTCAACTGAATCCTCGTTTATGGATATTCTACAACTGAAAGTGCTGCACACAGGCCGCCTCATGTTTCAGTTGGCACGGTACTCGAGATATCGCAGTATATTTTCATAAAGAAAACTACTCACAAGGTTCCTGAAAACTCTTCGACAGCCCACGACCAAATTGATTTACAAATGAGTGTATTTCTCGAAAACAGTGCAATTCGGGTTCAAGTAGATCATAAGGTTGACGGAAACTCGGGGACTGCGCCTACCTGATGAGCCCCAAGAAAGGGGAAACCCGGTCGTGGGCTGTCGAAGAGTTTTCAGCAACCTTGTGTGTAGTTTCCTTTATGATGAGATGAGTCTCGTTCACTTTTTGGAAGCACTCTGTTTGTGGGCACATTGTTGAAGTCTAGCGTTGTATGTGAGTTGTGCACGCATCAGGACAGTTGGACAGTGCTAGGTGACAATCGCAGTTTACTTGATAGTTAACTGTGTATCACCTTGGCATATTAGGGTCACATGTTTATGCGCTGTTAGCTGTCGAAACATTGACAGCTAAACTTAAGCTGACGCCAGATCAAACGCCATGCAAAAAATCTTAGCGACACTCCATCAGAATCGAAAACAGGAAGTGTTATAATAGATTTTCCGATTCCACTCTTGGATCCGAGCAAACAGGGGTTTATTCGACTGACTTCTCGTTGGAGAGATGCGTTGATGTAGACCTAATTCGCAAGTAGATGACACGTAATAAATTCAAGATGCTTTTGTATGTTTTCAACAAAATCTCGTTAAGCTGAGGAACCTCTGATTCGTTCTGGTGAACTATACGAATGGTGGGAAAGTTCGGTTCAAATAAAGTTCAAAAGAACTGAAACTGTTTACACCATTTTAGAAGTATAGCGATCAAATAATCCCAACGGCCGGTAGACGGTATGAAATTGGAAGGAAGAGTTTAGCATGTTGCATTCCGTGAAACCATTGTGGAAAAATGAGTCGGAATCTCTGCCAACCTGGATTAGTTCAGCATCAACGGCTACCAAAACTAAGCACCCAGGTTCAAACCCCGTTTAGACAACTCTGTCATTCATATGCGGCATTCTTCAGAGTCTTGTTGAGCCCCAAGAGAAGCAGTTTCTTACGAAGATATATTTAATGGTTCTAAAGACTGAGCGTGTTTCATGGATGATGAGAATTGAGAGAAACACTGAAGTTTTCATCACCGATTTCTTTTTTTATTAAAGATACACGTAATCAATATGCATACAGAAAAGCCAGCAACAAGATATCGAGAGACTCCACAATAATCATGTCCCAAAATAATCCCCCTGTGGGCTGTAAAGTGAAGACAGTCGGTGGAGAAGAGAACGCCTTACAAAAATACCATAGATTCCTTGAAAGAATACCACTCGTACGATTGCTGAGAACTCTTCAACACCAAGTTAATTAGCAAATCAGTGTGTAATCTGACACTTTCGTGCAATTTGGTGTTAAGGTGTAACACAAGTTTAACGATGTCTAACTGAAGAGCCCCAAGAAGAGCGAAGCTGGTCGTTGGTTGTCAAAGTACTTTAAGCAACCCAATGACTAGTGTTCTACTAATGAGATGAATTGTGATATTTGGAATATTGTACCAAGAGGAACAAAAGTTGACCCTTGTTCAGTAAATTCAGTAGAGAAATGTCACAAACGAGGACCACAGCTGGGATTCAGTTGAGATTCCTGTCAACACCATGTTAATTTGTAAGAATTTGACAACGAGTACCATTAAGTTTACGAGGCTGAAACAAAGCTTCAGGTTGATTTGTGACACCTGTCATCTGTTGGACCCACTTGGATTCAAAAGACCGACGGAAAAGCTATAAGGAGAACTCCTGCCATCGAGGTTTATACGAGATCCAAAGCCGTGACTAACTGGGAGACAAATGTCCTACGGACTTCGAGTTTGTGGGAACATGTGTTCAGTCAGTTTTGTTAAAAAGCAGACAGATTCATTTGAATTTTGGTAAAAAGTACCTAAATCGTCCAGGCTTCCCCCTGTTGATAAACTAGGGTATTTTACATCCCACAGAACACCTATATTTGTGACGGCAACTAGTGAAGCACCAGCAATGGAACGACGAATCGCTGTGAGTTCAACAGCGCTACAGGATCCTGAAAGTTTTTCAGTTGAGTCAATCCGTGCCGAGGCAGTTAGGCAAGTTATCCGAATCTTTGTGACTAGGTTTGTTGGTCAATGGGTAATCTAACCGTACAACATCTACTCGCTAGTGGCCAGGTAGTAAGGTGCGCCGAAGTGAGATTCACATAATTTCATGTTGCGATTGGCAGGAAGGACGAAATTCGATTCCCCCAACCACCACTACACCCCGTTTAACACTACAGCAAGAAGCCAGGACGACGAAAACAGTCTACGTAGCGCCTTGTACGATCTCCGTCTCCAAGCAATAACCAAAACCCAAAACACAAAAAACAACTAGAAAATGACAGAATGCTTGCCAGTCGGAAAGTTTACCAGTCTCCTGAATCCTGGGAGCAGGAGAGGAGAGTTACGCAAATTTCAGCCTGAAAGCACTCAGCTGAATGATGCCCGTTTCCACAACACGAACTGTCAACCGCAAGTAATTTACCATCGTGTGGTGTTAGATGTTTGTTTGTTGACAAAAGCAAATTTTCATGTTCCGTAATTGAACGAAATAGAAATTGCGACCAATTACACCCCAAGTGAGAAAATAACGTCACTCTCAGAAAAAATATTCGGCGAAAATACGGACAGTGCTCTCGAAACTGTACAAGTATAAGTTAACCGTCGTCCACATCTGCCAACTTCGATCAGTCCTGGCGCGTTAGTCGAGGAATGCGAGTTTTTCCCACCAGATTGTTTGGGTTTATGTCGCCTGTAGTTATTTCCAGTGATGCGGATTAGGTTTCTGCACATCCCTATTTGAATGGCGCTCAGCTAACCGTAAGAAAATGTACCAGCCTAGTGTACACAATCCATCACCTCATACTTCCCTCAAAGGGCCTGCAATATGCATGAAAAGTGATGCCAAAAGAACCTGAAATTCTGCGCAAGGAAGCCTGGTGCCTTTATAGGTCTGTAGTGTAAGAGGATGAGGACAGAAATATCTACATTTCTACTTCTCCCTTGGACAAGGCCAAAAAAATTCTGGTTAAAATCAGGCTTGGAAAATGGTTACTATAAGCTGTGGAGTTTTTGACTCACTAGCAAGCAGCCGTCTCCAGTACACTGATGTAAACGCATTTGTCCGCATTGTAACAGTAGTTTTCAAAACGCCCACTGCAGTCTTCGTAGGGGTTTCCACCGAATTTATTCATCCCAAATGGTATTGCCGGTACGGTCAGATCGATCGACAGGAACTGCGATAGGTGTGGGGCTTTTTGAGGAGATACTGAAGGTGCTGCATGTTGCTCATTTACTGGAGCTGTGGCCTGTAGTCTGACCGTTTCCACATTAGTCCTTTCTGTCACAGAATCGTAGGTGCTAAGAATTGTGGTCGCCATGGAGTTGTCGATCGAGGCTACTGGGTCTGATGGGGACAGTTCAAGGGGATGAGTTTCGCTTTGGACACCAGAAGTTGTCTGTTGTTTTGAGTCAGTTAGCTGCGGAGAATGTGGCGCATCTCGCGTTTCAGATTCCACCACCATACTACCTTCACGCGAAGACAGTGGAGGTTTGTTTTTTCTGGACAAAGCTTCTGAAAGCACTTTTTGACTGACGCGTTCCATGTTGAATTTATTGGTGTCACCAAAGTTAGAGAACTGTGGATGACTACCTTCTTCGTCTTTTTTAGAGCTTGCATGATCTAGGTTGGTAACATCAGCGTCAGCAGTGTTTACTAACAGAGCGTCTGAGAGGCGTAGTGCATCATCCTGCACTGATAAATCACGTGTGGGCACACCCTTACTCTCAGTGTGAGTAAATTCTTCTGGTGACGCCCCGGTCCCATCGCTGAGTGGATTCGATGATTCCGTTTCCCCATCCATCCTGCCTGAATCAAGAATTGGCTCAGAGTCCTGAACAGAGCGCCGAGCACGCTTCTTGTGGGAAGGTCGGATATGGGGAAATATATGTGGGTGTAGATGATGTGTGAAGAGTTGGATTTTATAAATGCAAGCATCGGTCGAGCAATTGTATCGCGACCGAATATTACGTTCTTCGCGGACGAGTTGTAGCAGATGCTGTAACCAATCAGACTGGGTTTGTATTACGCGCATGTACTCGGCAAATGTTCGTTTTACGATGTTTTCAATAAATGCGTATGTGATTGGTTTGTTCTCAGTCTTTTCCATCGGTTGAGCCTCGTCGAAAGATTCGTCCACTGACTGGTCAAAGCTAACAACTGAACGGGGAAATAGTCGCTTGTTAGAAGCCTGACCTGTTACGTTTGGAGAGTCTTCGCTGGGTGAACTGTGTGCGGTATACGTAGTCATTACAAGAAGTAAGAATGCACATTCAACCCGAAACATTGTTCGTAAAATGACAAAACGAGTGAATGAAGAATAACCCGAAAATCCACCCAGATTACATTACCACTTCGTACTGTATTTTCCGACTGTCACAAAACTGACTGACATACATGCTATGTGTGATCAGTTTCATTGTTTATCTCAATTTTACACCGCATAAATCTGTTCAAGGTGAGCCTGATGACCGGCTGACCAATCAGCCGCACATCCCAGCCACAAAGAATCGACCAATAGGTCCACAGTTTCGCGGCCGTCCACGGTTCACGTGAACTGGACTTTGCGTACGAGTCGTAGGCGGAAAAATTGAGGTCAAAAAGAACAAATAAACAAGTGAACAAATGTGTTGTTTACAACAAAGGTTTGTTTGGGATTTTGGACACACAAATGTGTTTAGCGCGTGAACCAATGGGTGGCTTATCTTGTTGGTCCTGTACCATTAATACCAAGCACTCTCGCTACCTCGACCTGGTCAATAAAATTCCCAGAATGATGTAGTACACACATGGCCATTCATTACCTCGTTCTTCGTCTGTGTGTAGCGTAATCTGGGTGCCATGCCACCATGGGTGTTCAAAGTATAAGATAAATGTGCGCTGAGCAAGCACGAAATTCAGCCACTGCGTAGCAAACGGCCACACAGTACAAAACTGCTGCCTATGGACAGTGTGAAGCGTAAACACGATCAAGAACGTGAAATCTTAAGGTGCACGGAGACATTACTTGTACACGGACACACATGCATCAGAAAGTATTAAGCAGCTACACACCAAGTAGATTCACTGGTAACCAACAAAACAAGACAATAAACCCGTAGAACCCACATTGTATGCGGTTCCGTTTGACGTGTGACTTTCATCTTTTTAACCCTCAGTCCACATTCTTCTTCTGAATTGCGCGAACTGTGACTCCACAGACAATGTGTGTATGTGCTTCCGTTCGAATGCACGTGTGTATGTGTGCGAAAGGGCGGCGCATACGCCTTAAAAACAAATGTCTGAGTGACCCTCGGTTTGCAGCCACTTCACGGTGCGTAACAGCCGAAACTATTTGGCAAATGGAAAAAGATTATGCACTCTCTCCTTCCAAAAAAAGTAATCGGAAGGTGCATTTTTAACTTTAATGATAAGGATTCAAAAATGCTACCTACTTGTGGAGCCGTGTGTCCTACCAGCCGGTGAAATACTGTAACCGGTATTCATGAGGTTGCACGAGATATCTTTCTAATAACAAAGAGTGGAGGATAACCTGGTGGAGAACTGCCAGGTAGTTCTCAAAGATTTTTCGCTGAAAGGCTTCCAAGATAACCACACGTGTTAAAACGAATGATATTAGTACCATTGTGCTACTCATTAGCCGAACTGGAGAATATTCTAAGAAGACCAAAGTATCTATTCGGCGGGCTATCGCTAGTGAAGCCGCACTGTGACGACTTTTTTGCTAGCTAGTCAACTCAAGTAAGTTTTCGGGCTGCTTCAGTCAAATTTTCTTTTTGCCCACACTGGTTTATAGTTACCTAATTTGAACAGGTTGAACCCACCTTTACTGACGCACGAAAACAAGTCGTTTGACTGGAGGGTTTATCCATACATATCCATACATAAAGCCATAACAATAACAGCCTGCAAGCGCGTCCTTTAAATTGTTATCATTTTTATCATTCGCGAAACGGTATGTTAGAATATCAAAGCTAGATACAGAGCAAAACCACGAGGAATCTCATATGAATACAGATACACAGTTTAACAACACTGTTCAACATTCAGGCTCTTTTACTCAAGATTCTTCACTTACGTTGGTCTCATATTATTTTTTGTGAGGACACCAGAATTATGTTTGCGAATCAGCTGTTTCAAACGGTAAGGATGAGGAATTAGTTATTCTGAATCAGGAAGTAAAAAAGACCAAATGCAGCTTCGTCCCAAAATAGCTGAGTTACTTTTAGCGCTCAACAACGCTACCACCAGTGCAAGGAGGAACGCTTGGTTCGTTGGTAAGCACGAACTATGTGATTACAATCCATTAGACACGATACCTCATCTGCACAGGGTTTTTGGAAAGCAAAGACTCTGAAGCGTCCTACAGAACTTCTCCGGACTTTCTTTGAATATTAAACACCAATAAACGAACACTGCAGAGCGGTACACAATTTCCGTAGTAGCGTCCACCTTCTATCGAATGCGGGGGTGAAGCTTGGATACCGGACCAGATGCCACTCGTAAGTTTCATCAGTGTCATACACCATTACACCGGGACATTCACTTTACTGAACAATCTTAGAGACATCCAGTCTACGTGGTTGAATATGCCTGAATTCAGTTGCAAAACTCATTTCCACTGTTCCTATTAAGTACGATCTCGATAAAATAATTTATGCACTACTCATAAAATTTCTCTGGGGGCTCATCAAGTAGGTATAAACTCCGAGCTTCCCTCGATCTTATGCTTTACTTAAACACCATTTGTAAGCTGTCGAAGCTTTTTCAGCAAACATGTAAGTAGTGCATTGTGTCAAGAAATCAAACTTCTATATCACGAATGTCATGTCAACTGAAACGTGAAGCGGCACTTGTGCAACACTTTCGGTTGGGGAGTGTTATAAACGAGAAGTTCAATTATAGTCCCTCTCTGACATTGCCGTCACGTTACTTTGGATGGGGGATGTAAAATAAAATTTGGCAAAAGAATCACAGATATGGACGTACGACCATGCACGTACCAAGTCAGCTGTGTCCTCGGTTCTTATTCGGGAGCCAAGCACATTAAGCTATTGGCGCAGTGCATAACGAAGGAGCTATTCCTGACAGACCACATTACTTAGCGTCCCTGTCCATTAAAAGCCGCCTTTCGATTGGGTGTGGAAACCCTTCTAACCATCTATCAATTTATTAAAACTCTCCTACTGACAATGAACTGTCCCAATGACTTAGGTGAACATAAGCAAGCCGCACAATTCCTTCAAGTTCCTCGTCTCCTCGGCCCTCAGTTGCAAACGAACGAAAACTTTGACTACAGATATCATGGTGATTTCTGAAATACCTTATCCTCAACTTATTTTACCCTTTTGATTTCCCGCAAAATGTTATCGATTCTAAAGGGGGAATTGTGAAAAACTGGCAACTGGTAGGGCCAGAAAATAAAACCCGCTGAACACGCACAGAAAGCTGGTGAAAAAGGCTGGATGCAACTATCGATGGTCAGTCGAATAAGTTCCGATAGCCACAATATTCTTCCACTTTTCGATCATCAGGTGCTTGTAACATAGAGTTGTCGAATAACCCATTCTGCTCCGATTTAACAAAACAGGTTAGTTACTGGCAGTTTTCCGAGGCGACCTTTGCGTTGCACGCTCTGAAACATTCTCCTTGAACATGCAAACCACCTGACCCTCAACAAAGCAACTCCGAACGCACACGCCGGCAACCCTGTAGATCAGCTAATGCTTTTCGCATGTGACGCCCAGTTCATTCAACTTTGCCGGCAACTTGACCTCAAACCTAGTGATCGTCTAAATATTTACTGTGCTGTTGGGTGTGTTGATCAAACGCAGAACATTGGGTTGTTTACGACGCTGCGTTTGTTTATCCGCGGTACTTCTACCGCAGATCTTTTCAATGTGCCTTCTGGATATAGTAAATTGCTAAACATGTGCGCACGGTGCTTCCTGGTCGCTGAAATCTTTTATCAGCCTCACAATAATGGACAGCGTACAAGTGTTTGGAAGGAAAACGATAGTGTGAATTTTGAAAACATTGGTTGGAAGGTGGTTCTGGAAGTCCCGTTGAAGTTGTCAGTTCGTTTGTATTCGCTTTCACTGCGCTACTGTTTAAGGTTGCAAACATTCCACCATTGGGCAAATCGTCGACGGTGTGCGTACGCACGAATACTACGTCTACTCACTGGTTGATGGTTTCTCTCACAACTGATGGCCCGGGGGATGCACACTCACTGGTATGCTGACTGACCTTTGTCTGTCCCTACAATAAGTCCTGTCTCTTAGTCGGTCGATCTGATGTTTTTTACCAGCTAACCATTCTGACTCAATTGTTGATCCCTATCTTGCAGTCACACTTGGATTGGGCCAATTTCAATAGCTCGGTTGAGTGAATTTGTTGCAGAACACCGGTGTGACCTCCATATTGGCAGTGTTTCGATGCTGGACAATTCTGTTTGCAAATAACTGACTACAGTGCCTGCGCTGGCCCGCCCGCTTTTCTACCGGTAATCCAGACGCACTGGCACGCTCCAGTAGCCGTAGTGGGTTGGTGCCAGCAGTTGCTTGTGTGAGCATTGTCACTGGTGTGTAGATGTTTTAAGTAAGACCTGGTTACAACGGCCATGTAAAAGTTGCTTTACTGGCGGATTAGCAAAGTCAACTTTGCTGACCACATGCATCTGATCTAAACAAAATTTTCTTGTGCTTTTGTATGGGTTCATTGGCGCTTTTACAGCTTCCTTGTCTTGCAGCAAACCACTTTGTCATGGTAATTCTCCTCTGCGGGGCTTTATCAAAAAAATCGTTTATACTACTTATTACGGGTTGCTTTTTGTGACAGAAAACCAATAACTCCACAAATGCAATTAGTGAAGTCCGCAACACAAACAAAACTTTGGAATAGTCAGACGGGTGGATTAGTGGGTTGAGCCGAAAGTTGTCTTGGATACCAAACAGGCCAACCTGGCTACCACTGCTTTTTCTCATTTATGTGGGGGTCATCGTGTCAATAGGAAAGTGTCTGAGTGAAGTAGAGGAAGGCTGCCAAAGTTTGCACATGTTCGTATGGTTGACACCAGAATTATGAGTATGGAATTTATGACAGTTGCTCAAATCTTCCTAGTTCACGAGATATGAAGAGCGAGTAAAACTCGTTGATAAAAAAAACAAACAAAATGTAAAGCAAGACAAAAAGAAGGAATTATTACATTAACTGGTTCACAGTTAGACAAAATTTTCTTGTGCTTTTGTATGGGTTCATTGGCGCTTTTACAGCTTCCTTGTCTTGCAGCAAACCACTTTGTCATGGTAATTCTCCTCTGCGGGGCTTTATCAAAAAAATCGTTTATACTACTTATTACGGGTTGCTTTTTGTGACAGAAAACCAATAACTCCACAAATGCAATTAGTGAAGTCCGCAACACAAACAAAACTTTGGAATAGTCAGACGGGTGGATTAGTGGGTTGAGCCGAAAGTTGTCTTGGATACCAAACAGGCCAACCTGGCTACCACTGCTTTTTCTCATTTATGTGGGGGTCATCGTGTCAATAGGAAAGTGTCTGAGTGAAGTAGAGGAAGGCTGCCAAAGTTTGCACATGTTCGTATGGTTGACACCAGAATTATGAGTATGGAATTTATGACAGTTGCTCAAATCTTCCTAGTTCACGAGATATGAAGAGCGAGTAAAACTCGTTGATAAAAAAAACAAACAAAATGTAAAGCAAGACAAAAAGAAGGAATTATTACATTAACTGGTGTCACAGTTAGGAGACCTGAAAAAACCCAGTGTAGTCGATCCGATTGTGACATTTTCAAAGCAACACCAGGTAGTTGATCAGTGGAAATTCAACGAACTGTAATGTCCGTTTTGTGGTAGCTTGTACGATCAAGGTCCGATCGCGGTGTAAGATGACAAACAAAACTCCTGGCAAACATTAAATGACCGTATCCGAGGTGAAGCCAATACCGCGGCATATTCTTTCGAACATGAAGAATAAGATAGTTCATCCTGTGGAGCAGACACTTCAACCGTTTGAACAATATGTTTTATAAAGCGCACAAAAGTGAAACATTATCCAAACCATACGCAAATGTTATCGTTTAATAAAAAGTGTTTTTACTGTTGCTCTACTGGTATTCGGTACATCCTGGGGAAACTTGTGCACCGTAGCTTGTGTTCATTAAGCCCTACATGAAACTAACTAGCTGCGGCCTGGTTTATTACTTTGATGAACGAAAGCAGAAGTACTCAGAGAAAATGGAGTGGATTTACAGGCATTTAGACACGGAATACGCCAGAACTCATGATATGAACTTCATCTTTGGTTTCTTGCGTGTTTTTGTCCTCTACGCACGCATGTCATCATCGCCGTTCATATCCAAATAACTCCCAGTACAGGTGACATCATAATTCCAAATTGATATCGACAGATGACAAAAAACCTAAAGTCATTCCAAAATTATCCGCCACTCGAAAACCCACTTTCGACATTGGCTTCTTTAGTTACTGGGATATTCTGTAGATAGCTTGCAACGAAACCAATACTATATTCTCCATGTCTTTTTTTTAAGTGGAATTTGACCGTGCAGTAGCCGAGATGGGATACAACTGACATCTGTTTTGAAAACGAAGACCACTTACTGTGGTCTGACTTATAACGTTTATTCATCAGTGTCTGCAGGACACAGCAATCTGTAGTTTTCCGCAGACATTTTGCAATGAAGTTGTGTGGTTGACAACGAGTAAGAGTAGCTCCGAAAGCAGGTAAAACTCCTTATGCAGCATGCATGCCATTCCGACCTCTACTGCAGTGAGCGTTGCCTTCTGTTCGAAACTGGTCGCGGTGGAACATGTCACCGAAACAGACCCAAACACGGCACAGCGAAATGAAACCGGCTACGCCGTGTTGTGCGACATTTGGGCCTTTCTGCCTGGAATCCAAGTGACTCTGCTCGCGAACGATTTGAAACGCTTCAGCACATGGAACTTAACCAATCTCGGTGGTGGAAAGGACAGCATGCCTAGAGAGTTTCACCGAGCACCGGGATTGTGTCGGCATGAATTCGTAAAGGCTGCTAGGTTGATCCTACTGTAGTGTAGTTACGAGAGTCGACATAATGCCCAAATGTGCTCGAATGTGTGGGAATACTGTCTCCTCTGGTTTACCCTGATGACGTTTGTCTTTTTTACACTCTTCTCTTCATTCAACTTCTTAATGAAGCGTTATTCCCTTGGTGTTGTACGATAGCTAAGCACTAACGTCTAACTTTGGTGCACTGCTAGTGATTGGGGTTCTGCCTCCACTAACACACAACTCACCGCCTGGCTGATGATGCATATAACCATATCTAAAATGGGCTTTCTGCTTTTCGGATTGGGGATCCGCAACAGTAGCATTGGAAAGAAAGAGCTTGTCCTTCACAATGTAAGGGTGAGCTCAAACTCGGTTAGCAAAGTTGGGATTGCAATTTAAATATGGCTTTTTTCAGCTAGTTTTGAACGGCTCGGAAGTTGTCGATGCTTCCTAATGCCTCATGAAGTTACTTTGTTGTTACTTCTGTCGTTTCAGTTTTTGTTTTGTTGTTTCTGTATTTTTCGAAGTGTTCCCTTCCCCTACACCTAGAAAATCATGGCGCTCCTTAAAGTGACTTTTCTATAGAAAACAAATTCTGTAGACTTCTGGTAAGAAAATATGCTGTTTCCTCCATTGTAGTGGATTCACTTTGGGGATCTTCATTGAAAGGGGTTTTTAGGACCGTCTACCTACTGTCAAGCCGAAATTGAGGCCAAATGAGTATAAGACTTGCGATCCTGCTGGCATATTGAAGGAAGATTGTGACGAAATTGATGCTGAATGCATTGATATGAAGATCATTTTGTTGAGGTGTATTCAAGTGAAACGCGCCTACTCCCTGCAGTTTCGGCCGACGCCCGCGAAATTTGGCAAGGAAATGGAGGTCTGTATGATGTAACGTCTCTTCGCAACCCGACACTCTCACCCATGTTCTTTATCAGTTTTCCAAAAACTAACATAACTCTAGAGGTACATTCTGGCGGTACGTAAGCCTTAATTTGTTTTAGGCTGAAGAGTATCCAAAACACCACGCCTATGGCAAGTGCTGAAGGGTCATTTGAGCTGTTTGTCACAACCTCATAAATCCTGATGAAAAGCCCAAATGCAATTGTCTGGTTGCAGAGCACAAGAAGTCAACCAGAAATGCGAATGGGAGCATCTTGTTTCATCTTACAGACAGCCAAGAGTTGGTTCGGAAACACCGATTTGTGAGGGTCTACCACGAATGCACTTCGATCAGGATTTTATTGGCTCTCTTACCAATTCGTCAACCTGAATATCCACCAGTTGATACTGGATAAATTAGTCCGATCATATAATTAGGGTGACATTAGTCTATTTCAAACTTAGCATTCAAATGTGCATCCAAAGAATTTGTTTGAGAAACACGGGTGCTGGGTGACGGGTGCCAAGAGATGGCGGTTTACGAAAGAACTGTGGAGGTGGTCAGTTACCACCATTAACACTTCACCATGAACGCTTATTTCAACTGATTTTAGAGCTGCGAAGTTAGTGTGTATTATCACATCTTACGGTGGTTTTGCCAGGCAGTCACACCTGGAGATGCATTCTGAAGCCAATACCACAAGCACAGTCATCGTATACATCAAACGGGATGATCAATAGGAATGATCATAGGAATGAGACTGATGAGAACAATGACAATGGGGCGCCGATGATGTATCAATCACGGTCCAAAGCGTTTCTAAACTGAAAACCGCACCGCTGGACTTCTGATATACTAGCCCAGGAGCATTCCCTGAGCCTCAGGATCACTACTCTACTCTCCATGATAACCTTAAAGTCCTGGCCCATTTTTAAACACTATTTTGCCAAGATAACGACACTAGTTTTACTGACAGAGTACGAACGAAACATGATGAGGCATAGAAGTTCATTAATTCACCGCGATGGTTGTCAGTCAGGGATGGCCTGGCTACCTGGGAGGTAACTGCAACTACCTCGGTTCACCAAATAGCAATCCGCTCCAACCAACAAAAGTAGTCCCTGATAAACGAAGTGGCTGTTAAGCTCGTATGCATCAAGCTACGCCGCGGAGATTAAATTACCCACCATACGGGAAGCGACATCATGAAACAAAGGATTACGTTCAAACACTCGATTATTCGTTCTGTTTTTCTCAACAGATACACATTTCCCTTAGTCCAGGAGTTAGGGACATCGGAGTCAACCGTAGCAAGCGGAAGTTCAAGTGAAGTTCAATTCCACTTTTATTTGTAGTATCAAATGAGACATTTTGGCTATACTATGAGCCTCTCGAACTAACAAACGCGGCAACACAGCACAACAAGCAAAATTTGACTTGCCTCTACCGATGGTTCTTTTTTCCGCGACTTTTGTCCCTGATTTCATGGTTCGCCGTGCCATTTTCCAAACCGACTGTCACTAGTCAACACAACAGTCATGTGACAGCCTTAGTTCCTTATAAAAATATACTTGACTGATTGGTGAATTCTCCCCAAAATAGCTCACGGAGGCTGGAGGAACTAACAGGAAATGGAACGAAATATCAATAAAGCAGTCTAATTTTTCAAAAGCCAGTAGAATTGTTTCCCACTCCGAATTATTTCTAAGCAAGACGTGATAACAACCAAGTTGAAAGCTTGCAAGATGAAGCAAAGGAACTTGAATTCACTGACGTCGTACGCACACGAAAGGTAGACGACCGTCTAGTGTTGACGTTAAAAACTTAAACGATCAAATCCTGTCACATTCATCTGGTTAGTCAAAACTGGGAATTGATGCGTAGTGGGGTGCTTTTCAAGGGTCACCCGCTTCCCCTATATGACTGTCACTCTCACTTTAATATGAAGTCATCTTAGCCTAGATCAAATTCGTCGGAAAAAGCCGGACCTTAGATTGATTTAACATTCTTCAGACTAGGAAGTGTTTTCAATTGAATAGATGACCATGCGGCCAATGGTCAATAACCCCACTCCTCAGTAAGCCTCCGCGCATACTGTAGCAAGATGCAAGCTGATTAATGTTGGCAGCACTAAGGCAAACTTGTTGGTGTTAAAATCTGCATACGTTGTTCCATAAGGCTTTATCATGGATTGAAAATATTTCATAAGGTTGCTTAATTTGTCCAAGCTGCGCATCTTCAAAAATGATCCACAATGCTTCTCTGATCACCAAACCAAAGACCTATTTGAGATGAATAGGAAATACAGCAGCTGGTTGTGTTCGCAGTATCCCTCTTGTATTTGTCTCGCTTGAAAGAATAAACTAATGTTACCCTTTCCTTAAGTAATCCGCACTGATCCCTCATCTTAAATGTCTGCTATCGTCCGATTCGCCAGAATACCAGCCAGGCTGATTACACGTTAATTTTCTGCTTTCTATCAGTTTGCATCTCCTTCCGTGGCACACATGTGGTCCCTTGCATGATCATCACCCGAACGGATTAGATGAGAAAGTATACGTCACAGATCTTGTCCACTAAGTTTGAACAGTTCAGCGGGCAATCAGTCACCTCCACAGATCTATCCGTTTTATATTCAAGAAATTGTTGTTTATGATCCTTCTATCTTTTAAGGCTCATCTGTATCGTCCCTATCTGTACGTTTCGGTATATGATTCAGCTGGTCCCATTATCTTTCCGACGGGCTGTCGAGTGATGCGCAGAAACGAAGCTTTCAAACAATCGAGAATCTCTCTGGTAAACAACTGACTGTTCAAGAATAGGATGTTCTTGTTAGGGGACTAAACTTGAATCTTGAAGACGCCACCAATCTGGAGTTCTTGGCCAGCCTGGAGGCAGCAGTGAAATCCGCCGAACTAGATGAGAATGTTCAACAACAACTCCATCAAACTGTTGTACCGGCCATCACACGAAACAGAGCTCTCAGCCTTCTCTCAAACAAGGAAAAGGAAGTATTGAAGAATTTGAGGGAAAATGAGACCATCATCATCACACCTGCGGACAAAGGACGCATGACCGGTATCATGGACAAATTGGACTATGTAGACAAAGCAACTGCTCTGCTCAACGACACCACCACGTATTGCCGTCTGGAGGACGACCAAACCAAAAAAGTTGCGAACGAAATCAATGAAAACCCGAAGCGACTGAAGGACCCCCAAAAGCTCACAACTGAAGAATATTGGCGAATGAGAGCCATATAATCCAATGCCCCACGTTACAAGGAGAACACACCACTAGAGCCAACTGTGGCACTTCCAGGCACAACCTTGCAAATGAACTATGGGTCAAGTATCTCATCAGTGGATAGCAACACTCGGTTAAAAACGCACAACAATTCTGGGATAAGCTAAAGAACGTGCCAATAGAGGAGGACAAAACAATGGTCTCATTTGATGTCAGCTCACTGTTCACATCAGTGGATCTCCATTCCACAAGGACAACAGTCGCTGAACTACTGGACAGTCATGGACCTCCCAGCGGGTCTCTAAGAAAACAAGAAACCTGCGAACCGCTCAGCCTCTGTTTGATCACGTGCTTCGAATTCAACGGTAAATACCACGAACAACTAAAAGGAACACCAATGAGATCCCCAATTTCAGTGTTTATCGCCGAGAGTACAGCGCAAAAACTGGAGAGGATTGTGTTACCAGATAGCAACTCAAAACAGTGGATACATTACGTAAACGATACCTTTGTCAGCATCAAAAAGAGCGAACTACAACGAACAATCCAAATAACAAACATGACACCATGTTCACGATGTAAGAAGAAAACAACAACAAGCTGGCGGTTTTAGATGTCCTCGTCACAAGGTTGCCAAATGGACAAATGCAAACGAAAGTCTACAGAAAGGCTACGCACACGGATCAAATTCTGAACTACCCTAGCAACCATCCAAACTGCCACAAACAAAACTGCCTTCGGAACCAATTCAAACAAATTGAAACACACTGCACCACAGTAAAATCCAAGGCAAAAGAAGAGAAACTCTTATACAAAATCTTTCAAAGTAATGGTTACCCGAGGAATTTCATCTGAAGCTCTCTGAGAGAATGCCATTTAACCAACTTGGCAACTGGAAGCGCAAGCAAAGCAACCACACTACCATACACAAAAACATTTCGGAGATGACTGCAAGGATAATTCGACAGCATGCCGTAAGAGTTGCCCACATACTGACTGACGCGCTGCGAAGAGGACTATCAAAACCAAAGGAGATACTTAACGCACTGGAGAAGACAAATGTAATCTACAAAATTAAATGCAAGTATTGTGAAAAACGCTACATGGGACAAACAGGGAGGGGACTATCAACAAGAGTCAACGAAAACAAGCTCATCACTAGGAAACACGACCAACCCTCGCTCATCTCTGCACACGAAGATGGGGAAGGACACAAATTCGATTGGAATGACGTCAGCATCCTGGGCCAAGGAAGAGCAAAGAAAGAACGCGAGTTCATGGAGCCTTGGTGCTCTACTGATGTAGCATTGAGATTGATCCTGTTTATCAACCTCTGAGGACAAAGGAAATCCAGAACCATAAAACCCGGAGCCGAACAGGGATTCAAAGAAGAAATCAATAGAACTAAAAACTATTAAAATGGAAGGTACGCCACCAACCAGTGGAAGAACAGGGAAGCCGAACACGACGTAACACAGATCACGAACGGAGCAACCGGAAGAGGTAATAATGGACAGCATTTTCAACAGCAGCGTGGCCTCAGCAAGAAGAAAATACAAACCACAACGCAACACAGATAATTATCGTACCAACCAGGATCCGAGTGCAATGATTGTCAATGACCAACCAGGTTACATCTCAAAAGCTGCTCTTTGTTAACTGTATAAATGCAAGCACCAAGAAATGGATACCTACCCAACAGTGCACTGAAGATGTCTCCTCGAATGGTGACGAAACGCTTGCAGACCAATCGCCAAGCTCGGCGAACAGATCAACAGTCACTGATCAAATATCAGCCTTCAAACAGCTAAAATATTCTCAGGTTTGTGGGCTACTGACCAGTGAGGATTCCATGAGTTTGGAATCCACAAACACATTTCAGTGCTCTAATGAACTCTTCATGGAGACGGCGATCTGAGAACGACTGGATTTCTTCAACGCGTTTTATCTAACGTCCATTCTTCCACTTACGAAATCTTTCGGTGAGGTTACTACCTGCTGTATGGTATTCATTGTGATTAGAGTTATTTTTATCAAACCAGCCGCTTTTGGCGGATTTAATATTTCATCTTCAGCTCAATTTCATGCATTTGCCTTTTCCTTTTAGTTCCTTCTTCGTCCACTGATTCCCGTAGATTTGCTTCTGCCAGTCTAACTGCCATTCAACTCCTGAAATTCCATTGAGCATGGCGAGTTTCTCAATTTCCTGACATCCAGCACCATGGATCACCTCTGGGTGCCACGACGGTGTTGTCTTCTCGCATTCAGCGACATGAATGTTTTTTGGTGAGGGGAACGTGAAGTCAGTTTGTCGGGAACAACATGATATCCGTGTCGACTACTCATACTGCCCCTAAGAGCTCTTCAAAACCGGTTGCAACTTTTGCTCTGGGGCTCGTTAGGTAGTGCAGTCCGCAAGTTTCCGTCAACTCTATGTTCTATTTGAGTAGAAATTTCACGCTCATTTGCACACAAACTTGGTTTCTACGGGTGACTTACCTGAATAATAGCTCACTGTAAACTAAATACCCATTGGAAAGTAGCTGTGTCTGGATAACAGCACAGGGGAATCCAAACCATCCACTGTTTGTTTACATACTTCGAAATTCACAGAATACAATAAGCGAGGGTATATATAGTAACTCCCATCATGAAGCTGTGATGATGGTAGCTCGAACCTGAATTTTATGAAGTAAGCTGGTCATATCCATGGGAGCCGACCTCCCCTAAGTCGAGACCTGTGAGATGAATCCTGAATTTGGCATTTCTCGATAACCTGCAGTTGTCCCAACAAAAAATACACACACTGTACCCGTGACGCAAACTACCGCCTCCACAAAGACCAGGATACGTGTTTAACGAAGTGACGTTTAAGTGTTAGTCCCAAATTGGGTACCTCCACCAGATGATCGGGTGCCCATGACATGAATTTTATCCGCGTGGCGCACAGCTACCGCAGTTTATCCGTCTGCAAGAAGCGTCTTTCGTTTGATACCACTTGTGGGGACTTCTTCGAGGATTGTTCAAGTGGTTAGTTTACACCTGGAAGGAACTGATTATCGAAAGCGGTCACTTTTTTGTGAGCCGTTGCGGGTGGTTTTTAAAAGTACAACCGTGCACCTGCCCTATTTTGAAAGACCACTTCAAATGGACCAACAGAAGGCGGTCTCTGCGAGCTGGACTGTTCTGAAAGAAAATCCACGGCCACTGAATTCCATGAAAATGGACAAATAAAAGCTCACGATAGAGACTTTAACCTCTGAAGACCACTATACCACAGAACCCCAAACTAGAACAAAGCCTGATGCACATCGATTCCATCACCTACCAAATTGGGGATTGGACAGCTCACTACTAGAACCATCTCCCACTGGACTGACCCCAAAGGTGGGGTAGAAACACAAAGTGAGTTTGTGTACAACTATGGTGCCATTACTATTAAAGTTTGTAAAGTGAAGACTTCTTGGCGTAGGTCCATCAATTTAACACGCTAACAATGTCCATGGGTGATAAAGGAATTTTTATAAGAGGGTTTCGTTATTCTGTGGGTGTTGTAAAGGATGGTATCGACAATATTACACTAGGTTTAGTGTATCGCTGTATTACTATCAGAAGTTGAGGCAGTTTTGAACGTAACTTCTCGATCACCTTGCACGTTCTAACGCTCTGGCAATGAGGTCTATTTCACTCGATGATCTTTTTCAGTTGCGGCCGCATATCTTTCAGTTCATGTCCTCCCTGAATCTGGGGTGATTTGCAATAAATAGGGATGGAAAATGAATTGTAAAGGAGTACACAGGCATGAGGAGGCAGAGATTACCCTCGAACCTGATTCTGGAATAGCCAACAAATCATCGATCCGGAGAACCGAGTGAACAAGACTACGGACTACCCGGGTTCGGTCGCCACATGGACGATAATAATCTGTGCACATTTTTTATAAAAAACAAAGAAGTATGAAGAAAAACTTTATAATCTGATCATAATTAGGCTATGAACAACAACAGGTATGCGACCGCTGCCTTCTTTGTCTTGCTCATTACGACTAGCTGGGCACAAAGATTTCTATCGATCTGTTTTAATGCTGACCATGACGAAAGAAGTTTTCTACATCACGATTGCTTACACATCTCTCCACTGAAGAGCTGCTGCACTCTTGTCAAAGCATACAGTATGCACTCCTAAATTACGGTCTTCCGGCTCTTGAAATGCTCAAATTGTTTATTTCAACGCACCTTACTATAGGCCTTCTTGTCCTGCTATCTAGTTGAACTTTTCAACGGCGTGAATTTCTCCATATAGTGCGGTCGGATTAGACAAACAAATGCGACACCTGCATGCTGCATTGTCAGCAGCAGTGAATGACACATTGGATGCTGTCTGGTACTGTGGCCTTGAAAATCGGTTTCATCTAACTGGGCGGGTTCGTGAAGTGTTCAGACATACACGTCCGGCCCACGTCACTAAGACTAAACCGCGGACAAATTTTACGTGAGTACAGTACCGCGAGAAACTCCCGTCAAGGGCACAAATGAAGGATAAACGGAATATCCCTAGGTACTGTCTCCCCCTTATTGAGGCGTTTTACCGCCTGTCTGTCGCTTTTTCTCTGCTGTCCACTGTACCCAGTAAATTGTGTTGGATACTGTTGTCTTAGCTCTTAAGACTGCATGCCCTGAGAAGACCTTACGTAAAACATATTCGTTAAAGTATCTTTTTCGTATTTTGAATAGGATTTTCCGGAATACGCAGATGTAGCAAGTGAAGTGTTCTCATTGGACGTCCTTATTTCTATTTGCATTTCATAGTTTGCATTCGGGAAAGGCATGGATGTAGGGTCTGTAGATGACACGAAAGAGTTCAACCAAATCATACGATGACATTATATCGATCCCAGGCTCTGCACTGGTATTCAACACTGTTGATATTGTCCTTGTCTGTTCTGGAACCACTGAATACTTGAAGTCCTGTGGTATTGGCTGTGAGTAGCTCCTCACATCAGTGTTACCGTTCTTACAGTGCTAACACAGAGTAGTGACATGATCACAGCAAGGTGATCATCCGGTCACCTTAGCTGTGCCTTCAACCTGGGTGTCGTGTGGACGATCAACTGCACCAACGTGCCTTTAGGCCTAGTCCACAGACGTGCAACACAGGAGTTTCCATGCTAAACCCAACCCTGAAGAGGCTTGCAGCCTCACGAACGAGCTTCGCTATGGGCTTACTGGGCGGGTATAGGATTGATGATACGTTGTCCCTTTCAGAACCAAGTTGACAGCACCCTGCATGTTAGGTGCCGATCAAAGGGACAAAGGTCTAGTGTCGACCATATTCGCTTGGTGGCTCGTAGCCCGACCAACAAAATGGCGGGAAAAAGTAGTTTGCTGCACACATTTGCGGGAATCTGTGATCAATAGTTGCACAATGGAATTGAAATTTCGAAAGCATTACGTGTTTCCTGAGTTGAGCTCAGAGTACCAGTCCAAGCTTTTGAGCCCCATTAAAGCATTCCGGGGTCCCAGTGATGCATGGAAAGTATTCCACCGGAATTTTTCCACCAGAGATATGTTTGCTTGGAGGGAAATTCAAATTTGGTGATCTATAAAAATATCAACGTAGATTAGAATGGTTTCTGGTTCGAGCATATATGAAACAAAATGCAAGATCTTAGTGTTTTATTCCATTCCCAAACGTTTTTCAGGTAGGAACACTGTGTGGCCAAGGAACCCCGTGGGTATTTAGTTCAAGGAATTTACACTACAGCACCTACACAATGGAATTGAAATTTCGAAAGCTATTACGTGTTCCTGAGTTGAGCTCAGAGTACCAGTCCAAGCTTTTGAGCCCCATTAAAGCATTCCGGGGTCCCAGTGATGCATGGAAAGTATTCCACCGGAATTTTTCCACCAGAGATATGTTTGCTTGGAGGGAAATTCAAATTTGGTGATCTATAAAAATATCAACGTAGATTAGAATGGTTTCTGGTTCGAGCATATATGAAACAAAATGCAAGATCTTAGTGTTTTATTCCATTCCCAAACGTTTTGCAGGTAGGAACATTGTGTGGCCAAGGAACCCCGTGGGTATTTAGTTCAAGAAATTTACACTACAGCACCTAGTCACCCACACATTCCATAAAATCTTAGAGTGGCGGCGTACTGGCGCGTCAGCTGGTGAACGGTTTCTAATGGAATTTAGGAAGCTTTGCTTCGAGGGAACTCAGCAACATTAGGACAATAAATCCTCAAAGTTCGGAGGGCTCTTGTGGTTGAAACTAGAGGTTCGGGAAAAATCGACTCGGAGCTCTAGTGTCAGCAAGACAGTTTGATCCGTTTGAGCATACACATACACAGAGATCGATTTCTACACTAAACAAGAAGCACATCAAATTAGAGTTAAATCTGACACATTTCGGGAGTCAGGATAAAGTACCCATACAATCCAAGAATATGTAATGTGAGTTATGGAATAACTGCACTTCTACTCATTTTTTTTCTATTTTTACCTAATTAACTTTACTCAAAATTTCTGACGAACTATCGTCCATGACCCTGACTTCCCCTGCTGTAAACATTCACCGACTGCTGAAAATCACTCGTGCGATTGAGGAAGTGATAGACTGCACTGAAAGAGGCGTCGACCATGAGTGTGTTAGAAGGAAGCTGCGGTGGTAAGAACCGGAAATGCAGAGAAGTTGCCAGATGTCCTAGGTATAACGATGATTGTGACTAATTTTCATGGAGTCTTCTCAGAAGCCGCCTCTCTTTCGCTGGAGGAGGTTCTGCAGGAATTTTACCTACACAGATGGCTTTTTGGATGTTAGGATTCTTCGAGTGGGAAACTCATCGGAGAATTCATATTTTGCTTGCCGCCACAACCGGACACGGTCGGTGTTCGCGTCACATGGCTGTGGACAAGTCCACACGTTTAGCGCTGACACGAACAGACACTAGTATAAAATGTGCCAGAATCGAGGTGGACTTTCGCCCCTCGATCTTATCGGTTAATCGGCTAGATGAACCGAACATTGTGTGCTCTCTGAAATCATTCCGAGGTTGTAAATTGAAAAGCAAACTGAAAAGGTGCACAGACGTTTAAGGACTGACCAGAATTCAGCACATTGGTCTAGAGACCACTACAAGTAGTGTGGGATTTCGACTTCTCCTGAGGGTCAAGTCTTCATGAAACGTGGTTCGAAATTTCCCGATACCCTCGATGGCAGGTAAAAGTACTTATAAAGTACTTATAAATTAGGCAGTTTTAATGACCATAAGTTTCACTGCAAAACCCACCACGTTTGTTAGTGTTTCGGGTCAATATCATCCGAGACGGAAGAACGCATTACTCCTCACCTCGACTCCAATTTCATTCCTATTTAATTGTAGTTTTCCATGACGAAAGTTCATGTTCCAATAAATGGCACGTTTAGTAATTTTGTCCCCCCTTCACGACTGAATATAACTGATTCCAATTCTCTCATCTTCACCCACAGCAGGCACACGGTGACATTCTTTTACATCCTTGGAAGTGTACTTTTAGATACGGTGTCTCTACTGACATTAAATCATTCCCTCTCGTAGCCTAAGTATAATTCCAAAAGTTGAAAATCTACTCATTGGCAAGGTTATAATTGGGAAGTAACCAAGATGACAAATCTGACTACTTGTAAGTGATGCGTGTCCATCAATTCGTTTTTGTCTACTTGGACCTATTTGAAGGCTGAACCATATCAATCAGTTGGGCTGTAAGCAAAATGTCTGTAGTATGTAGGATTAGCTCTCATCTCAAAGTAATCAGAACGCACAAACCTTTTTCCTAGTACAAGTTACAGCAATAAGACCACTCCATTTATCAGCTCATCGGCTGTCTTCTAGGTATTCGAACAAGCAGGGACCTTGTCAACTTCACTCAACACCAAATGCTGGAGTGCACCAAAAGTAACACATGATGTATTACTCATAAAGTCGCTGAAAATTCGCCGACAGCCCACTACCGGTTTCACCCTTCTTGGACTCATCAGGTGGGTGCAGTCTCCGAGTTTCCGTCAACCTTATGTTCTCCGTGAACGGAAACTCGAAGACTGCGTCTACCTGATGAGCACCAAGAAGAACGAAACTGGTCGTGGGCTGTCGACGAACTTTAGTAACCTTATGAGTAGTGCATTGCAAAGATATACATGTATCGTGATATCTCGAATATCGTAGCGACTGAAACATGGAGCAGTATGGTGCAGCACATTCAGTTGCCTGGAAACATCACAAACGAGCGATTCAGCTGGGTTCCAGATGAGTCTCTTGGAAACCAAATTAGTTTGCAAATGAGTGTATTTCGCTAACACGTGATGTGTTCTGGTCTGAACAGACCGCACGACCCGCGCACGCCTGCATCGTCGTCGCACCGACGGTACGGAGTTAACTGACCAAAAGAATTAAGGGCGATAATCATCTGGCCAAGAGCTTCTGTCTGGTAGCAAATGCAATTGGACGCACAGTCCGCAAAATGCGAACCATCATACAAACGCTTTGAACAGTCTAAGCAGACAGAGAATAAGCGATACCGATTCGCATTCAAATAAAAAGAGCGGAATTCGGATTCAGTGAAGCAGAATACATAAAGAAGCTGGTCTCTGTCATGTCAGCTGATGCTTCATACTTTTACAGATAATAGCCCACCAGCTACTTGTTTTGGGGGTCAGACTTTACCATAGAAAAACAGTTTGAGGAACATGGTTAGAACAAAGAAGTTCTTGTTTCAGAAACGGCTGCGTTAGATGCGTCTTCCTGGTCGTTGGCTTTTTCACTGAGCTGGGTAACTTGATTGCAAACGTTTCATTACCAATCAAGGTGACATCATCAGTGCGTTATTAAGGAGGGTAGTTGTGCGTAGCGGTGAGCTAGCGGTTGTTCCTTCTTGCGTTTAAAAGGTAATGAAGATGGAGGAGCATCATAAACGATAGATTCAGCCGGGGTTTACTTTGGCCCCTCGCTTCCGGTGAATACCAAATTACTTTGCTAATGAGAAGGAAAATAATGTTAGCATAAAGCCCGGAGTAGCGCATTTTACATTATAATGGGTGACGAGCATCCGCTCGACATTTTAATGGGTCATTGCCTCATCTGTATTTAGGATCAGATTAGATAGAATGCACCATATTTGGATAACAGTTAG
Source organism: Opisthorchis viverrini (assembly GCF_000715545.1). NCBI lineage: Eukaryota > Metazoa > Platyhelminthes > Trematoda > Opisthorchiida > Opisthorchiidae > Opisthorchis > Opisthorchis viverrini. The sequence goes on along the minus strand of NW_008751657.1, from coordinate 1,880,156 downwards.
AGCATTTCGTCACCAATCAAGGAACCATCATCGCCAGGTAGCTACACCCTCCTTACGCGTTTACGTGGCATGGGAAAAAGTATCTAATACTTCTTGCCTTGGCTGGCCAATCAGGAGTGTGTCCATCAGCCCACTTGTGATTTGTGGTGCTTTGTGATATGCATTACTTTTATTTGGTTGGTTATCGTGATTCCCTCTGTTTTTATTGATCTTCTTACCTTATTTCTATTGACTTGTTCCCAATTCGCATTTCCTCGTGATCTAACTTTCTAAACACGGATTGGTTGGTACCACCATCCCTTTTACCTTATTGTAATAGTTGGTATCCTTGTATCTACCGGTTGATTCAACCCCCTTAATTTTTTCCTTTAAATTATCGGTTGGGAATTTACTCCAACCGGATTGATCTCCCCGTTTCAATCGGATTTCGGTGCTTCTCCTAAGGACCGTTCGTATGGTTTCTTTTGCAGTTCTGAACTGTGAAGTTCCCACTTCCTTTAACTCCTGGTTATGTATGAAGTGGATCAATTTCAATGTCTGCTGATGATCTCTTAAGTTAAGAGCCGAGCCTCTACAAATTAATATTCCTCCTTCATTCTCAGTTGAACTAGTATGCAAGCACCGTACCAGCCGAACTCGTGTCTTTCCTGATCCTTGTACACGGGGATGAGAGAGAGTTGATTATTTCTAGTAGCTACCAGTATTCCGTTAGACCAGTAAGTAGAGTAGAAAACGAGTGGATTGCGTTTGGGCCTATTCGGTCACCTTTGTAAGCAGCCTTGACTAAATATCTGCAGAACACATAATAAGACTCCCCTGGACCGCCATTGGGAGTAGCAATTAGATGGGTGGCCTTTGTACAGAACCAGTAAGAATGATAACTTGACTACTGTCCGTTTATATTTTCGTGCTTTACCTGACTTTCTCAGATAAACGTTATCTTGACCAATCAAAAGGATTCACATTCAGATGTACTGATTCCACTGTTTCTAATCTGGATCGGAAATGGTTTCACCTTACGCTTGTTCGGAGGTTTTTGACAGGAGTCTTTGAAGAAAGTTGTTCGTAAACATGAAGAAATCTAGACCTAGAAAACGTACGCCAGGAAACAATGTTTTTCAAGACCGCATGATTAATGACACAGGAATGTCGGTGTTTTTCCCCATGTTCATAGTGGCACACACAAAAAAAAGAAAGGTGCTATTTATGAAACACAGCTAAGGGTTAGACTGAATATGCAACAAGCTATTTTTCGTCTTAGCACAAGCGGTGTCGTAAACTGAAATCGATATTGATGAGTACTGAAAATTTACCCCTCCGTGGGATCCTCCAAGGATAGACGCAAAAAATAATTGACCTCCTAGGGTCTGCTTTCGACTCAGGTTTAAGTAACTACAGTATCACAGTGTGGGTGTTTTGCAACAGGGGCTTGATCATTTTGCGAAATAAGCTCATTCGCACAGGAGTTGCCAGGATCTGTATCTCAAGTAGTCTTGATCCGAGCAATGACAGGTTGGAACGGGACCCAAGATTGTTTTGATTAGAAACAGGTGAAGATCAAGGCTGATGAATTCGGGTGGTTGAATCCGAATCCGCACACCACTCGTTTGAGAAGCCAGGTCGATTAGATGACGAATTCCACTCGATGACGTGACGACAAGCCAGATCATGATTCAATGAGATCGGATGTGTTTGCAGTGAGAATTTAGTTTGGAATTTTGAAAGGCTTTTCGGCATACACTGGCTTCCATTACAGAACGAGATTTTCATTGGAAACAGAAAGATATGATGGATTAGAATGGTACGACTTGGCCAATCTGACTGGATGCCCTATGAGTGTATCGTGATTGTCTGTCTGTACGTGGCACATTCAGGTTGACCGTGTGCGTAGCGATGAGGATATACGTATGAAGTGGATAAAACTGATGACCAATGTTTTGGCGGTTCTTACAGTAACCTAGAGCTTGTGGATTCTACCCAACAACAATAGAGAGGATGGACTTGAAACCCGAGATCATGCTGCGAAAGAACACAAACGTTATCCGATAGACTTCACATCAATCAGTGAAACCCGTATAGTCGACTAGGGGAGCTGGCCATACTTTCTACTGAAGCAGCAGGACGCTACGTGGACATGGTGTTGTGTCTGCCGTTGCAGACAACACGGATCAACTAACAGTGAATAAAACAAGCAAAATCCTTTCATAGATGACGACTATTCAACTTCAACTATGAAGGAAAACTTTTGCCAAGCTTGGAAACGGCCAAAACATCTTTATCACTGGCTTCTGAAATGACCAGATTTGTATCCTGACTTAGAGCACACCTTGACAACTTGAATAGCATTTCAAGTAAAACGGGGGGTTATGCAGCACATTCAGTTGGAAAATATTTTATGAACGACCGCCTGAGTTGAGCCACTGCAAACTACGGACGAGTATGTACGTCCAGTTTGATGAGATCGATGAAATTTCTTGGGCCAGACTACCCTATGGGTTCTAAAAAGAATAAAACCGGTGACGGACTACCAAATATTCTTAACTAGACTTATTTCATCGATAGTTGGACTTATTTTGATGGGAATAGACGGTATACTGACGGCTGACTATGGCTGATATTTACATATAAATAGCGGATTCATTTTCCGCACAGAACATTTACATGCATCAGCAGAAATGTTTAGATTGTTGGACTAAAAATGAGTCAGCGTTTTATAGCCTTTGATAAAACCCACTTAATCATATCGCTTTTCTCGATATAGTGATTTACACGGTGGCGTTTGTAAATGGACTACCTGAGTCTTCTGTTCTGTGCCTTACTTTATACCCTCTTCCCATCACTCAATACCACAGGCTAAAGATCGTCCTGATTCGTACAGTATTCAGTCCAATTCGGCACTCGTGTGATTGCACGTACAGGTCTTACTATACCACAGTTAAAACAAAGTGCAACAAGAATGCTATAAATAGGCTTTTTGGTGGATGTTTTTTCATGCAGGATATGAGGTACCTAACTTCCACAGCTGGTTTGAACGTCCGCATACAAGCCGTCGTGCTCTAGGTAAACCAACACATTCTGTTCTCCGATAACAGCGTCCTGTAGGGGTAGTCAACGTCGTACTAGTATCCTTCATTTCGTCAAGCCATACTTTTGTCACAGACTTTGATGTACAGCGAACAGAGACGATGTGTTGAGCTGATTTTACCCTTAACATATAGCCCCACAGGGTGTGCATTTGTGATAAGTCCCAGAGAAGGTTAGTTCAAACGAATCAAATGTTAATGGTCTGAAATAAGGCGACAAGCACTCCATTTACTTTACTTTCTTGGAAGAAGACGGCCTATTGCAAAAGTGGTCTGTCTTTGTTTGAATTCGGACCACATGTGTGGGGGGAACAAATTGTAGAATTGAAGAAAACGTACCTCAAGGGGTAGTCATTATATAAAGGGACTTCACATGGCCGCAACTGGATTCCTAGTGAGACTTGTTCCAAAAAGTCCACGTAAAAACAATGAGTCCCACGTATTCAATTGTACTGGCTCCTGATTCTTTCTCATCAAGCGTTAACAGAATCAATTGTAGATGGAAACGCATGTATTACTACCTCGTAAGCCATTATCGTATAGTTTGCGACTTATTAGTCGCATCCGTCCATTTGTACCGTAAATAACACTGAGAACTCATTCCGCTTTTTGCACCCAGCTGTTCAAAGTGTGCGGTTTTAGAATACTGTTAATCAATGGGTGCACACCGTTTTTGCAACCAGAGCTAGGTCAAAAATATGTGGTAACACGATCTGCTGAATATTATTGGGGTTCATTTGGATTACACAAACTTTTCGGTCAACGCGGTTTTTGTTTATGCCGGGCAGTTCACAGTTCGCCGATTTGAATCAAATAGTAATGGAGGATTGCTAACCTGTAGGGCTAAAGGAGCAGACGCTGTAATTCTAACAGGGGAGCAATGTGGGATATTCCAAAGTAACTCTGATCACGTGTCCTTGTCAATGAGCTCGATGAGAATGTTTCTATTTCGTTCCAGACATCTCTTCCCGCTGCTACCACCACTTTATTTTTGCCTAAAAATATCACTCAATGAGACGTTATTTGCAGAGAGCTTTTACACCACCACCCCTTATTTTGATAAGGTGGATGGATACAGACCATTCATGGGAGGGATCTGTTAGCTTTATATCTGTGTGAAAAGAGGACACCCTTCTCATGGAGGTCCAGCCATGTGCCATCTCTTCAATCCATGCTTATAGAAAGGGCCGACTACCCTGCTTTACTTTTGGAAACAGACGTGAAAATGTTAGGGTCCCTGTAAACGCAGAAATTTTACGGTGAGCTCTGAATTGGACATTCTTTGAGTTTGTGGCCAGGTCACGCTTTTGGACTACACGACTATTTCAAATAGCCCTGAAAACACTAAAAAAGAATCCATCAACCAGGGACTCTTAGGATCATATCACCAATCGCATACAATAAATCCCATGATACTAGTGAAGCACCCCACAAGTCCCATTTTTCAGACACCCGTCCCCTCCGTTTTCAAAATGAATCTTGTATAACACCTTCACCAGCTGGGTTGTCCCGTTTACATATCCAACCTGCCTGTATACGCATGAGGCCTACAGGCAAACGCATCTGCACTAAAATGTCCTGCTATTTGCCAGGATAAACGATGGTCTTTTCCCCCTTGGTTGCCAATGTGGGGTATGCTTTAATCAAATAGCAAATTTAACATTCTCAAGTTTCAGTGATATTATTACCCGTCCCACTGCTGGTTTGGGTTGGTTGCGTCAAGCATGCGTTTTGCAATGAAGCTGAATTTCCGGAAGACACAGAAGACACGGTGAGGCTAAGTGCAAATGAAGGCTTTGCAACTATGATCCGATTTGATGTCCAAGTACGAAACAAAGATACTGAAAATTTAGGAAATAAGTCTACCTGGTGCGACCAAAAGTGAGTAAAAACGGCAGTGACATGTCTCGTCGCATCAGGGAACATACTCCAATATCTTGAATAGTGTTTCGGCTGAAGTATGAGGTTACATAGTTCGAAGTATATAAAAACTTTCATTTCAATCGCAGTTCAACACCATCTCACTTTGTAAGGGGTATTTACTTTTACATAAGAACATCTGTCGTTTAATAACCGCGATGATCTACACTCAGAGTCATTCTGCCTGCGCACTAAACTTTAAGCAAGTAGTCTTTAATACGGAGAGGATTTTCCAGAGGGGAATAGGTTAACAAACACAACGGTTTTCATCTATAGTCTAGCATATACCTTCTAGATACTAGTGAAGCGATAATCTGTCGAGCATCAAGCACGTTACTACATCTCAGCACAATGCGATTGTGACTGAGAGCCAAAGTTGTCCGACCACTAACACGAAAAAAATCCCGTTTCATTGGAAAGCACATTGAACAGCACCGATACGGATGAAAACGACTAATCAGTAATGGCTACGGTTTGAATCAGTATGACGCAGGTTCTAAGCGCTGTTTAGATGAAAGTTTTCATCAGAACCAAGTAGGATGTCTGTAGAAGCTGCTAATGAGGTGGCCGGCTGTTTTTGGCCTTTCCAAGTTGAATTAGGTAATCCGGATTGGTTCACTGTAGGGTGTACTTCCGATCGGACTGGGATGCATGAAAATCTATCAGTCGACAGACAATAGCTCTCCAAGGGATTTTTTCGTGTCAGTTTATTGGGATGTTTATGCACACCGGGAAGAAATGACATTTCATTTATTCGGTGAAGCTCTGGGAGCGCATGATCACACTAGCTAGATAGAGACGATTAATCTGTTTGTAAGATAATCTCTTGTTCATGTAACTGCCATCCCCGAAAAATGACCGCTTTGGAAGAAATTTACAAAGCTTTTCATCTTTAGTTACGATAAGTCATCCCAGGAGTATTTAAAGGTAGCTCCAAAGCAATTTCAACTTGTATCAAAGCCATTTTCAGAGTATCCCGATGACAATGTGAAATTGGGGCACCCTGAGAAATTTGGACTCCTCGCTTTCGCGAAACACCGTGAACCCGTCTTTGGGAATCCGAGCCGCTCATTCAGTTATCCGGACGCCCAGTGGATGCGCGTCATAGATACACACAGACATGTGCGCATCTCTCGCTTAACATTCGATGACTGAGTGGCCGACTGAGTGGCTTATTGTAGCCAGTGTAACTCCAGTGTGGTCGGATACCTTGTGCGAACTGCCAGTAACAACGTTTGATTGCAGGCTCACAGCGAAGAGGGCAACTGAAAAATCCGGCCAGTCATACAGTTTTCGTCGGATAAAGGAAGAAAAATACTAGCTGTCAGTTCAGCCAGCTACCGGCTGACAGTAACCCAGGGGTTAGTGATTGAGTGTTTCAGAAGCTTCTGTGCGGTTCAAAAACAGGTGACCAAAAAATCCGTCTCACAGGCTATTGGTTATAAGTTCCGCAGTCGCAGGCCAGCGGTGAAGCTGTGTGCCGTGTTTCCTTTTATGACGAATACGAACAGCAAATAGATGTATATTATACTGAAGGTGGGCCGTAAGATTGAGCTAAGCCTATGTCTACCTATCCCTGCCACCTATTGTGTTTCAATTTTGTCTTGCTGAATCAACAGTTAGCCCACCCATTTTTTTCAAATTTTTTGAATTCGTTGTGGAATATCAGGAAATCTAAGTGTGCCTATAGTGTTTGCACAGGAAGTTCGCTCGTCTGTAGTTCAATCGAAGTCTTATGTTGCAAGTGAAATCAGTGTATGCTGAGACAACAAAAGCCGCGGTAGAACTATTTTCTCATAGGAATTACGCATCCCAAGAGCCCGTAGAGAGTGTGTTAGGCCTCAGCTTCCGTATTACGCAGTTCGGTCACCAGTAGCTGATCGACAGTGTAACCTACACCTATATAGGATATGACACCAGAAGTTGTATCGTCTGCATTTTGACAGTTATGTGGAAGACTGGCAAAGTTGTTACGATGTAGGCAATAGCATGTATGGGATCACTAGTGGAAAATAGTTTTCAAAAAATGGTGGCTACACTGAAATAGCCTTCTTACAATTTGGCAGTTTGGCCGGTAAGTGACGCTGGGAGATAAAATCCATCAGTGGTACTACGACTGCAACCAGGTGGTCTGTCTGAGTAACAAAAAAGTGTATACATGACTATTCTCCCTTTTTGTGCGAAACTCTCTACATGAACCGAAAAAACGGTGGTAGAATAGCATGTTACATTCTAGTGTAATCCCTACCCAAACTGACCAGAACAAATAGCCAGCTGGCAGGTAAAACAAAACCTAATGCAGTGAGGATACCTTCAAAGCAGTAAAAACACTAATTGTCCAGCTTCTTTCTTTTCGGCCTGGTGAAACGTGAACTGTTGAGCTCTACCTGATTGCTTCAAATGACTCTTAATCAATAGGGCTTTGTTGGGGTGATTCCTCCCAGTCAGCCTAGAAAAATATTGTGTCCCATGAAAGAAACCTGACGAATGAAGAGTTATCGTGTGACATTACTTTCTTGTGTACAATTGGTTTTATCAAAAGCACTAAGATATCTGACCTCCACGATACACAAATCCACACTGGCCTACACAGTAGACCATTCCTCCCATTGGGCGATTCTCAAACAAGTGATCCGAGCATGCTGCGCATGCCCACCTTCAGAGCTTCAGTTGTGACTTGAGTATTTCACGGGCATTCGATGTCACCTGATATTATTCTATGACTGTAAACCAAGAAAACAATGTTCACCGAGTTCATTGTGCTTCATCCAATATGGTGTGTATGCAGATAGCCAGTGTGGTCAAAACGAGTTAAATTCGTAACTGACTCCTTTTCGGACGGGTCTGCCTGTGTGGTCTTACTGCTTCACTCATCCGAGTATGGGTATATAAGAACCATCCTGGTGAGGAGTCAAGCAACATCCAGCAAACTTAATTTGAGGCGAAGTACTGATAGAAGAGTGGACTAGCGTCATCTGAACTCCCGCACAGATCCTGTTTGATATCCTTAAGTCGTCGAATTTTAATTCCACAAGGTCGACAAATCTGACTGTAGATTTTAAGTGTCCTCCAAACTTAAAAGCTGTTCGGCTATATGTACTCACCGTGGCGAGTGACACCGTCTTTCATCCAGTGACACGCACATGCACGCATGTCTGTGTATATGTATGCGACACACCCACTGGACGACCCGATAACTGAACGAGAGGCTCAGATTCCCGAAAACGGGTTCTCACGCTGTTGCGCGAAAGTGGGAGGACTTCATTCCTCAGGATGCCTCAACTTCACATTCGGGGACGATAAAATTTCAATCCACACACACTGAAAATTGCTTTGATGCAGGTTGAAGTTGTCCTGGGGACACTTCTAAATAACTATAGGACAATATCATGTGATTTCGTGATAGATTGACGCAAAACACAAGCAGTCATCACTACACTTCTCAGTGCATGTTGTTTCATGTGTATGGAAAGAAGTCCCTCTACTCTGTCATTCTGTACCCCAAAAAGGACAGAAGACGTCTAATGACACTCTTTATTAGTCATATGTGGCAGAATTCTCACTTATTCCAGCCTTTTGTACTTTTAGGAATCGTTTTGTATAAAATGCCACACCGTTTGAATGGTTCCATTGCCTCATTCCTGCCCGTTGTTAATGATACTTGGGTTTATCGTTGTGTCAGTCACGAAACTAGCATCGCTGGTGACAAAGTCAGCGTCTATTCAGTAAATAATTGTGCTGAAATAAACAAGTTAGTATCGATTCGGATTTATTTATAGCCCAACCTCGTAGGTTCACTGAATGATGACGCGATTAAACAGTGTAGCATTACATCACTGGTTAAGTAAGAAAAAAGTGTGATTGACATGCCAGTGACCTACGTCAACGTATTGCTTACAGTAAGCCGAGAAGCATCGTGTAGCTGTTTCATTCTTATTTAGAATCATCAGCAATGCGCACCTCACGAAATTTGGAGAGTTCCGAAGACGTGACCTCCCTGATGGTAGTTGAAAACACAACCGTTCTGTCACGAGCGGCTCTACAGCAGTGTGTTTAACTCTCACTTAGAGTGGCGCCATATCCTGTTTAGGTGAGAGCTAATCACAAAGCAGTTCAAACGATCAGGGCCGAACAATTATTTGTCCAACCACTGGCCGGGATGTATCAGGTTCGAAACTCCTCTGTGGGTTGCGAGACGCCTACTTCTGAAGATTACCAACAAGGATGAAACAGTTGTACAGTACTTCACTGCAGGGAAGAAGTATCACACGAAAAGTAGCTTTTTCGATAATCCTTCCACAGAGAAAGGGCCATATAGAGTGCACAGTGTAGACACCTTTCAATATTGTCTGGGAAGTTACTACTGCCAAGCTTTTGCCTTAGGTTCTCAGGTACAAGAATATATGCAAAATGAGTAGTTCCTCGAAGAGGCTAATGGCAAACGTCTTCTGACATAATAAGGCACTGTTAAATTCTGTTACTATCGTCTTGATTGAAGGAGTCCTTTACGAAAGATTTCCGGTTGTCTTTGTGATGAAATTGGTCATTTCAATCTCGGCCTATGTTCAAAAACCCAATAACCTCGAACATACGGCATTGGGACATACTGGTGCATTGGTAAGGTGTGCCTGCATGATTGTTACCCGAGCCTTTCATCTATATCGAATAAGTAACGCTTATGCTGGTTAGTTAGACTAAAATAGGAACCAGAAGCCACAGTAATTGTGCCATGAAGATGTAGTCTAAGAGTGCGACAAACGGAGGTTATCAGAAGCTCCAAAAGCAACGTCGTGTGCCTCTTTATCTTATTGTCTAGCCTACTAAGTACACTACTTGCTGTGAACATGTTGCACGTCTAGCAACGCTACTGCGTTTAAGCACCGATAAGACAGAACGGGTAATGTCTAGGAACATCTGCCGTTTATTGTGAAAGTCGGATTTGAAATTGGGCCAATGATAAAGGGCACCGTCATCATTATTCCTCCCCTTAAGTAATAAAATTAGTATTTCTGGAGATAGATGGTGTCTGCTGTATGTGTAGAAAGCTTCCTTTCTAGAAAAGTTAATTCCGTTGGCCACAATTATGAAAGAAACGGAAGTTGCTCACACTCCGTGCATGCGCAGGTGCACGGTCCCTGTTTCCTTAACAAACTTAGCCTATCTGTATTATAGGATCGGTGCCCCTTTTGTTGTTGTTGATGATGGTGGTAGTCTGACAGAGAAGACCAGAAAAGGTCGTTTGTACGTGCGGTCTCTCGGGACCTGACTGGATGGGTTTCATCCTCTTCACTCTGGGGGAGTTGCTCAATCTGAACAAGGCGTGGTCTTGATGTTCGTGAACGGGTCGGTTACGGAAAACTTTGTAGCACCTTAAGTAAGGTTCAATACTTCCAAAGTTCTGGTACCAGGAAGAACCCTCCACAAAATAATAACCGCAGTGACAGCAGTAATATTAATGATCAATATCTCTTTTGTCAAGCGATAATTGTCCCCGAAGCATTACGTAGCACATTCAAAAGAAACAACAGATTTTAGCCACTTTTCTGTCCCCTGTCATGTACAACCTAGACGAATCCCAAGCACCCCTTCACCGACTTTTTCTTCTACTGATCGCACTACGTCCCAACCAAATTAGTTCTCTTTTACTCTTTGCGGATCTACGCAAACAATTTATATTGAGTACCGACCGGATACAGTTGTACCATAAATACAGCCAGGAAAGCTGCTTTGGTTTGTATCATTAATCGTGTTTCACAGCAAAATTTGAGGCAGACTAAATCTTAAACTCTGTTGCTATTCCATAATCGTACATGGATATCAGATCGCATCCTGGTTGCACTTGTCGTAGTCAGGTGTTGTATTAGCTGGATGCCTGACGTAGGACACATGACTTTATAGTACGCAGTCTTCCGTAACTACCGCTGTTTGACGCAAGCATACTATAAATAACATCTTTGTGTCTACTGCTCCAGTGGACTCGACTCACGTGGAGCGGTCACAAAGAACGGTCCAACCCAACAAGCATCATCACACTGCGCTGACGCGGATTGTGGGATAACTAAACTACCGGGTTTTGAGTAAGCTAGCCTGAAGTCTCATAATTGCGTGTGCGAAAGGCAGTTCCTACCCGAAATTGTCAGTTCGTCTAGTTCTTCATGATCCAGTGTTGGAACTATCCGCACTTTGAAGGCATGATTTGTGAGAAGCAACTTTTTCTTTGCCGTAGGGTGTACAATTGAACAATGCACATTACGTCACTGTGAGGTGGATTAGGAAACAATCGGTATGTGTGTACTACTAAGCCTTTCATTTGAAGACCCCTTGCTATTTCTGCGTTCTTAAGACATTCAAATAATGGAGCTCGTCTTGTTGCTTAGCTGCTGGGGATACTGTGACAGTAGTGTGCAAAATGCAGATCGTTTTCAATAGAATTTATATGAATTATTTCTTTGCATACCCAGTTGGAAGATGGAATTATTGTCTATGGTTAATTTTGAACTTTTCCCACAAAATCTGAATCGATCGCTCATGCTTTTTTTCTGATTCACAATCGATGAAGTCACCCAAAAAACTACATATTCGTTGGAACAGTCCATCGCAGATGAGGCGTCAAGGTCATTTACCAACAGCACCATAGCTAAACCCTGAATCACTCAGTTTCAACCGTGAAATCGGGGATAGGAAACGGAGAATAAAGGAGTTAAAAGAACAGTTCCAATTTCCTTATCTCTGGTATGACTGTATAGCGAGACACAGGTTATTCTATTCTCGTTCCAAAACCTAGTTTTGCTGACAAATTTTCAAGCTCCGATTCGACTAAATCAGGTTGGTACTGACCGAAACTTATTAAGGACATGACTATTAGCGTTCCCATTGTACGTCAAGGTATCTGTAAGTTCGCTGCCTCCTTCACCTAGACATTGATTAAAAACCATCCTCCATCGTACACCATCTGACGTGCTTCACTCGAGGAGCCACTCAGCACGCGTAAACTCGTGATATGGAACCCATGAATGAAGGATGAGTAGCGCTTTATTCTGTCAATTTATAGATAACTCAGAGGGGGGATAATTTCACAAGACGAGTGGAACTCCCATCGTGGAGCCAGTCAAAGCGAAGCCACGTGATATGATGAAGAGTGAGAGGCGCTATATCCTGTTCAAGTTAGAGCTAATCAGACTGCTGTTTCACCGCTCACGGCCGAACGGCTAATTGCTCAACCACTGTTCGGAAGGTCGCGGATTCGAAACTCGCCGGAATTTCGTGAGCTGAGCACTGCTGATGACTCCCAACAAGAGTGAAACAGCTACATAGTGCTCCACTATAGGTTGACTTCCAATGCATGACTAAACCTGAAATGCAGATTACCCAATCCCCTCACACTGTCCCAAAAGACCAATAAATTAAAAAGAAAGGTTGCACCTAGGATTGGTGGAAGTTATGCTTTGAAGATATTTTTTTCCGCAGAGCATAGCAAGGCAGCCTGAGACCGAAACCATTGGCAATTAGGAACAACACAGTATTGGTCGTGAGAATCAGGGAGCACCGTACATTGTTCGTAAAAATGCCGAAAACTGAATTGGTTATTACGCTGTCAAAAGAGTACAAACAGAGATATTTATTGTCACGTAGGATCAGTGAGAGCCTAAGGCATCCGAATTTTCCTCGAAATTAGAAGGATCTGTCAAAATATAACAAAAGTATGGGGAATGGAGAAATCTGACGTTATATGGAGATTGTTAAAGTACCATCAAACTGTTCATTAAAAGGTACTGGTAACCAGGTAAGAGAGGGAACGCAGCCCCAGAAGGTAAAAGCAAAAATTACTTAATGCCGACTCCCTTTTGAAAGATGAGAAGGCCATAGGTGGAAAGTGATGGATTGTACTGGGCATCTGAAAGGATCTTCAAAGCGTCACCTGGCCATAAGGTTGACTTTTCTATCTCACTGCGTCTAAAAACGTGCTTTGGAAACCTATAATAAGGCGAAATTCCTTTCTAATTGGTCCTCGGACTACAACATGTTAAGTGTGAGTCCAGTGTAGAGAGGCAAATGAAGTTCCACAGTTCAAAATGAGGCCGTGAGATAATTGTAGCATTCTGAGTTTGAGCTTGAGTCCTCGGTAAGAATGGCTGCAAAATAATGGAGACCTGTGAAGTTGCTTCCTATTGATGGTTTCGATTAGTTCACTGAGGATTTTGGAACACAGACCGTGTTAACAATGAAGAGACAATGGCTTATGAGCAAATCGTTGTATGGTCTTCCTTAAATGAATGGACGTCATTTCGAAATATCGAATGATATTTGGAGCTCAAGAATTCACGAACCAAGTTCGATCTTTCAAGCAGTTTTGAAGAATCCATTCCACCCTTAGAGGGGTGATGCAGAGGCGTTCTCATGTCGTAGTTGACGGCCAGCAGACACTTTATATCTGTGATCAGCAAGAGGCGTGATCGCCTGTAAGTAAGTAAGCAAAGGCATCTGACGACAAAGGCAATTTCCGAAAAGCAAGCTGACAGAACTTTTCTTCAGAGCAGCACTTTTTACATTAAGGAACATTTTTGAGCAGTTTCAAAGGTGCTAATGTGTGAACAATGGGTCGATTCTTCGAACAGTCTATCTTAAGAGCCCTTTTCAACAATTTGTAATTCTTTACAGACGCTAGATGAGTGTGGTTTTCACTGGTTCCGTGAGAATATCGGCTCAGGTTTATAGCAGCCTAAGTAGTAGCACAGATGACCGTTAGCCTTAGTTTTGACAGGTTGCTTTTGCAACCTGCCTGGTGATATTGACAATGTCGTTAGACTATTTGGAGCAAGCAAAGGTCGCTGGTTCATTTGAACTGCCGGTGAATTTTTGGTTTGTCAAGCAAACAAAGTTTAAGAATGCTACCTCACGGCAGGTTCAATGTACCCCATACCACGCACCAGTTGGGCTTGGCGTCTGGACGTGCACTTCCTCCTCTCCGTTTTGACCTGTTTCGTTAGCTGTTTATTATCCGACCGACTTCCTTCCTCACAAATAATTTTCGTTTTCCGAATCAGGATACGGAAATCTACCAGCTCCTGTACTTTGATTCTTTACGGGGCAACACAAATTCAAGGTAGAAAGTGATATATCAGGTCAAGTGTTCACAGTCATTGGAAGGATTTTGGTGACGAGAAGCGAAAGAATCAGTGACTGAAATTGCACCCATCAGTTGGCCACTACTCATTTCGTTTAAGTACCCTCACTGTTTGCTTTGTGATAGGGCCGTGACTGGGCTTGGTAAGACTTAGGAAGAGACTATCGGAATGCAATAGCCAGCTGAGTCAAGAGAACACAACAGAATATGGCCAAAATATATGTTCCATTGGTAAACCCAGTCAATATGAGCACGAAGTCCAATGGAATGGTGTACCGCGGAAACGTGAGAAATAAATAACTAAAATAAATAGAAGCGCCGGTAAAGTGGGGTAATGACTAACAAATGGAAGCGAATCAGAAGAAATAATGCAAAGCGGATTTCATGGGTTTGTGGTAACTACTCAACGGATAAAATTTTTATTCAAAAAATAGGTAATCAAATTTTTTTGAGGAAACTTCTTACAACACATGGAGAAAACCACATCGACCTTATTGAATGAGGTCCCAAAACGGTGCTTCAAAAACAGATTGTAATTAGCAAACCAACAGGCAGACAGTTAAATTGTGACGTCACAGCACCAGTAAGCTGACGTTTGTCGCTCAGCCAGTTCATCCAAGATGTGCATCTTTCCAGGCACCGAGTGGATACTGCCGGAAATCATTTGTGGCATTTCATTGATACTTTCCTTCAGAGTGATGATTTGAAAAGTCTCGTCCCTGACAGGTTTTCACAGTGTGATCAAAGTTCCTCAAAAGAATAGATAATCATAAGAAGTTCAGAGAACCGCGGCCGTGTTTGTGACATGACCTTGAAAACAAGACCACTTTCGAAGGCCTGATATGAAGTATCTTTCTGGTCTTTCTGTAAGCATCTGTTCAAAAAATAGTTCTACGGCTTACATTTACTTATTTCAAACTAAAAGTATAAACCGAGATTGTGCTTTCAACGATATCATTCCTCTTTCACTTTCAAAGCATACTGAGGTCGATCAACGATTCTTCAATGTACTCACAAACCCCAACATAAACTCGTGAGTTCCCGTAGGGTTTCAATGGTATTGTTTTTGGTCAGAGCAGTTATACTTTTCAGTGAACAGGAAAGTTGCCAAGACATTGTTTCTCTAAAGATCTAGTGTTCCACATGGATTTCACAGAATGATTGTGTATTTGAGAATCTCACGACAAAATATAGCCTGATGAAGAATTCGGTAGCATAGGCACAGAGCAATTCATTATTAGGTGATCGAAGAAACGCTTGTATGCATCAAAGACGGACGATATAGCCTGATGAAGAATTCGGCAGCATACGCACAGAGCAATCCATTATTAGGTGATCGAAGAAACGCTTTTGTGTTGTGTTGCACCGGGTGCACGAGATATTCATTCCACGGTGGATTCTAGGCCCATTTGCCAACGATGTGTCAGAAGGTTGGTGCGTCTATTTGTGTTTGATTGGGTAGCTGTTGATGTGAAGCTCGATGAACAGATCAACAACCAGCGAAATACACTTACTTCCAAACAAATTTGGTTTTACGAGTGACTCACATAAAGCCTAACTGATTCTCTCGGTTTCGATGTTTCCAGGCAACTGAACGTTTCAGTCGCTACGATATTCGAGATATCGCAATACATATATATTTGTAATGCACTACTCATAAGGTTGCTGAGTTGTTTTCAGCAACCTTATGAGTAGTGCATTACAAATATAGATCAACAACCACCTGGTCGTCCACCAATGTGCTGCTAGGGCTGCATAAACGTTATCCGGGTTGCAATGCTGAATCGCACTTTCAATGATGCCTGGTTCGTTTCATCGTTACCTTCGGTGGAAATGTTTGTTCACGCAGCAATTCAGGCACTACCCTGTGCACCGAACAGAGTAAATGGTTTCGTAGGTCTAGCGTGCTCTCCAGCGGGTTGTTGTGGTCAGCGTTGACGACACTTTGAAGTTCGTGGTGAAAACATCGGCTTTCGGACTGAGGTGATATGGTGCTTGTCCCAGATAGTGATGAGAACTCCAATGTAGTTGAAATTTGGACTCAGTGTGTCTGGGAAATAGATAAACACAATATCTCATAACAACTGAACCATTGAGCCTATGTGACTGAAATTTGCAGCTTAGAAACCGAGCATCATGAATAGAAAAATGTTGATCGAACAGGACTCAATGCTATCCGAAAAGATATTAAAGATTCCTCTTAACTGTACTTGTTGATTATTATGATATCTTTTGATTTTTCGTTTGTGAATTTGCGGTTATCATGTCTGCTCTCTTCACTCATGTGCACGTGGCGTCCACGCAATCGCCAAGATTTCTGACGAACTAGCTTATGGACCTGTATGGTGAACTGTGTCCGTTCAGTTAAAAAAACAACACAAGCCATGGAGAGCATAAGAATGATGGTTCTGCTGAAGGATGCTGGCATCATGATGGCGAGACAAAGGGGCAAAACGGAATGTTAGCCCATCTATTTAGGAGGCATGCATAAGGGGGTGGGGCTGTAGTAGCCTTTCGTCCCTTTCCCCAAACCATAAATGGCTGTGTTATGTGCTCAATCCATCCTAAATCCACGAGCCCTTGAACAACAATAATAAAGGCCGCGTGAAACATCTTGTTCAGGAAAGCAGCAGTTTACCGGTAGTTTGAAAGTAGACTTCCAAAACTGCCCAAACTGGTGAACGTGACAAGCCTGTATCGCACCCTGCCATCATCCTGCTATAGCAATCTTTAAATCATCTTTCTTAGCAACCTACTTTGTTCGTTCTTCTTAAACTGTTATATGTTGAGATCCAATTCATTCAACCTGGACAGCTTTGACCGACTTTACTATTGGAAAGTTAGTCAGCGTCTTATCACACCGTGTGGAGTTTTGCCTTCGATGGTTCCCCGTTTTTGAGCTCCAAGATTTTAGCTCCAGTCAGAGTGTCTGTCCAATACCTAACGAGCCTCTCATGTCAAGTTGGTGGAAAGTTGGGGCTTTTTGGGTCTAGCGTCAGAGCATGAACGATGACTTTTTCAAACTTCAGTGTATGGGCGTTTCGCGAAAAACACAACTACCCTACAGATGGGCTTTTTCGTCAGAGTGAAGGCCCTAACTGTTATTCACTTTAGGTTTGACCGCACTTTCAACCTCAGAGCCCACATTTAAGCGTGATTCTGCAGTCAGAAATACTATCCTTTCATACTGGATGTTACATGGTGGTACCAGCCGAATCGACTTACCTGTTTCGTGTAGGCGGCCGAGTAAGAATTTTCCGGCATAAATTTCCTCCCCACACCCATTAGTTAGGTTGATCGGTGCCGACAGCAATCCGCAAGCCCCCAGTCTTGGTCTGTCTGCTTGCCCCAGACGTTCGTAATTTGTAATAAATATAAAATGAGGAATGTCTCAAGGTTATTCGATCAGATCGGTGCGAGTTGACTCCGAAAACTCCCTGTCAGTGAAACCATCAAGAATCAAGATGGCTTGGTCATCTTCGATAAAGAGGGAAGCCTCCTTGACTTGGCCGAGGACTCTTGCGGCATTTGTTGCTGTTCGGTTCGAACTTGATGATGTACCTAGGACACTCCCCTGACGGGGGTGTCAAGCACCACCCGAGGTCGTGATTTGAATGGCATCCCAATCCCATTGTTCAAATATGGGATCAAATCCCCAGTAAGCTGTTGCCTGACTTGTTCTGTACTTTAAGGAAGACCATATCAGAAAACTGAGCTGAACCGATCACGGTTTTCATATTCAAGAAAGAGGAGCGGATTGAACGCAGCACTCACAGGGGAACCAACTCGACTTGTGTTTAAACGAGACTGTTAATGGCACTTTTCTTTCACCGTTTTGTGGTGGCCTGAGAAGCATACATCCCAAAGCAGCAAACAGGATTTCCACCCGGTATGGTTGCGTTGAACAGATCTTCACATTATCTGGGGAGCCAGAATGACAGTATACGTATGTACATAACCGTATATAGACGTCCCTTTGTATGTGCGACTATATAAGGTGCTCCACAAAGAATTTCTAACATAAGTTTTGTCTGATAATGACCCCCATTCTCTCCATTACTATCCATTTTTGTGACCGCAGTGATAACGAGTCAAGCACTTGGAAGTCTTCAGAACTTCGGTTTTTGGGTAGTTGCCCTATCAACCTGGAATATAAAGACTGCGCTATCCTCATTTGAGCAAAGGAGGACAAGTTCAGGTTGCCAAACCATCCCGTCCTTCGGCCTGAGCCTTACATCCAAAGTGTAAGGTCAGGTTCTCGGACAACAGTCACTGAACGTGCCACTTGCAATTCAAAGAGTTTACGGAAATCTTCTCCTGCCTTGAAGGTTATATTGTATTTGACTACAGTGTGGCAGCTAAAGTCGATTTATGGATTTCTAAAGCACGTATTACGTCCAAAAATTAGTGACACCTACGGTGACAGAGTAACAAACCACGAAAAATCAAGGTAAATGTAACTCGAGCCAGAGTGAGAGCTATTCATTTGCATAATTCTATTACACAGTCTATGTTGGCAGCAAAACTGGGATATATTTAGACCTCTGATGGGAGCATAGATAGTGCGAGCATGTGAAAACCATCCTTAACTTGTTAAGACTAGTGTTTGATGTTCGGCGTTTCATATCAGGTCATCATCCGTTGCTGCTTCTCTAGCCTTATTCAGACTGTGACAAGCAAAGTGGGTGTCAACCTTTTGCTTTGGAGAAGGGCATGAAAGTAATTACAGAAAGTCTGGGTAGTACCGCTGTGACCCGCTTTCCAAGATCAGTGTCTGCATAGTCCTCCGTGTGCTTCTCTGGGAGATACTACATGATATGGAGGATAATAGCGGTCAACGACGACCTTGTTTCCAGTTTCCATTCAGAGCGTCTGTGTGCACGTGAGAGTGAGGACACTTTGACTGTTTAGAGTAGACTGGTATCTCCCAAATGTTACTTGCTTTCGTAGTATGAATTTCAAACAACTTATTGTTGTATGGTATTGAAAAATCAGTGGTCAACACTAACGCTGTACACTGCCAAAAATGATGACGATGACAAACAAGAGGAGGTATAAGTGGATGGTCTACCATAAAACTCCACAATTTCGAGAAGGGACTTTCTGTGACAATCACATTACAGACCGACCCTATTCTAGGCCCTTACCGGCTATCCAGATGTATTTGCTTTAGGTGCACCTTATGACTGGCCACCCTCCGCATACACCGTGAACTTCATTCCTTAAGCCACCTTTAAATAAGTTGACTGTAATGGATCATCCACTGAGCTCACTAAGAGATTTACAGCTGCCCCTATCTGTTCAAACTCTAGTCTTATTCAGTCAGTATCACAGTGGATAAATGGCTCAGCGTGCGGACATCCAACAGAGTAGTTGGATGTGATGGGCAAATTAAAAAACGGACGCCAATCCGCTATTCACGAAATTCGTTGGAAAAGCAGTACCATATATTCAGTGTCCCCTTTTGAAAAGATGCATAGTAGTGAAATTATTCTTTCTTCTTTCTTCCTCTAGCAAAAGAACAGATAAGTTTAGCCAAATTATCTAGATAATAAGAGCAAAAACCAACCATATCAGTGCCTCCTAGATAAAACAATCCAGTGATTTATGATTACGGAACGGTTGCCCATCTTTTCATCCTCTCTTTGAATGATCGGCTCGCATGTGAAACAGTCAGGTCGCATGTATTGGACAATAGCAGTTTGTGTTGAAAGATGATCTGAGTATATCTGTCATTCGCCAACGTCAATTCAAGGGACTGATGTGAAAGAATATTCACTGTTCAACTAGGACAGCTGGCCAGCCATCAGTTATCTGTTGCTTTAGCAGCAATAAAGACCAGAAGAATTCCGTGTTTTTACCGTTTCATCCGGATGCCAAACTGCCTTGCTACTATCATTGGAATGTAGCCGTCATTGTTGCCAAGCCCAGGACTTGTTTGTGAATTAGAAGTGGGCAGTTAAGAGACGAATTCTACGAATTCCGTTAGCCCCATGCCTTGTTTTAGTTTCAACTAAAGAATAATGATGACACAAGCAGGATCGAGAAATATCCAATCGATTAGGAAAAGTTCAGCGGACATTAACAAAATCAATTAAACTCACTCAACTACACTCATATAGTCACTGGGGGTGATTTATCCAACCAAATAAGACCATTCGACTCAAGCTGCTATATATCTCGCTGTATCTTGCTGTTCTATTATTTGTCAATGTTGGTCTTGCTAAGACATCGGAGGAATATCATCTGAAGCACACGCACAACCCAAACACTTCAGATGCCTTCAGGTACGAGTGTGATTGATGCTGGTTCTGTGTGTTAACTCAGTATTTATGCTTGTGCGCCACTTAATTTTTCTCGAAAACCTATTCTAAACCTAGCGATACAGCCCTACCGTGCTACCACAAACAGCAGTGTTATCGCTCAGCTTTCTGCGTTTATTCCAGTACCATTTGACCAGAAGGGAACGTTTTTTCTCCGAAACAGCGTGACGTTTGGCGGCTCCGGTTGATCGAATTCGGCTATATTAAACATCGTCCACAGCCATGCAATGCTTGTGAGAAATTCAATCAGGATCGATTTCATTGGTGGTCCACTAAACTTCTCTCCTTGTCGGTTGGGTATTTCTCGGCCCCGCTTTTATCACTAGTTCTCGGTTGAAGCTGAACATAAAGCATGAAATCAACCAAAACTTGTATAATTTGCCTCTTAACTACTCGCTTCCGGTTCATAAACAAGACATGTGCTTGGAAATATTGAAGGTAGCGAAAACAAATAAATCATGGGTCAGAAATGACAGTTCGCCTAAGCACAGGTCACATGATAAACACTGCGTAGGTGTTTTGACCTGACATTTACTTTCTCCACCTAAAAATGAAATAAACACAGTGAAAAATTCACTGGAGTAAGAAAAAAGGACTAAATGCGGCTGTCAAATCCACTGACACCATAAACGAGAGATTCAGTTGAGTCTCCCATGAAAACCAAATCGATTTCCAAATGAGTATCTTTGTCGAAATCAGTCCAATTTGGGTTCAAGTAGAACAAAAGTTGACGGAAACTCGGGGAACGCGCCTACATAAGGAGCCTCAAAAAGAGCGAGACTGCCATGGGCTTTCGAAGTTTTCAGCAACCTTGTGAGTAGTTTCCTTCATGAAACAGTCCACCGACACTTTTATCACAAAGCACACACACTTTTATCACCACAGAGCACAATACTGTCCACTGAGAAAGTTCATGTTAAATTTACGAATATATGTTTTAAAAAATCACGTAACCTAAAAAGTTGATGACGAAGTTCCGAGTTTTAGGATTGTTTTTCCTCTGTGCCAATTGTTAAGTCTTGTCTTACAAGAATTTTATGTGGAGATCTAAAGCCTGCCATTTTTGCGGTGAGCTGAAATTCAGTCTCGTTTCGTGAATATCGTTGTTATATGCTGCTTTCTGAGATCATTAAGCTTTCAGTGGAAAGTATTCAATGACACAGACCACTGCACATAGAACCCACGCATGTCTACTTGTTGGCACTTTAGGTTGACTTTATTGTACGATTCAAGCCATAACCGTCAAAAATGATTTGCCCAATCCTTTATATCCTTCCTCGATTACACTTGCTTCAACAAACTTCCGGCGCTGATATCGAAATAATCATCTTATCCTTCTTACACAACCAGTTTACCTACAGAAAGCTATAAGTGAGAACGGTCAAGAAGATTTCAGAACCTCTTGCCAAGGAATATCGCTTGCCTGACTCAGCTGTTTTGTAACTGTTTCTATCACCTGTTATACAGACCACTTGATGCACAGTATGACCGGATCGCAACTGCTACTGACATAACATGTTTTGCATTTGTGGACGGTCGCTAAGCACATTCTCGTGGAACTGCAATGTGACACTTCAACTGAACACATCCGAATGCATTGGGAGTCTGCTTGCACTAAAGCGTAGTAAATATAATACAGCTTTTGACCTACACTCAGTGATAGTTCACCACCCTCAAGTGATGGATCTCTCCTGAAATAACATGGCATAAAGCGTCTACAAAATCCATCCTCACGTTCAAACAGGATTGTTCTTCTACAGGCTCGAACATACATAAAACTAACAGAATCGCTCAGAAGTGTGGGAAAACCTCAATCGGGTTAAGGTCGGTAATCAGTAGCTGGGACCGGTAAACATGGCGTGAGTTTGGAGAGTCACGTTTGGCTGACAGCTGATTGTCCGGCTATGTGAGACTCAGCGTCTGCACAAAGCGTTTCTGTACGCAATCTCTTAGCCAGATTATTTGATAATGCAGTTGCAGACGATAGATTTGTTTAGTTAACATTGTTACTCGAGAACTCACAGGTAAGTTTTTATCTATTTGCCGGTAGAAATCTCAAGTTGGTCGGTGTAGATGGTCTATAGCGCTCACATAATGATGCGAGCAAATGCCTTCCAAAAACGCTCTAGCTCACACGGCAATGCGTTCTCACTCAGGACAGCTGTGTATGAAGGCTGTGATTTTTTCATCTGTCTCATTCGTTGATCTCATCAGCGTCCTTGAGAACAGAAATTCGAGACTTTCTGGAGGAACATAAGCATTTCCTTTTTCCATAAAATTTTGTCTCCGCTCCAAATTTTATCATTTTTTCTTCAGTTTGCACAAGTGCGTTTAAGTACCCCTATACTTGGTGCAAAAGACTTGTCGTGAAAACTGTCTAGTGCATGGGAGAGTGCAAACAAGTACAGTGTCATAGAAACTATTCGGTAATTTGATGCGCGATTCCATGGCGCATGCAACTGATAACTGTTCTCAATGTCTCACTGTTTACTGGACCCCAATTCCTGTCTTGTGAGAGGCTTTGAAGCTATTGTGAACAGCAATGGAACATTATCTTCCAATCAGTTCATTGGATTAACTTGTGCAGAAAATACGCCTAGAAAATTTGCTGCTTTTCCACAAGCAAGTGGGTAATTTCATCATTTGGCAACATACACTGAAGATTTGATAAATTTCTGGATTAATAAGTTGGATTTCAGGTGTAATCGCAGAGCTAGTTTGTCCTTGAAAGCTGTCAATTTCATTCTTCGCCTTGATTAGGACTCATCAGACAGAAGTTAGATCAGTCCCCTAATGTTTGAGGTTCAAAGTTCGCAGCTTGAACTGATGGGTTAGTAAAGGGAGAGGTAATGTCAATTTGCCCAAGGTTTTGGGGCCAATTTCTTCCGGTCCATGACACTGGGTCCTTTGCGAATCTCCCTGAAATGTGTGTTGCTGAGTGCCACAAAAACCTGGCTAGAGGATAGGAAAGATTAGGTCGGTTAATGGTTGCGTGACTCGGACCCAGGCAATTTATCCCCACTGATATGCACATGTCGCGTGTTAAGCTGGCTATTTACATACTAACCAGCGGAATGTGAGACGAGAATCAAGAATTTTAATGGAGATTTCGTCCTGTTAGTGAAGCCAATCTATAATGAAATGCTGAGAAGCACTGCACAGTACTTGTTGAGAGTAATCACTAGTGCACATCTCACGATTTATTATATGGATGTTTCACCCACCAGGTGAATTTTATTCTTCCTTCGAGCTATTGTATAGTGCTTCTCAGCTTTTCAGCATGAGTGGGCCTCACTTGCGTGATGAGATTGCCACGAAATTTCAAAACCCATTCGCACTACCAACAATATATGAGTAGCTCAGAGGAAGAATAAAAGACACCCAATTGGTGAGACTTCCATCGGACAACTCGTAGTTGGAGGGCCCAGAAAAATCGTGCGAATAAACATTATGAGTCCCGTGGTTAAAGAATGAGCGGGGCTTTATTCTGTCCAAGTACGATTTAATCACACTACTTACAAGCCACGTTTATCTTCAAACTACTAACGGAAAGGTCGCGACTTTCATACGTTAATGATTCCCTATAAGAATAAAACCACTGTACAGCGCTTCTCGGCTGTTCAGCACAAGTTGGCTTCAAGTATAAGAGGATACCCCTCTCCATTTGCATACTACTCTTTTTAACGCTCAATTTCTCATCCTTTTTCTGGTCCATTTCTGCTTGTAGGGAGAAGAAAGCTACACGAGGTCTAGTTCTTTGCAGCGGTCAAGATGAGGTTGAGAACCTGAGTGGTTAGATGGCTTTTCATGGTCACTTTTCGTTTTATTGCGTCCCCTCCGAGAATTTTTGGCGGAAAAAACTTTCGCACACCTGAAAAGTTTGCCGAGTTCATTCGTCACCATAATTTTTTAGTACACTGTGACATTCTTACACTAAGCTTAGGCAAATCAACAACAAGCTTCTGCAAGAAATTAGCTGAACAACCTACCATTTTCGTAATCTCGATTCAGACGTGAAACCGGGTCACGGGGTCTCAGTATGTGAAGAAACCACCGACCTACTGAGAAATGAGTTGGGGTACGGAAGCTCTCCTTTCGCTCTTCCAAAAAGCGTAGTAACTAACAGAAACGCGAGTTAAGAGGATGAAGTGGGATTTAGCAATTGTGAAAAGTGTGCTGAAACGAGCATATTCCAGCGTATGATTGCAATGATGAACCACCGGAACGGAAAACACTAAGAGACAACCTGTGGGGAGGAAACAGGTCGAACTGGTTCGCTGGCTTCACCATTCCTGCAGGTGGATCGTGAGTAATGGTCATGTGGGACGGAGCACACTCACACAAGCTGAAAGTGATCAGGCCATCCAACGTTGCGTTGCTTGGCAAGCCACTCCATTAATAGAGTCATAACAAGAACAGACTTAGGTGAACATAAATTATACCTTAATTGGTCGGTTTCATGAAGTGTGCAAGTTGTACGAGAGGCCTTGGCTGTTCTGTAGCCGCGTTATGTCGCATAAAACCATGGAAGATTGTGACACAACGCCAAGGTGGAAAAAGAACTCAAGGAGCATTTGAGGAGGTTTACCATAGATGAGGTCTTTGCTAAGACACTGATGGTGTTGATTTCCCATCGCCTTCGTCACTGATGGAAACAGCACGTTCAGCAGTTGCATACTGATTGTAAAGGAATGCCATGTAATTAGTATCCTTTAAATCGGTGTGATTGCTCCCACTATGTCAGGTACATCGTTCTACCGAATATTACAACAATAAGTGAAACTAGTAGGCTCTATGGTGCGATTTCACGCGAGACCATCCGACTGACGCACGCTGCTGTACTGTACAAACTTGAATGGACTGAGTACACATTCTGGTATTGTCACGATGGATGAGGTCTTGAAATCCAGGTACACATGGCTTGACATGCAACAGTTTGACAGAACCATCTTGCTCACCCGCCTCACGACAAGGCGCTGGCAAGTTGCATGTTCATTTTTTAGGGAATATAGTGGACCTCCCCAGGAGCGAAAACAGAAGTTCGTTCATAAAGGAAACTACTCACAAGGTTGCTGAAAAATCTTCGACAGCCCACCACCGGTTTCGCCCTTCTTCGGGCTCATCAGGTAGGCATAGTCTACAAGTTCCCTTTATGAAATTATACTGCGATATCTCGAATAACGTGCCAAATGAGAAATGAGTCGACCTGTGCGCAGCGCATTCAGTCGAAGAGTATCATAAATGAGAGATTCAGCTGGGTCACTTATGAAAACCGGAAGTTCATCCACTTCAAGGATAGTTTAATCCTAGAGGAAAAGCAATCTAGTTAAGCGTTTAACGTTCTAAAAAGGTGTCTAATACACAGGGTAAGTACATTTGTCCGAAGAAAGTTCAAAACAGCCTGCTTTTCCTTTGTTTCGTCCCTATGTCATTCAAACTTTTCGTAATGCGCCAAAATCATCTGATCGTAAAAAATGACTAGAATGGGTGTATATTCAAAGGACTTGAGTAAATGCATTTAAATTTCTGAGAGTTTTAAGAATTGTCGAACGGAGTGAACTTTCAATTAGAATGCGCACAAAACCATATTTTTGACGACTACATTCTGTAGCGGGGTCAGCATGCATCCTGTTAAATATCGAAACTGACTGCGTCCTCTGACTTGGCAATCTGAGGCATTCACCGAGTGACTTCCAGTCTAAAATTTTGGCCAGTATCCAGCTATTATCTAAACGCAACCCGTTACTTATAAGGCTGCTGAAAACTTTTCGACGATCATAAATGAGAGATTTGGCTAAATTCATCTGAATCTCCTGTCAAAACCAAGTCCGTTTGCAAATAGCTGTACTTGCGGCATCCAGTCGCTTCGCTCACTTCTGCACAGCTTCAGGCTTTGGCTAGAGTTAGCCGCTTTCCGAAGTTATTGCAGGCTAAATCATTCCTTACGGAAAACACTATTACTTATAGCTCATATAGCTCAGGAGGATAGCCCCTTCATGGATGGGACCCGTTGTGAAGGTCCAAGGTTTGTTGACGGAAATTTACTATTTGGCATAGGAAAGTAGTGGAGCGATGATTCTAAATGTTGGATTCCACTGTTTTGGATCATGACATGAACGTTTATGTGAATTCTTCAAAATTTCGGATATCTGGTAACCTTAAAACTCGTGACCCCGCCAACGTACATGTTAACTGTAGAAACAATGAGATGGTGCACTGTCTACACACCATATTACATCAGCCCCTTAACCCATGGTTCAGCGAGGTGTGACGCCTAATTGCTTCATTAAGCCCTGTGGTTACAGATAAATAGGTGCCTGTCTGAGTCGGTCATTCTAACACGCCACCAAATAAAAGAAAACGATGTCAGTGATCAAATCCGGTGAGAAGTGCCGAGTTCCTGACATGAACCTGGCTATCAGTAATTGCCTCAGCGTGTGGCCACTGAGGTTTGAGAATTAGTAGATACTCATTAGAAGGAGCATTAACCCCTGATTCTTAGTTTACACGTGGTAAGATACGGATCTTGAAGGAAGTGGAGAGATTTTTTACTGTCAGCTGAAGAAGTAGTATATAGGGTTTTCTTTGAAACAGTGGTGCAGTTTAGGCTTCAAATTTGCAGTGTCCATTATGATTATCCTCGAAGTTACGTGAGACAGGCTGTGTACACTCTGAACAGAAGGACAAATTTTCCGCGGATGGGTACAGAACAGTCAATCGGAAGACAAAGATAATATATAGAGAGAACTTCTTCAGATCTTCTGCTCCACTCAGCCAGCAGAGTATCTTCTACGAATGGAATAGGGATTCGCTTTTACTATTGAATGCCAAAAAATTTGATGCACAATCTGACCCCAGAAAATATGACCTTTCAACGCGTCTTTGATCATAAGTTTCTGCTCCTTTTGATATCCGCTTAGATAGACTTGGATTATACGAACACCCATATGTCGATTGGCTTATATTGGCCTATGCCTGTTTAAGAGCCAAGATGCCGAAAAGGATCCCCCTGCTTCAGAGAGTTTTATCGGTCTCCTTGCTGAGATATTTCATTTGAATTGGACTATGCACGTAACTAGCTGAGAATCCCTTTTGATCATTAGTTTCCTCAGTACGCTAATTATACGAATGGTCCATCTAATCGTACAATTCGTGGACACAATGTACATTCTGTCGCAGTGCGAAACAACCGTATAGAGCAGTCCGACGTCACTTTACTTGAATTAAGTAGTTATGAGCTTGCAGTAAAGAGCTAAACCACATCTTTCCAAATATGATAATTTGTACAAGAAGGTGAGTTCGTTGCACAAAGCGTTTTTTCTTGCAAGTTAAAAGTACAAGATCTGACTAATTGATTCTACCCCAAAAAAGAGACGGCCCCAAACCAGGACCGATTGGACCGTCGCCTGTCGGTATAACTAGTAACGGAGAAACCGCACATGAGCAATGAACAAATGAAACTAAGCAACTTATCACCAACTCTTCAAGTGCAGTCGGTCAATTAGGAGAGCTGCTAAAATGGCTATCTGATGCTTTTACAAACTACCCAGAATGGACATGGTGAAAGTAAGTACAGCCTGCCAGAAAACTATAAGAATTACATGCAGCCGGCAAAAAACTCAAGACTGCACTCTGTCGTGAAGAAAGATGAGTTTGTTGCACAACATTATGCGCCAGAAGCTCCAAACTAAACCAGATGGCTCAGGCCCAGATACCTTTGTGGAGTATAACTCTCATGCAAAACAGCTGAGCATGCCACCAGGTAGCCCAGCTGCAGACAAGAGAACTCTAATGGCTAGTATTTGGTTCAAACTGCAAACACTTCCATCAGCAGCTCGTGCCCCACCTTCTAAACTACTTTCGTGTCAAAGTCAAGCTTAATTCCAAAAAAGTACATATTATGGAGAACCCCTCAACATCAGTTTCTTTGAAATCGGACGTACGAAATTTCGAATCCTGTCAGTTCCGAAGCTGTTTACAGACTCTACGTGGAATGAATTTCTCTAGAATTTCGGAAGAGTAGCTACCAGAACTCTTGAGAATGCACAGTATAAAAGTGAGATCCACATAAGGCAAGTCTTCAGGCAAAATGTAGATGAGAGGTGATGCCCATTTTGGAGAGGTAGGCTAGGCCATAAATCACAAGGAACGGTTTTCCGAACCATCTGGAAAGATGTCCCGACTTGAAGGAGGATCACTATATACACCTAAGCTTAAGCCAGCTAAGTCGATCTCCTCTGAGAAATAACTTTCGAGATTGTTTTTCACTTGTATTTGTGCGACCAGCTGTTTGTGCCATAAAATGACAGCGTTAAGTGGCTTGCAATATCTCTCCATGTGGCAGTTCTTCCATTCCCCCCCCCCCGTTGAGTTTATAACTGGTTAACGAATCATCGGTAGAACAGAACCTTTCATAGCTATCAGACACATCAGTTGGTGGACGTTATCCTTTAAATTTGGCTGTGATCGATCGTGATCTGATTAAAACCGCTGTCATCTTTCTTCCGCTCCTCTAGACCTGCACAAGACTTGTCGAGGGGTAAGTGTATAAGTGTCACAATAAAATGACCGGATGTTCCAAGTTCCGCATCATCGCAATGCTGCATCAGCTGATTCTAGGACTGACAGTAATTTTAGATGATCATAATGCGATGTATAAGTGTCACAATAAAATGACCGGATTTTTCAAGTTCCGCATTATCGCAATGCTGCATCAGCTGATTCTATGACTGCCAGTAATTTTAGATGATCATAATGCGGGTGAATTGATCTGAATTCCGTTCACCCCACTTTCCGGTACATTTAGAACACTCATATCAAAGAGACTGTTTGGTTTTTTGTCCCAAGTTCAACCCCGGTGCACCGAGAATTGACAGTACGGAACAAAGAGGGTCCTAAATAACAGTATCTAGCATCAGACGAAAATGTATGCGGATAACAGTATGCTTCGGTTCCAAAAGCTGAGTTAATCATTTCAGGTGGTTAAACCGTTTTCAAAGTTTCTAGACTAAAAACGATCATAGCGTCGTCTATAACTGTAGCCCTCAAGTACATAGATTTCTATCGACACAAGTTATTTCTTTCACGTGATTAAATGTCTCAAACTGTCACAATTTTACGGTAGGTAGACGCCGTACGCCGAATCACGATATCAATCAGTTCCGTTTATAGTATTAGAACTATTGTTGTGACTCCTGAATCGCAACCAGATTTTGGAGAGGCATCGAATGCACCGGATTACAGATGCTGTGGATGCTGCGTCTGAGGCGGTTGCAACGTTCTTGCCATTAGGATTAGACACCACAACTACCAAGGTACCACGTTGGCAGGAGGATCTGCACCGCGATGTTGATTACTACGGAACTGTTTTCGGGCTGGGTACGTAAAACACAACACAAACCGATTGTTCTCACTCTCGTCAACATCATAAAGCTGTGCCATCAATTGATCTGAATTCGGCAAATGCGCAAACTCAATATGACTCATCGAACGATCGACCGAAGCTGGCTGTGAAGTGTGCTGGATTTGAGTTCTTGCTACGTTTTCCCATTCCGCTGGAGGCAATCAGACTGCCTCCTTCACAAAAGATGCCAGTCGGATCTTCGTAAAACACTATGGAACTCAGGTAAGCCTCTATGGTTCAGTCGAGCAGACCTCACGTCCAACTCACCAAATATCGTGACAACCAATGATCTAACCACTTTTTCGAATTCCGTCGGTCTAGCCTGGTGGTGTCGCACATTACGACGACAGTGTTTGCGGATCGTGTTGTCGAAGCTCAACCTAGGGTATCGCACCCCGTTAGCTGAAGGAAGTCATGGTCAGGCTAATCGAGGGGCATCATTACAGACACCTACAACTGCCAAAATCAACCTGTCAATAAGGACGTCGGATAAACAGTCAACTGTCGGGTTGACTGAGAGTGCTAATGAACCAGAGATAAAGATATCTCTCCGTTCCGTGTCTGTGTACCTTATCACTCCACACCAAAAGATCCAAGTGAATCCGCTACTACACCTGAGTGGAGGCAAAGGCACATCTGACTTCATAGATGTTAGCATTCTCATTTCACCACTGGGACGTCGGGAGCTGATAGAGCGTCCAAACGACAAGGCCGAATTTGCTGCCAATGGTGAGGAAGCTCACGTGTATACCTATGCACGTGAACGTTTTGAAATGGGTGTGGATCTTGCCTCGAACCCAACCAATCCTGCACCGCAAGTGAGCAATCGATTGCGTGGTCGTTATGGGAACGAACTGGTCCACAAAATAACCCTAATGTGCCACTTGTCATCCGGCGCTACTTTTCACAAGATGCAAAAAAAGCACACTCTAAGTAGACAACTTATTATCCAGCCGATTCGAATCATATGGTGTTTTATCGCCAGTCAGCCAATTTGAATACTCGACTTTCGATACGCTGCAAGGTTACAGCCGAAACCATCATTTCTGGATTTACCTGTAAAATCGGACAGTGTGGGTTAAACGAGACCGCCGATTTAAGGTGATAAGGTAATCGGATCGTCACTAGAAATGTCAATACCGATTCCATTGCTGTGTATTTCGTTCTCACCACATTGATGACAGATTGCTGCCCCTCCTAATGAGTGAAATTTATTAAAGGATTCGAATATCAAGGGAAGAGAATGACAAAGGTGGATTTCACGGGAATCACGCGATGAGTGTTTCAAAAGGTCAAGTTCACTTCTCGCTTGTTGCTTAGACTAAAGTCGCCGGGTCCGAACGTAGCTTGTATATAGGCTAGCAGCCATTCTGTAACTCACCGTAGTTAAATGACATACCTAGACGAAATACTCGTCTGGGTTTCAACTAAACGTTTCTCGAGGTCTAAGCCTACTTAATTATCCCCGAAATCGACAAAACCAATTTTCGACGACCTTCTAAGGAGTATAAAAACGCAATATGACATCTTGTATATTGTACAAACTGAAGCACAAGGCGGCCTTTGTACAGCACATTCAGTAGAAGGATATCATAAACGAGAGGTTCGGATCAAATGAAGCTAAATCTTCCATCAGAATCACGGTAATCTGCAAATGGGTGCTAATATCACATTGTATACAATTTTCATAAAGGAAACTACTCGCAAGGTCGCTGAAAACTCTTCGACAGCTTGGGGCTCATCAGGTAGACGCAGTCCCCCAGTTTCCGTCAAACTTATGTTCTACTTGAACCCTAAGTGGACTGTTTTCGAGAAATACACTCATTTGCAAATCAATTTGGTTTTCACGAGAGACTCAACCAAATCTCTCGTTTCTGAAATTCCACAACTGAATGTGCTGCACACGGGCCGCCTCATGTTTCAGTTGGCACGATATTCGAGATATCGCAGTATGTTTTCATAAAGGAAACTACTCACAAGGTTGCTGAAAACTCTTCAACAGCCCACGACCGGTTTCGCCCTTCTTCGGACTCATCAGGTGGGCGCAGTCTCCGAGTTTCAGTCAACCTTATGTTCTGCTTGTAGAATGTCATAAACGAGAGATTCATCTGAGTCTCTCATGAAAACCAAATTGATTCGTAAATGAGTGTATTTCTCGAAAGTGTATACAAGTTTTCGTTCAAGCTGATGAGAAATCGGTGACCGGTCCTAACCGAAGAGCCCTAAGAAGGGCAATATCAACAGCGGGCTGACTTAAGTTTCCATCGGTCTTATAAGCGGCACGTAACTTGACAAATACTGGTTCGTTGGTGGAACGTTTGATAGTAGACTAGCGAGACTGGCTCGATGACAAGATCCAATATGACACTTAGGAACACAAAACACTGACCTCGGTGTTGCACGTTACTTAACACAGGTCAACTCGTTTGCGTTCATGAGACAACAACGGGAGTCGAACGCCTCCTAGTCGTCAGTTCCGTCTTTTTGTGTGACTTTCGGTGCACAGTAAAACCAGAAAAAGGAAATATCAGTATCTGGTCACAATATCCGCTATGTTCATTTCGCTTCTTGGCATATTTTGCGGGGAATTTCCGGAATCTTAAGGTGCCACAAAGGAAACCTGAGGGCAATCCTGCGTGATATAAAGAGATTATGTGGGTTCAGCAACGGTCAGATTCTCATATTTGGGGAGGTTAGCCTCCTGAAAACATCCTATCTTTACGGTGATTCATCGTGATTAATCAATCGAAAAATACCTTTGCCGGGATATCCACGGTTCGAACCGAAGCACTATATCTCGATGGCTGTTGTCCAGGTTTGAGCAACTTGGCATGCTTCTTTCGGGCGGCATGGCAGTTAGAACGGAAAGGATGTTGCAGTTGGGCGTTTATAATTTGTCCATCGAAAACACTCTGAATCCTGGTCCCAATCCGAATCATCCATTAATTTTCTGGAGAGCGTTAGGCCATCTAAAATGACACGACAATGGGCATTCACACAGTAAACGAACACAATAATATCAAGTTCCCCGGGAACCAGCAAAATCCAACACTAACCAAACAAGAGTGACAACATCCGAAAATTGGTAAAGCCATACGTCCGGTTCACCTCATTTATTTTCACCTCTATGGCAATTACGAAAAACTTGACGCTTGATTGCTTCGTTTGATTTAGAAAGGAAAAATGACGGATAGTGCGGTGCATGGATAAAAAACTTCTGCTTTCACAAATGGTGAGACCTATAAGCTGGGTTCTCCCCGGTGCACCTCAGAATGCTCAGTACAACATCCGAATTCCGGACTCGTTCAAAATATACTCTTGTCCATCTGTTATCTGTTAATTCTAGCTTATCATCACGATACCCCGTTCATAATGCGTGATCAGTCAGTCAACATGTATGTACGAGGACGTGAATGAGATTCACATATCCTGTGACTATAGTCGCAAACGTGATCATTCAACAAACGGAAAACAAACGTATTCAAACGTTGAATACGCCGACGCTTGTCGTTCTCAATAGATCCGTACAAACGTGTTTGTCAAAATCAGCTAGGCTTCTGCGTTATTTACAAGCTGTCTTCATCCTATATTATCATCATCACGATGTCAAACCATGTTTTGCGTAATCAGGTCTACACTACCACTTCGTTTGGTGATGAAACTACGTGGCAGGTAGAAGTGAGCAGTTCAGGCCTGTTCAGGGTCGACACACTGTTTGCGGATGAGCGATCATCGGAGAACAAGTCGATAAAGCAGCCGTAACTACCAGATTAAAAAGGCTGGTCTAATTTTTCGGCTATTGGATATGTTTCAACATACATGGGCCGCATCGGTCGGGTGAATGGAAGCCTTTGATGAAAAGGGCCAGTGAAACCCAATTCATTTCAGTTATGTGTTCCGCCTGCGCTGGTTCTTTAGCAGTGGGCGAACCAGAACTATTTATACCGTCGGTTACGAGAAGGCGTTTTTTCCCCAAGAGTTTAGTATCGGTGTGCGAAACCTCATCGGTGTCATGTTTTAGGGCATTAGAAGAACATACGTGCGTTACGCCGTAATGTGAAGTCTATTCAAGCAACAGGGGTTATTCTCAGACAATCTACCAGAGTAGTATAGGCTGCCCTAATTTTTGGTGACCTCCCTAGAGAGTAGCGTATTCCTATCGCGATAAATTGGTCTTTCAGGTGAGCAAACTACACACCATGAGTCAGTGTTGGCGCTGTGGCTGGCCAGCTCAGACAGCACCTAGTGTACTCCTTGTTGGCGAGTTTACGGAATTGGGGGGCCAGCTTATAGGTCCCACCATTTGTGAAAGCAGAAATCGTCTCTCCATGCACCGGACCATTTTCCATTCTTCCTTACTGGCTGCTCCCGTAACATGTTGAGTAACCTTATTCTGGTTACAAATCGAAAATCATTTCGTCGTACGATATTTATCGGTTCAAACAATGCTTTTGCGCATTTCGTTAAGGGGATACGAAGTGCACTGCATTTCCTAGATGAAAACCCGCAAATAAACACCGGAAGCCTATACGACAACTCGCACTGATGTCGCACGACTCCTCACAGTTATCAACTGTCCTACTCGACTGCTGGAAGGTTTCCTTGCTTCACGGTAAAAATTAAAATGATCGTTCATTAGTGGCAGTCTTTTGGTGCTTAGCTGCAATGCAACCTGAAAGAGACATGAGGGCTGAGATACTGAAAAGTTATCCAAGCCTAGACAGGGGCATTCAGAATGCCAGGATCAAACCGAAAACTTTGCGGCCAGTAGCCTCGCCTTAACCGCTGAGCCCAATCAAGCAAACAGTTGACGGATTCGATTTGTAGACCTGTTTTTCAACCCCGTAGTGCGCAAACCAGCGAAGCCAGCAAGCAGCGTGCAAGTCTTTTCAGTCACCTTTTCTAGCTTTAGTCTCTTTTACTTGCACCCTCTACTTTTTTCAAACGTGGCAAATGCTTCGTTTTCCTCAATGGTAGGTCCGCTGGAAGTCGGACGAGTTCAACCAGAAGTGGAGTTTCTATTGCGCCGAAATGTTTCTACTAATCTTAGTTTGAGTAGTATATTCGTACCAGAAATTTATGAGCACTGGGGCTGTCAGTGGTGTGGGTATAAGGAAGCAAGTGAGTTCATGCGCAATAGCTTTTATCCTCTTCATTCTGATATAATTGAGGCGGTTTGCGTAAAGAAGGAAAATTAGTGTTAATGACAGGCTATTGATGTTCCGTGTGTCACGACCGAGTCATTCTCATTCTATTTCACTGTGAATGTACCCCTCCACACTT
Source organism: Opisthorchis viverrini (assembly GCF_000715545.1). NCBI lineage: Eukaryota > Metazoa > Platyhelminthes > Trematoda > Opisthorchiida > Opisthorchiidae > Opisthorchis > Opisthorchis viverrini. Next base: position 1,845,020 of record NW_008751657.1, on the reverse strand, counting down.
GAGGAAAATCTTTATGGCTCCTAAGAGCCCAGTCGCGTACTATCTTTTCTCATTCACTCCGGTCTGATTGCCATCCGGATATTTTTCAACGGATTTCCTATGGTTGGGGTGCAACCTTCCATTTCATCCGGAACGGAACTACTAGCTATTGATTCACACATGCTGGCGTAATGTGATAAGCCTGTGTTACAGTAGTCAACCCGCGTTATCTACAATATAGGTAACCAATATTTTTCCGCTTGTGTAAGTTAATTTGCCAGGCTATTACTGAGATAAATGCTTATGCGGAAACCATAGTAGTGGGGATGATCGAGTAATATTCACTTATCATATGTCCTTCCATCCTATCCTTAGGTTCTGCTGCCTTAAATCAGCATTTCAGCCACACAGTATTAACTATTAACGCTACGAATGTATCCAAGTTTATATTATCTGCCAAGTCAAGTCATTTCCACTCAGGAAGAGCTTACCAACATAAGAAATTAGTTTAAAGGCTGTGCTTAAGACGTAAAATCCCTGAAGCGAACCAATAAATCTGAGTCAATGGAACACGATATCTCGTTTCTGATATCTCCTCATAAGATTTAGATCAGTCGTCTTGTAAGTAGAACCGGAACCAAAATCTCCAAGGGCTTCTTTAGTTCTCGACAAGGATTGTGAGGGAAATTTGCGGTCTTAAAAAATTCAGAGTCTCCGAAACTGTCTCTAAAAAGGTCAGGTTCCTTTGAAAAGGGATTTCTAGGCCATGGTTAGTAAGCTAGGTGACTACGAAGTGTACCGGTTTTCTTGTACATGAACCAGACTGCCTCTGCCCTCTAAAAGTCCGGTATCCAGCTATGGCACAGTCACATTATCAATAATAATATTAATAATAAGAATTATACTAACACTAATATGGTAATAATGGCACAATGAGAGAGTGGCATAAAGGAGAATTCGTTGAGTGTCCATTGAAAATTTGTCGTCATAACGGATACAAAAAATGAAACCAGAGGGATGAGTGTTCGTGCGTTGGAAATCGTTTTTTTTATGACATAAGGGAGTTTGCACATTTGACCACAACAGGAACAAGTAAGAGTTGCTGATGAGGCTGACTGGGTTCAAGGATAAAATTGAAAGCATTTTGTTGTGAGACTGAAAAATGATCTTGGATGCACAGTGTCCAAATAGTAAATAGCATTTCTCAGTGGGGTTTGTACTTGAAGTGAATGGAGACATTGTCCAAAATTTCTTAAAAGCATCTCAACGTTATTGTTGTTTTTTATGTGCAGATGGAGGCATCAAATGAATTGGAGGTCGGTATGATATGAAGGATAGGAAGTGAGCCGAGAGATTTTTTTTCGAATCGTTTGTGTTGTGCCTACCAGGACAGCCAATGATGGGGTGGATAACGATCATGGAGGATTTAAGGACCAACCTCACATCCGAGAACTGTTTTTCGTGGGGATAATGTGAATTTCCAGAAAGTGTTTGTGGCAAGTGAATGGCGGAGGGTGCTCTGAGCTTCCCTCCTCAGGTATCCAGGAAAACGATGAAGTGAATACGCAGCGTTTGCAAAGGTTAAAGTTTGTTCGACTATTTAGTTAGAAACCAAACTGCGAGTTGTTGTGGTACTTTCTAGATAAAACAGAGACACATGCAGCATTGATGATCACATAAATCTCTAATCAGACGGCTGGTGGAGAAACCGAAATGAGTACCGGCCTACCAAGATGTCGAAAATGACCGTTTCTGTATGTCTTTATTGGGTCTTGTGAATATAAAGCGTTCAGTGTCCATTCTGACTGTTAGCGAGCAAATGGATGTGAAAAGTACCAGAAAAGGCCGAACTTATGCTCCAATGGTCTTTTAACCCTAATCTGTCTCGCGCCTCTTCAGCTGGTGAGGATGCAGTGTACGGGATCTTTACTTTTACTTGTTCCGTGTACATCTGAATTGAAAACAAAACAAGGCGGTCCGGGAGACACTATTTGCCTGTTTACTGGGTTAACCCCTTCTATTTGACCTTTTACCTGCATTATATGAGGTACGAATCGTGATCGAACAAATGATGTAGAGCATGCTTCCAAACAATTTCTTGATAAATATTCACAAACCAAGTTCAAATAGGAAATAACAATACGCAACATGCCCTATCAACTGGGGGAACATAGTTTAAGCATTTTATCCGCTTGCGCCGTTCTTTAATTTGAAGGTCCACCGGAAATTTTCACATTTCTACTCAACTAATCACGGACTCATTTGCTTCGAAATATCGAATTAGAATTTTTTAAAGCCACCCATAAGGTTATTGAAAACTCTTCGACAGCAGCTTGATGACTCCAACTTTCTGATAGACCCGAAGAATGGTGAGCCGTCAAACAGTTTTCAGCAACCTTGTGAGTAGTGTGTCATGGCTAAAAGTGCATAGCGGCATCCCAAATATCGCACCAACTGAAACATGAGGCGCCCTGGTGCAGCCCATTCAGTCGAAGAACAGTTTAAACGAAAGATTCAGTTGGATTTAGTTGGACGTCCAGTCGAAACCCAGAGTAGTGTGCAACAGAGTATATCTCACAAATTTGGGTTCAGGTAGAACATAAAGTCGACACAAACTCTGCAATATCGCCCAAAGAGAGGCGAAACCAATCGTGGGCTGTAGAAGAGTTCTCAGCTGGCATCTGAGTAGTTTTGTTTAGGAAACGAAAACATATAAAACCAATAGGAATTCAAAAGGTGTTTCTGGTTTCGCAGCTCATTATTGAATGCTGTACGGCCAGTCAGTAGAATAAAACAGAAAGAAACCAATTTCTACTTCGAACGAAAAATGCACCTGAAAGCACGTCCCTCCTAGTCCAGACAGGTGGCTTCATCCACTTAAGAAGAAGGGCAAACAAACCTATACACCTGTAGAGCTCAATGTTTCCCGTAGACCACTAAAAATGCGTTCTGTATTGATTCGGACTGTTTCATGACCCTGAGAAACTTTCATACTGGCTAGAAAGGTAAGTTTCCTAGTTTTGGTTGACTCCGGATTCGTTTTAGGCCAATTTTCCAAGTAAGTGATGAATCAAAGTGAGAAACCTCTTGGTCGATTGCCCATGGTTTTTTCTCTTGAAGAAGTGGCACCACATGTCGATCAGTTAATCACAGGAATATCGGTTTTTCTTGAGTACCGACTTGAAGAAAAACACTGGTGGTTAGACAGAACAGGCCGGGCCGCCAACACCTACTCTGGCAATCATCTAACCAAAGCAAAACACTTCGAATACACAGTGGGTGGTAAGCGGTGCATGGTAAAAAGAAGAGTTCTTACAAGAGAACTTAAGTGGCACTCTACTCTGTTAAGATCTCAATAAAAACTGGAGTGGATACCTCGATAGGTTCGTCACTAATTTCAGGTGCTATGGTAATGACTGACTGTCACAAAAACCTTGCTGCTTACTAACGGAGAAAGACCAGGTGTTGCCGGTTCGTAGCTATCAAAGCTGGTTTGAGTATCAGAAGGTATCGTGATGAAACCACGCTCCAGAATGGTTAATTCAGTGTGGGTGTGAATTAACTGTTTAACTAGGGTTAACTGACAATAGTTTGAAACACAATTGATTACTGAAACACCAATCGATGTGTCCTGATTCCGCCTACCGTTTCTCTCCACAAACCAATCTAAGTGATATCCATCAGCTTGTACCCGTTCTAGTCGCCAGCTCTACCTTACTGAATTTCCGGGTAGGTTTCATGTCTTGGTAGCTATAGACTACAACTCTTTCCTCGTTCCTTTGGATAAGCTTAAAATTGAAGAGCTTGATTAAGTAGGTTCAAGTATTCATCTCTTGTGATCAAGTGTTTCCTCGGAAAATAAATTACTTGATATCTTCGCTCAGACCCTACCTTGACCATTCACCATTCCAAAACTGTAGATCAAATCAAATGATTTGAGATACAGTTCTTCCCCTTTCTTGAAAGAACGCACGCTTCCGGGGCCGGCTAATCTTGGAGGTGCTTTCTGTTGCAGGCTTATGCTTTCAGTTACCGTTCAGCAGAATCCATCATTTAGACTGAGGTAGAAGTAATATGGTGTGAATGAAAAGGCGCTGAGAAGTCCCTCGGATTTACTATTTATTGTTGCTTCCAGCCTAAATCTGTTATTTCTTCGTGGTGGTCGAGCTTCAGTGTTTTAATAGCCCTATGGGTTACGCTGGTTGAAACTCCGCCCCACAAGAATCTACCATGCCAGAAAGTCCAATGGGGAGCAGTCTCTATACAGCAATAAATCTTAAAACGAGGCGATCTTGGGGGATAGTGTAGTTTTCCGAAACAGTAGGAGGGTATCTATCCGGCGATCAGCATTTATACGGGTACAGAAACGGCAATGCTCTCTTCCATGAAGAAACAGATGCCCTAGCGGCCACTCTCTCCGATCGTTCAACGGTAGCTTGTCATCATCACCGCATTGCTCAGTATGGTGAAAACACCCCCTAAAAGTCAGGAGTCCGGTGCTGCTCAGAAATCACCTACTGTGCTCAATGACATAAGGAGTTAGACTTCCATACACTACTCCCTGCACCCTCGGGATAGGTCAGCCTCCACTGCTACGAGGCGATCTTGGGGGATAGTGTAGTTTTCCGAAACAGTAGGAGGGTATCTATCCGGCGATCAGCATTTATACGGGTACAGAAACGGCAATGCTCTCTTCCATGAAGAAACAGATGCCCTAGCGGCCACTCTCTCCGATCGTTCAACGGTAGCTTGTCATCATCACCGCATTGCTCAGTATGGTGAAAACACCCCCTAAAAGTCAGGAGTCCGGTGCTGCTCAGAAATCACCTACTGTGCTCAATGACATAAGGAGTTAGACTTCCATACACTACTCCCTGCACCCTCGGGATAGGTCAGCCCTCCACTGCTTTGTGGTCCAAACAATGAAGTCAGAGGCTTGGGACGGTGTGTTCGAAATAAGCCTCTACTTTCAGACTCAGCAGCGGAAGTGAACACCGTGTCTTATTCAAGTTTAACATCGCATGAACCAGGGACTGATGGACGAGCCAAACTGCATCAACTCCAAAATGATAATCATCCGAAACAGGCGAAAATCGCGATTTTTCCGGAAACGTCCTCTCAATTTGCCGGTGTACTAAACTCAGATAACCGAGTCATAAATATCCATTTGTAGAAGCATGCCGTCCTTGAGGGCACTCTTCGGGGAACCTAATTCACTTCTATACATGGGTAGTAAAAAGGTCAGCATCAATCACAATGTAAGAACAGGAGTGCTTACAACCATACCATGTCTTCCACACTTTCAAGTTACCTTAGCTTTCAACTTCATTGACGAACGGTTAATATTCCCTGGAGGAATTTTACCTCATCTGTCGGGTTGAGCAACGTCTGAATGGATTGCAGGTTTATGCAAATTTCAATCCTGATTCACATAAAATGTAACGGTTTTCTCGAATGCCGCGTCCCGAATGCTAGTCACGTGATAGCCGAATATTTCAGTTCATAGAAACTTCGGGCAACAAAGTTCCAGTCCTAAATACGGTGAAGCCGATCCCCTTGACTCTTGCGATGACACTTTGATGTGGAAGAAAATACCACTCGATTTACTTAAGTTCAAAATCAAGTGGCTTTGTTTGTATGCATTTGTAAAGACCCTCTCCTTAACTGAGGTCATCTGAAGTGTAATCCCTCAGAAATGACCAAAAAATACTGGATGCGAATTGAAGTTGAAATGTCCATTTTCTCTGCAAGTTCATTAACTGAACTAGGCAATTTGTGACTTGAAACATGGTTTTGGAATCACTCTGCCATCCTTTATCGCTTGATACCTCATTCTTTGGGCTTACCTGACTGGTCTTTCCCAAACTTCACATCACACAGTCAAGCACGACGTTCCAGACAGACAAGAATTGGAGTATTGGTCAGATCTCATACTCCTGTGTTCAAGAATACCCCTGCAGGCGAAGTGAATTCCACCTTGGCTGAACCCATTCCGAATCTCTGACAACCTGGTACTTGTGCATGTTTCAATTAACGGGATATTCGAGTTGCACTTATCAGGAAGACTCAGACCACTTGATGACTGATCTGAAAATAAAGTTATATCCTATATGACAGCACGATCAAGCGCGGTGTGCTGAGAGAAACTTTTTTTTAAAAAAAGGGTTTTGTCTTCTTTACATCAACCACTAAGTAACCAATCAATCAATCAACTTATAAGCTGTAAAACATGTCCATAGGCATATTGGTTCCAGCTGCTACAGTTCCGATCATCGGAAAACGGGAAAGTGGAATATACAACCAAGTATTTGAGGCAAAGGCATGTTGATTTGTTCGGAAATTGGATAGCTACGCATTGAAGGGAATAGCTTTGATGCACGAGCGCCACTAACTGCGTAATTGGGCCATTTCCGCCAATGTCAGCAACCACTGGTGATTTGAGTCCAGGGGTCCCCATCCAGGGAGGCGGCAGTTTCCCACCCGACTCAGTTTACTGGTTAGTTTTCATACTTCGTCGCCAGGTCATACATTGTACATTTCTCGGTCGCTTCCACTCAGCACATAGGGTGGGAAAAAGGAGCTCTGTGAGGCAGGCGGTCTATTGGCATTCGGAGTACATGTCCCAACGCAACCTATGAAGCGTGAGTAATTCATCTACCGCGAGAGAGTTCCTTCTTCCTCAGACCATCTGGCGTATCAACAGGATGCAGTGTGAATGATGTCCCACCCAACAAAATTATCCAACGTAAAGTGATACCGGCTCCCAAGAGTGACCAGAAGAGGTCGGTGCTATTGGGTCCACTTGGTTTCCGTTATACAGAATGAGTCGATGGCTGCAGAGTTTTTAGAAAGCGAGTGCTCTTGAAAGACAATCTGGAGCAAAAAGGGATTCGGAAGGCCAGCGTATAAGACGATAAAATTCTAATCACGCCTGCAAACCTCTATCGACTAAATAGACTGCAGATTGTACTCAGGGTGCCCATAGCATTTCAATTTCAATTGAATTGACTACAAATTTGGAAGCAAGACTAGTAACTTCTAGGGACGGAAAGCCGATCGGACTGTTGTTGCGCACCGTTCATTGACTGTTCTCGTTAAGTTAAGTGAACCCCTAGGATGAGGTCTAGGTATTTTCTTTTCGAACGCGTTACAGACAGGACACTCGCATGAGAATAGGGAAGCATTTGGGACCAAAACCCAAAACATGGCTACACAATCACATCGGTCGACCTGCGTTACCTCAATGAGGCCGAACATTGCTCAAGTGTCCACCAGGTTAAGATTACCCTAGGCAGAACGAAGCGAGAAAGCGAGGGCTGGCTGGATCTAGAGGTTACCCGATTTAGAAGAGGAACGAAAGGAAACCAAATTGGTATGTAAATGAGTGTATTTCAGTAGGATCATGCGTAGTTCCTCTCGTGAGTGCCTGAGGGGAAATCAGATGCTCTACGGACTCGAAAAACATTTCGCCATGGGGTGGTACTCTTGCAATTACTGTGTCCTCTTGTTATTTGTTGGCCTTATGAGATATGTCGAGACCAAAGTGTATCCGCATGATCAAAAAGTGATGTCAATTCGTAAGCCTTGCCAAGATCATAATTCAAGGCTGGAAACGACTGACAGTATGGATCAGGATAGCAGTTGAAAATCTGAAGATAGCCAACAATGAGTTGTGGTCAATGTGAAAGAGAAAATGTCGGCCATAGAACACTCTAGGGAATTTTTGACGGCAAGAATAACAGCTGGGACGTCCTTTTTCAGTAGGCTATGGATTTCCTCCGTTAACAAGAGTGGGATACCTAACAAAGGCATTTTTGAACACCTCAGAAACTGAGGTCGTAGGATTGCGCCAGTGCCACATGCTGAAGGATCGGCTGCCACGATGACCAGAGGTTTAAATCAGTGATAAGGTGACAACAAATCAGACTTGGTTGAATTTTTAATGTGACAAAAGTTTGAATGACATGCGTTTGACCAGTTAAAACTCAGACAAAGGATAGACAGTTCAAAATAGAGGATAGACGGACCTAAGTCTCGGTGAGCTGCTTTGGTCTGAAGGTCCCCACACACAAAAGCGTCGTTACGTGTCACTCCTTGAATTTCTTATGAGGTGATACTTCCAACTGCCACTGTGGATTCTGATGACAGGTTCACATAACGCGTTTCCCGACTGCTGAATGCATGAATTCCTGGCGACCCTAATCAGCACATTTCGGACAGTCTGAATAGGCTGGAAAGCAATTCCTACTCCGCAAAGCATAATTTCATCGATGAATTTCACCTGAATAACAAAGATGCTAGACCCTTCAATCACAAAAAAGGTTCGCGCCATGTTCGTTCACTTGTGTAAACAAACAAATTGAGTTATTATCATTTGTGACACTCTCCAGCTGAGAAATAGCTCAGCCTTTCATCCTGTCCCCAGTCGTGTACCAATACCTAGGAAGAGTCTGATTTTCCTAATGTTGCCTTTCAAAATTGGTGCACTGAACCTCAAGAGGATATAACTCAAAAGGACTACGAGGTACCCGCCAATAATCAATTAATCAAATAAGCAGAAATGGGTCTTCTAATATCTCCATCGCCTGCGTATCCCACCGTTTCCTTCTGCACGAAGATAACAGAATTACCAAGCTGTATACGTATTAAACTGATGTTTGTCCACTTCGATGCCCATCCCAGTACATGCTGCATCGCTTGAATGGTGCACAGACGCACGTCTGCATATTGTCCGCGTCTGCATCGAAAGAGTGACATGCATGGCACTCGTCCGCTGAAGAACTGGATTCAGTATCGGGTATTCGGGCCTAAGGCACTAAGATCTCAGAAATCAATACTTCCTGCAGACTGACAAAAATCAGCATATGTTGGTATAAATAAGTTAGCTTCTGGTGTGAATCGAGCATCAATGTACTGATTTCGCCTGATGATTTGCCTGCACTTTCGCAGCATTGAACAATTGGACAACAAAAACCTTCTGTTGCACCGTTTACTGTGCGAAACCCTGTATGAGCCGAAGTATGTGCCAAACTTTCTTTCACACCGCTGAATCGACGAACGGATGAGACGGTCCGATCAGGGAGTTTTGTACAAGGAATCTTTTCAGCCTTCTGATCCATCTACTTGTTTGATAACAGTTTCACAACTAGTACAGTTCGAAGTAATATCTATTAATATTCGCAAATTGAAATTTCCCCCCTAGAATTGGATTACACGTGTCCCGTGCATCCAATTTCAGCTTCTTCTCGCAAATCCGGTTGGAAATATTTACTAAAATAGCTATATTTTCTTTCGCTTAGACGTATACCATAGGCGCTTAAAAGTTCCAACTGACATATGTTTTCGATTTCAATGCTTTCTTCAGTCAACCAATTCAGGGTTGCACTCAAAGTATAACCCCATCACTTGCATCATCATCTATGCAGAACCCTTTAACTAAGAAGATGCTAGGACAACGCCCTCCAGTGTCTGCTTGCGGGTACAGCCGAATGAACTTCAAAAAAATTCATTAAGGTTGTCCTATAGGACTGACACTTTGTTAACCAGTCAAACGATGAAATCTTTTGTTCAACAGTATATGATGAGTGACCTGGCACTGAGCAGATGTTACAAGCCCACCTGAAACCGAACTATTAAGAAGTGCTCTCGATTCATCCGACATCGATGACCATATAAACAGGTCTCAAGCGTATTGCGTCAGACGGCTGAAGCAGAGAACTAGATTAATAGGTGGCTGGAACATGCAACTTCCCTATGATATGCTAACTGAATAACTTCCACGCCAGGTGCATGCATCACAGGCAGTGGACGAAGTTTACCGTCCTCAAATGAAAATAAGTAATTTGGACAAATGCAGTAAAGGTGGACAGCTAGCCAGTGGGCTCAGAGCTCAACAGTCCCTCTCATTAGCTGCACGGGCTACAGGTACCGAATAAGGAACGCATCCAAGGGACCACTTCGCTTATGAACAACGGGCCCCCACATTTACTCGAAATCTCTTGACTATGTACGTACTTGTCTCCAAACCAGGCGGATAGACCTGATTGAACAACCCACACTACCGTCCAGATCATTATTCTGAAAGCTGATGCGTTCTTTCGGCTATTTATTATCTTACTGAGAGCCAGAGGGTTGACAAAGCAGAGTGTACATCCAATCCAGTATCACCGCTAGCCATGCTTATCACTCTATTCAGGCAATTCGATTATGGTCATGCATACATGCTCACCATCCGCACGTTATCCAGCACAGTTACACGATTTCCGCTGATATGGACGTGTGCTGTTTGGTGTTGTGAGTACACTGTGCGCGTCATCGTTTGACTCAGCAAGCGCGCGCTTTCCTGATTTATCCAAGGACCCCCGGGAGATCAACCCCAGATCGCGGCGCTGTAATCCACGATCTTATTCAATTGGCTACCGGATATATGTGCGAGAGTACTTAGACGGTCGAGTGGATAAGAACATGAAATAACATATCACTGACCTCTGCTCGAAACCCAGATGGGCGTGTTCAGAATAACTGCCGTCTCCCGTCTGGATAATTTGTACACATGTTTCAGACATAAAATTTTTGTTGCTTCAAAATGTTTGCTCTGAAAGGGTTGAGGTATACTTAAGTTGGCATGTACGAAATGAGGGAACAAGTGTTTCACAAGGGTAGTTGAGGGGGCTGCCTTTGGGAACTGTTCATATTGATAGGCTCTTCAAGAACAAAGCTATCTTCAGCAGCGATTCTTTCATGTGGTTTCGTAGTCAGTCCTGGCTACTCAGCGACATCACAGCGGAATGGTCCGGAAGACTATATTGCATAGTTGAAGATCACGCGAACTCTAATTATCTTGCCTAAACTGGGATAAAGTGCAGCGTCGGGCATGCACTTCTGGTTGGAGCCTTACATTTCTGTGTGATGTGAGTTGGAACAACACTTTAAGGCTAAAAACATGTAGAGGAAATTGAAAACGAAACACAGGAGACAACCAAAAAATCCATTAGCATTTGACTGGCCTTTCCAGACAGCCTTAATGTTTCGTTTTCGTGCTCTTTTATTCCTCATAATTGGCTTCAATCCTAACTGATACTAGTTGATCACAGTTTGATCGTTCTCAAATAGGAAACCGCTTCTTACACAGCCAATATAATGTGCTTGTATAAGTTGGTACACCCCTAAGGGTTAGTAACCGAAGAGTATGGGCGTGCGAAATCACAAGATATGGTGTTCAAAGTAATTAACTGGCTGCCCCATCTTGCTGCTATCATGGTCAAATTGGACGGTCTTGGAAGCCAGTGAGAAACATGGAAAGTAGAAAGAGCACATGACTCAACATACTACTTGCTGGAAACGCCTGGACATTCCGTTACCGGTTTCGCTTACCTTAGGATTCATTAGAGGCAGACATGGTTCCCGAGTTCCGGACATCCCTATTCTCTATTTGAACCCAAATAAATGTTGTTGACGGAGTTCAGTTATTTGTAACGCCAGAAATGAGAAGTCAAGTTGGGTTACCACTGCGTCTCCCGCTTGTACTAAACTGGTAAAAAAACAATACTGTTTATCCCAAAAACCCATAGCTTAAAGAAGCTTCTGTTGTGAGGCTTCAAATGCAGTCCTACTGGGTTCTATTTATGTCATTGTCAACCCAACATCTGTCGTCTATTCCATAATCCAATAAAATACCTCGTTTGCTACCCTACTCAAACGTTTCGGCTTAACGTTCGTTGACAATTCCGAAATTAACCGTTTCAAACTGAGAAATACCTATCTGACTGATTAGAAAACAGAGGCAGTCATTGGATCCAAGTTTGCCATTCATTTCAGCAAGTTGTTTTACAATCTCATCGTACGACTCGTCCTAACTTGAAACCTATACGTGCTTAGTCTGTAGTAGCAGTATTAGTAGTCTGCAACAATGATCGACGGCAACTGACATCGATCACCCACAAACGGTGGTTTTACCCCATACACTCCACCATCACCAAAGCAGCTGCCTTTGGGCATTGCAGTGTCAATGCCAGACAAAGGGATTGGTAATATTGCACAGTATTTTGGACACCGTATGGGGTACTGAAATTTTTGCAGACAGATGAAAAAAGGACAGACATACGCAGACCGGCAGGCAATGAGGCATGTAAACATCGGCTTGAACACTGAAAGCCGGTCGGATACACTCTCCCTATCCCGTTCTGTGATGAGCGGCTATTTCGGACAACCCAGTCTATGCACGCAAATGCGCGCGTGCACACACACACACACACACACACACATACACACACACGTGTGCACGCGAACCGTGTAAGAGCGGATAGTTGGGCAGGCGGAACTCGTTTGAAAACAACATCGCCACATCCTCCTTGTTTATCAAAAACCCGGGCGTGTTTTCGGGCAAATTTCCAGGAGAATGCCTCGTTCCGAGGCAGACTTTTGGGTTACGATCAGTTGCGATGCCATTGAGTGATTTTCCGGAAATGCGGAAATCCAGAGGCCGGGATGTGTGAAAAACAACACCGGCTTGTGTGGGTAGGGCGAGACAGCTGATGAGAACAAAACGGTACTGCACGGCACAAGCCGAAAGAAACTTGGTGAAACCAAAGGGGAAGGGAGAACATTCACTTTCCTGCAAAGTTTGGACTATTCTAACCTAAGTTGCTATACTCTCCTGTTCATTGTTAGTTCTTTTGTCTTTTTTGCCACAGCCTTAATGATCACAATATCGATCCCACATGGCCATTAGCTGCTTATGGTTGTTCCTCCCCCCAACGATCTAATGAATGAATATAGCCCCTTCATGGAGAGTACTGTTTTCGAGGCTTATTTTATCATAAGATACTGATTAGCAATGTTCCGAATATCGGACTGCTGTTGGTAGTATTGTAGATAATGCGTTTTTTAGTCTGAATAGAAGTGCAAAAATTCCCCCGAAGAAGCGCGACAGTGCAACTGACACCATGTCAAAAGAGCGGTATTTCTAGTCCTTATTTTGTCTAAACCCACGTTCCACAGGACCTGATGAGCCAATATTCTAATTTTCAAACCAAGCCCCTTCAGCTGTTTTCAGGCTACACAAGGACCTGATTTAGACTGGAAGTTGTTAGATAATCGCCGCCCTCAACTACAAGCACCATATGTACTGTACTGCAAAGTGAACATGTGCTCACACTTGACCGGAAGAAGATGGCATAGAAGATAGCCTTATATGTAAAGCCATACATCTATGCATTTTACTTTTTCCCAGAGTCATGCCTCCTTTCCAGAAAGGACTCCTTTGTGAGCAAGCCCGGTTATAGTGTCATTCGTAATCAAGCAAATTGGCCTGGACATGACCGTAGCTAAGCCATGTGACTTTTTGCGTCAAAATTTCCACAGTTTTTCATACCACCATCATAAAGAAAGGAAAACAGAAAGGAAGCATTCCAAAAATCCCATAAGACTTCTTTATGAGAAATGGTCACTTGAGGGGCATGCGATGTGGATTCTGTGACTGAACAATGAGTGGCGCTATACCCTGTCTCAGTGCGAGCTAATCACACTGCTGACCAAGCCCTCGAGGCCAAACGGTGTGGTCATTGCGGATTTGAATTTGTTTAGAGATTCATGAGGTCTGCACTACTGACGATGCCCAGCATAGATTGCCTTTGCTTGCAGGATGGAATCTCCACAAAGATTTCAACATCTCTTCATAGCACGAGGATTCCATCGGAATTTTCCTTTCCAAAATCGCAAGATAATGTCGCACTTTGAGCAGACACAAACAAGGAGGTGAGATTGATTTTCTGCTCTACTCAGAAAGAGTGCCAAATGCTTTTGGAAGCCAAGATACATATCGGTACAGTTCTGAGGACGCACGAAACGTCAGTGAAAACGTTGAAAAGGTTTTTTACTGCCCTCAGTCATTCATTGTCCAAAGAGCTCATTGGGCAGCATGCAGTTTGTGATTTTACACGCATGACTTAGGAGAAATGTTAAGTGAACCATACGCAAAACAGCGGGTGGTAGTGTGCATAATTTATACCCTGTAATTATCCCTTTTCTCTTTTCCCATGCAGGAGAGGTACTTAAGGGCTGCATTGCTCTGTATATGAAATGTTCCCTACTTCACTAAAATAGGCCAAAGATGACAACCTTCTGAAACGAATGTGATTCTTTAACATAAGCAAAGAATGCGCACGAAACGAAAGGTGTCCAAGGCCGACTGGTGCTTCATCTAGTTACCTAAGTCGGAAGCTAAACCATGTGGCACCTGTCCTCGTCAAGACCACTTGTACCCTACATCAAATGCGAACCCTCAGGAGGTGGAGATTATACAACAATGTGTTCCTGTATATTGCTCTTGTTCTGGTGTATACGCTAAAACCAGAAAAAAGACACTTCCTACCTCATGGTGTCCTCATGAGGTAGCTTGTCCGTCTTATTAAAAAAACAGTACTTTGTTATACTCACATCACTCTCGTTTGAACAGTCATCCTCCTGCCCTAGCGTAATTGTTCTGGTGAGTCCACACCAAAGGGGGCTCGAGTTTCGCTCTTATTAGAGCTCATGAGCAGTGCACATCCAATGGCCGTGACGAGGTTTGAACTCCGGACACCCGACATTCGAGGCCATTGGATATGCACTGCTGATGAGCTCTACTTAGAGCGAAACTCGAGTCCAGTGCTTTCCCCCGTTCGGTGTGAACTCACCAGAATAATTACGTCAGAACACGAGGACGACTGTTCACAAGAATGGTGCGAGTATGAACAACAATGTGCCACTTGATTCTTGTGACGAAATGAACTCAGTGAATTTTGGATCCCGGGTACATCTTAACAAGCATGAAAACAGTACAAGATTCAAAGGTGAGCCTCTTATCAAGACTGATCCGGTCGTATCCTGGGGTAAAAAGTGGGAACGGAAGTTCCGTTCACGGACTCTTGCCTCTTGATGGCACCTCGTTGAGGTTTCGTGCAAGAATTAAATAACTTTTAAGAAACCCCATGACTGCATGATCAATTCGCTCCTTAAAGTAAGCCATAGTCCATGAACCCAATTTCCTTCTTCTATACATGATAGCCGGCTGTAAACCTACTGAGTTTTATACCCACAAAGCTTATATAGATTCGATTTAACAAACTTCAAGATATCCTCCTGTCATTTTGTAAGTGTCAGAGGTCATGCACCTGCATTTAAGCACGTGATTTTGCTATCCTTTTTATTGATTTGGGAATTCTCACTCTTCTGACGCAAACCCGAATGCAATCTCTATTGAAAAAACCACACAATGCGTTTTTGAAAGACTGCGTGGTTGCCGATCGGCAGACGAGTCATCCGAATCGCAGGCACCTAAGCCTCTGCGGTACTGTATTAACACATTATGCTCAAAAGTGGTATCAGTGCAGAGTCTATATCTTTCTTTTGTGAGAAAAAATCACCGATGCGCACAACCAAAACACCGCGCGCCTCCACAGAACCGGAACACCAACAGGGTACCCGCACATTAGAATGCGACGCGACTGACATTGCTGCCTTAAATCAGGGTTGTTTTTACCTTAGGAGCAAGACCGAAATGGTCTCCAGCCATAAATGTAACGACTGTTCTGCAAACTTTTCTGAAGTGACAAATCCTTGATCAGTCCTTGGCGTTTCCCAGTTGGCTGAATAGTGGTGTCAATTTCGAATGGAAAGCTTTTGACACCGAAGTCAGGATAGTCTGTCACAACATGTCCTTTCTAAAGATTAAATAAATTGAAAAAAGGTATCCAGGGTAAATTTGATTGGGAGGCACCGGCGTTATTCCTTTATCCTGCTTCTCTAGACTCTGTGCATGGCACGAATAACTCTGAAAATATTAAGTGGGAGGTTGTGACAGTATCCATGCATTGCTATTATCACGTCACGTGAGTAAGTGAGTAGTACGTAGACGTAATCAAAAGTCAACATTACAAGTGGCGGAAACCATGTAAGAGAAACAAACAACAGGGATGAAAAAGGATTCAGTTAGATGATAGCGACAGTCTAAATCAATCAGCCGTTTTTCATGACCTGGTTCACAATGGAGCTGCTCTATGGGCACCCCATGTTCCAATTAGAACTATTTTCTTCGACATGACATTTCCTAAAAAATGCGAGTTCTCATCATCCCTATAGACTTGCACACCATGTTCACCAAGTAGGTGCTCGGCAGAGAGACTTAAGTTACGTGCTAAGATTCCTGCCACTTTGAGAAAACTATCCGTCATGTGAAAAAACAACGAACTGTGAAGTGTGGTGTCGGAAAGCCGAAGGGTACAACAACTGCGATAACATTTCATGAGATCCTCTGGTTTAACTGCACCCGGGTTAATTGGTGGCGGATGAAATGTGACGTGACGTGAGGCCGTGCTGGAGTTTACTCAACCAAAGGCTTCGGTATGAAATGGTTGGTTTGACGGAAAAGGCTATCTGATCTTACCCATGGTTCAGTAAAAGAGCGGAGCTTTCTTGAGAGCACCCATAGGCACATCAGACTCGTTCATCCAAGCAGAATTAACCGCAAGAATACACACCACACAGTCATCGGCATACGCCCTGACGTGGAAAAAGCAATTCAGTCGAATTTGGATTGTGTTGGCTGTTTGCGGAAAAAAACTGAATAAAGTCGTTCGAACCCGTGGAGAAAGGACATACATAGAGGCACTGTTCGGTGCGACAGAGACGTCTTCGGAGGAAATCACTCAGTGGATTTCAAAAGAGGGAAACACATTAGTGCTGGTATTTTCCAAAGTATGATGACTGATGATGCGAGACAGCTACGGTCTGATTACAGGTATTCTGACTGATTCACCCACACGCAAGAGGAGTTGCACGAGATATTCCAATTGGAAATGAAGTGGCGTAATGGAAATTCATGGGTCACAAATTTATGTGAGCCACGAAGCCATGATGAACACTCAATGAATGGTCCTTGTTCCTCTTGCATATTTGTATGGTTTCTCCTAGGTGGGAAATTCTGTTAATCTGTGTGTAAAAAAGAAAATGGCTAAAACTCACTCCACCTCCTTGCAGGTCGTCAACTATCTCATGAGAATTTCGGAGACCGTAAATGGCCTTCGCCATCTGTTAAAGTTAGGAGCCAGTTTATGTAATGTATCGTTTAGATTTCGGCTTTGTGTGGAATATCTTCCTTTGAGTTTAGTACACGCTTCAATGGACAGCTGATTTCGCTTTGACGTTTCCACTCAAAATCAAAATAGTTACTTGTCATCCTCAAGATAACTTTCCTCCTCTCTCTCGGGCTATTATGTAATTTCATAAGCCTTTCTTGTGTTTATATATACAAAGCCATCGTCTGCGGAATTAAGATGTGAACTTTTATTGGAATATTGTAGGAAACATTCCCAACATGAAATGTTTGTTCTGTTTCAGGATACCCAGTTAGGAACCTCATTTTCTCCTTTATTTAATGAAACAAGTTTACAGTTTGTGATGTATCTGAAAACCCCCTTATATCTTTTATTTTATGGTTAGTATCATGTTGATACCTTGCATACTTTTGAATGTAGGACATCTTCAATTGAAGTGTCAGTTTACGTCGTTCTTGAGGGATTTCGCCACACGCCTTCCCGGTGTTAGCTTTCCCGACGGCTATCGAAGAGCTATTTTTGACCATTTTTTCAAATACACACCAAACGAAGATTCTGGATTTTTTCAAACCCCCTCTTCGTCTGTGATGTGAACCAACACCAAATGTACTGGTAAGACAAAATTGTACGTGTGTTGAGCCGATTCACTGTTGTGTACGAGTACGTGCTTATAGACGTTCCAGACGGTGTAGGTTACTCCCAGTCTGTGTGCAAATGCCAGTGGGAGGTCAGGATGACGGCTTGTTGACACTGCACCGCAGTTTGGTCAGAACTATTGACAGCAACGACTGTTGAACTTTGTGTAATTTCTACCTCACTTTCTGCAAAATCTTGTCGTTGTAGCATTGACGCCGTTTCACTCTACGTACGTATCCTTCTAATCCTGGTAAGGGAGTAGATACCTAAAATGTCCTCCAAAAGGCCGTTGGATATTTGTATCTAAATATGGCATGAGTGAATGAACTGCCATCTTGGCCGTACCTGACCTTCCGCGTCGTAAGCTTTGATCAGCCCAGACCATGTGTCTTCTTCTCACGGCACAGTACCATGCGTTTGGTACATGCCTCCGGTGAAGTTAGCGATTCGATGGTACCGCTCAGTAAACTGCAATTACACGCTTTCGGAATAGTCGACCTAGTAGGTTAGCGGTTAGTTTGTAGTGGCCGCCGGATCAGTGGTGACGATAAAACAATGTGGCCTGATGAGCTACCGGCCTCAGGGGACACAGAAATCGATAGACAAATGTTCTTCTTGTTCGAAACTACCAAACAGGAGTAAAGTTGATGGCTACTCGGGTTTCAGCAAGCGAATGAACATGAGAGTGGTCGCGGTGACAGACCCTCAATTAATGCACTTAGATTCACTCGTTTTAACTCGATGGTGGAGCTGAATATCCAACCTCAGTTGATGGAAGAATCATAACTCGGGGTGGATACATTTGGCTTCCACTGTCGAAGGAAAATTATGAGAAGGCGGTGCGACCAGAAAGCAGACGGTAGCCTTGGCTGGAACGATTGACCATAGTGTGTCTTTCGATGCGGCTTTCAGACGGTCTTGTTGAGAATGCATGGATGGAAGAACTGCTACCGCAGAGATCGTTAGTCAGAACTTCTGATGACGTTAGACGCTCAAAAGGGATGGGCTGTCGGAAAATGGTCATAGTGACCAAACTCACGATTAGTGTTTGCCAAATATGGCCAGCACGACTGCCGCCGAATAAATTCAACCGGCATGTCTGAAGCAATGAGTCCTATTCCTTTTCCTTACCCTCAACTCCTACAACAAATTTTGCAGTCATCAATTTAGACACACAAAGCATAATAGCATACGAAAGTTCCGTCCGCATTTTACCACAGTCGCTGTGGCCCGGTTCGCTCCCTACATCTGTGGCTACGAAGTCGATGTATTTCATTTCAACTATCAATTCGCCAAAGTCTGAAACAATGTTTCTCAGTTGCATGAAACCTAAAGAAACCCTCAAATACCAGCAGTTTAATTTGGAAATCGAAATAAGGTTGTGTCAAAGGTCTTCTGCACCCAACTGTGAATCTTCAGTGCGCGAAATTGCAGCGGGTTTGATTTATTTATTTGAAACATGAACTCCGCATCAATCGAACAAGAAGCCTTGACCACAAATGAACCACCACCGGAGCACTGTGAAACTGCTTAGAAGGGTTGTGATAACCCTTGAACAGCTAAGCATCGATTCCAGTCTTTTTGAGCCTCATCAATTGGATCGAGTCCCAAATTTCCGCCAATCTTCAATGCAGGACTGGATGTATTCACAAATCAACGTGGTGATAATTGGAGACTCAGGTGAATCCTAGCGGAATCTTTCGTTGAACATACTGAACGGAAGCCGCCTCATGTTACATTTAGAACCATGTTCTTAAAGCCACCTGCAGAAGCTTAAGCTCGGATACAGTTGCGTCTACCACTGACGTCATGTGAGTCCGGTATGGGCAGGCAGTAGTAGTCAGACTTTGGATTGTGTTGTAAAAGTGGAAAGGGCTTCATGTGAAAAGCATGTATTGGGTAGCTGAAGAGACTTGAAAAGAATTTTCAGCAAGCTTTATTGTGTCTGCCGGCAGGTATACCACCAGAAATTTCACATGATTTAAAGATATGTTAGTGGAGCAAAACTCTGCCAAAGAACCCGAGGCACATAAATTCAGTGTGGAAGGATGCATCCGATCGTAAACCTTATTACAAGGTAACGTAAGACAGATAATCTCCTTGGTTTTGGTGACTGAAATTCCGGTTATCAAAATGTGTTGATGACTGCATTCAACTAAGAGGAACTTCCAAGGTTTCTACGGAGGGATTGGGTATATATTTTTGGAAAAACAGGAGAGACAATGTGGATCCTTTGAGCACACTGGTATGAGTGAGGAGAGAAGCGTAGTTTTGGCAACCTAGGTAAGTTAGTTGTGTTGTTCTGAATCAACCTAAGCAGATTTCGTTCATTTCTGAAGACAACTGCATCAGCACACCTCAATCGATGCTGCCGAACGCTTCTGTGTACTCAATGAACGACAGCTTACATCCTTTAGTCGAGTGAAGCGAATGGACCAGATAAACAACGGCCGTCGACGTAGGCGCAAACACCAATGGGTAAACTGGCGTCGGCCTTCAGCTTGGACGCGACCACCAATAGGCAAACTGACATCAGCCTTCAGCAAGCAGTGATTAGGATGTCACTGAAGAGTGTTGTTTTGGGTCGCTTTAGAAAGGTTAAGGTGCAAGCTTTATGTCGAAAATTGTTGTCATTTTTCAGCGATAATTTTATCCCTAATCATTAGCAAATTTCCCAGCAGAGGAAGAACAGTGGCTCAGCGAGAAAGTTGACGAACTCCTTGAGTAGGTAGCCTGGATGCGCGAAAGCCGTGGCTGCTAGATTTCTCAGGCCTTAATACTTTAGCTTTCCTGCAAACTAAATCACCTATTGGACTGTCTTATTACTCTACCCTCTTACAAGGTACCAGGCGTAGTTGACGGTTTGAGGGCACCAGTAATTTTACGAATGATCTTGTTGAGGTCAGCATTTTATGACGAATACTGTGAGATGATACCACAGAGATGCTTCACGGCATCCCATGTCTCACAGGGTTCTACTCTCAATTGCCGTTTGCATGTGGATTCTATTCAAGCACCTAACCCCCGTTCTATCGACGAATAAAGAGTTAACCAATCACAAATTAATAATACATTAGCTGATAAAATGAGATTCACACGGTTGTATGCATGAACCATAGACTGGAATTACAAATTAGCTTGTGTTTCCCTATGTCTGTTTCTGGTGCTGTGCTATAGTGGCGCTAAACTTGACTTGCAGGAGGGTTCTACAGGAAAAAATTAACTAATATCGTATAGACTTGTAATACTACTCATAGGGCTGCTGAAAAAACTCGACAGCCCACGACTGGTTTCGTCGTTCTTTGGGCTCATCAGGTAGACACAGTCCCCGAGTTTACTTTGCCTTTGTGTTCTACCTGAACTCAAACTGTACGAAAGTAAAACGTCAATACAATGTATCGCCATACTGACGTGTCGTATCAGGTGAAACATGAAGCAGCCTGATACAGCGCACTAAACTGAAGGTAAACACCATAAATGAGAGAGTGCATTTCGCTAAATGATATTCTCCACAAGAATATATGTTGGGGGGAGGCTTCCATCGGATTGCATTTTTGGTACTGCTGGTATGCTGCCGACATTGAAAATCCATCCACATTTAAGTCTGACGGACATTTTGTCAGTCTGTGAATTTAGCCCATTTTCCACTACAATACGATCATCTCAGTAGTAAGATCTGGCAAGTTTTTTCCCGCTTGAGACAAAACAGCATGAGAATTCCTGGTAATTTAGCGGCATCCGCTGCGGTACGGTTAAGACCGATTATGTTAACTGAAGTATAGCGCATCTTCTCACTCGTTTTGCAACATAAAGACCACAGGTGTGCATTGAATGAACTCTGTGGTCTTCTCGGACTGATGTGTTTCTGTAGAAATTCACAATGAATTAAACATGACAAGAATAGTAGTGCGGTGCCTTTCTGAGTTGAACCTAAAGGTTGCACACTAGATAGTGAGTGATTTTAACCAATGCGGCTCAGAACAGCAGAGTTTCTGTACCTTCGTATCGGATGCTTGTAAGCAAGCTACCTTTGCGCCCCGAAAGGGCGTAAACCGTTAGGTTGGTAACACAAGCGTTCTGCCACAAGCCGATAGCTTATTCATTGATTTTGCGCCGACCAACTTGGTAGGTTTACTTGAAACGCAAATGTTCAATAACCTCATAGAATTTGAGAAGTTTTTCTCCAGCGTTGAACCACTGCTGTTCATAGTGAGAGAGAGAGAGAGAGCGAGAGAGAGAGAGAGAGAGAGAGAGAGAAAGAGAGAAACACAATCCGGCTGTTCCGTCAATGGTTTGATAACGGTGGAGCTATCGTCATTTCCACATAAGTAGTGAGATTATAGAAACATGTACGCACTTGACTCTTGCTTTTCATCACAGTCACAATCGTTAGTGACCACCACAAATAGATTTATCATCGTGATTAGTCGATTTGACATGAAGAAGGTCGCACAAACAGTGTAGCAATCTTTCAAACGTACGTATGGGCTACAGTGCGTTAGCCGAAGAGCGGGGCACTTGTNATTCACCTGCGAAATTGATGCTGAAAGGGCAGAATAAAGGAAATCCAAAGCACTTTCTCCTTCACTCACACAACTCAGTTTCACATAAGTGTGCGAACTGTCTTTGAACCTACTTACCAGAATTCATTTGGGCAAACAAGGTCTGGTGTAGAAGATATACGGCATGAGAACTGGCGATTGCCATTCGTAATGCACTACTTATAGGGTTGCTGAAAATTCGTCGTTATTGTCATGTTTCGCAAATCAGTTTTCTTTGTGCCGAGCCAACAAATTGGGTCGATTAATCTGGACTGACTGCGAATCGATGAAGCTGTGAAATTATACGAGGACCTGGAATTTGTCGCGTTACGGTGCATTGGTTCCTTCAGCCCCTACGTCATTCATTATTGTTCTGTGCCAGGCTGTCCTGAAGTTCTAAACTATCCCCAATATTTGCGATCCTAGTGACACGAAAAAAGGACTACCTGGAAAGTCCTTTTGTTACAACCTTGAGGCGCCGGTCGTTGGCATCTCCTAAGGACACAAACAGGATTTTAGTACACCTATAACACAACGTAGCAAGCCTCAGCGAAGATATTTCTTCTCGACCTAGTCCGTGCTGTTAGCCATCACCTCACCACAACAAACTTTGAATGATTCTTCAACGTGACAACTCAAGAATCTCCCGCAGACCTTTGTCCATCCCTATAAAAGCCATCCTTGGGGAAACAAAACAAGAGGGTTTTCTTACAAAACTTCGCTTTGTAGGCTCTCGTGTCTACGGTGGTCTGTAATAGTCATGTATCCCGCTACAATTTACTAAACACAGTGTCTTTCCCAAAGGAGCATGCGGGTTCATGCGATCTCTTCACAAAACTCACATTACTGAAGAGGTACTGTAGGGAATCCTACTGATCCCTACCGTTCCCATCATCTCACGAAAACGGTACATTCAACAGAGCACGAAGGCGCTGCAAACCAAAATACTTCGGCCCATTCTGTTGGGATTTCAGTAAACATTCAGGAACGAAAAAACAGCCGACGCTATATGACCTCCTCATCAGATCTGTATTCAAAGCCATTGTTTCGCTTAGTTCCCATGAGATCTTTCGGTCTGATAGTACGGAGTTTGTGTTCTGCTCATTGTCAACAGACCTAGCGTATCCCCACCCTATCATCAAATCTAGCATTGCCTGAAACCGCCAACCGAATGCGCACGATTCCGCTAAACTGATGCGTTCCGAGCAGAGCGGTCGACAGTAAGAATATTTCCTTAGACGCTGTTTGGGACGGCTAGCAAACGTCTGTTCACACGTTTGCACAAGATAATTCATGTGTGGCTAGCGTGAGCAAGAAAATTCCTTGTACCTTGCTTTTTCAGATATCTCATCAGATTGGAATGCTTATAGGTTTTTGTCGAAGTTGCTCACCCTAGTTCGACATCAACAACATCAACATCGATTATGCTTCTGCGACAGCTGTTAGAAATCAGCCTCGCCGATTCTCATGTCTCATCTCGGATCGACTTCAACCGATTGTGATACTTTCATGGGAAGTCCAAATAAACACTGTAGAACCAAAAACTAGCCGGCACCATGCCTTACTCAGCGGGTGTTCTACCCGCTAAGTTCTCAGGCAGGTGACAACAAATTTGGAATCCGCCACACCACTGTCACACCCCTGTCATATAGCAGAAATATTATCCAACCATTTAAACACTGATCTAAACTTGCGTGATGGAGAGAGAAGCTAATTTTTTCGCATGTGAGTCTCGCGTGCACACAGCGTTAAGGAAAAGAAATATATCACTAGGTCTTCCGCATGCCAAGTGGGTGATTTACCGACTGTCGGTGTTTCTTTTGGTGTTTTAGACTGCTGTTGAGTAGACCTTCAGCTTGTTCACTTCTTTGTTGCAAACAAATGATTGCATTCAAGAGACCGCACAGAAATGCAATCAACTGTTTGACTGCCCTACATATGAGGATAAAGTGAATGGGAAGTGGAGATCTACGGATATTTGATGGGCTTCAAGAAGGGCAGAAACCATAGTGGGTTGTAGGATTGTTTACTTCACTCCTATAATTAATGTTTGGTGTCGAAAAAAACAATAGTGGAATGAAGTTTATACCGGACACCACTGTGCTGGGGAACAAAACGAAGACGAACTGATGTATAACTGGGTTTGGTGTAATTTGTCCTACCTGGCACCCTGACAACTCAATAGTTTTCTCTGATTAGCCTAAATGAGGCTTAGGAACCTGTGGTTTGGAGAAATAAACTCATTTGCAGATCAATTTGGTTTTCACGAGAGACTCAGCTGAATCTCTCGTTTATGGTATTCTTCAACTGAATGTGCTGCACATAGGCCACCTCATATTTTAGTTGGCACGATTTTCGATATATTTTTATGATGGAAACTACTCACAGGGTTGTTAAAAACTCTTCTGCAGCGCACGACCGGTTTTCCCCTTCTTGGGGCTCATTAGGTAGGCATAGTCTCCGAGTTTCCTTTATGAAAATAATCTGCGAATTCTCGAAGATCGTGCCAACTGAGAAATGAGTCGACCTGTGTGCAGCACATCCAGTTGAAGGATATGAACCACGAGAGATTCAGTTGAGTCTCTCGTGCAAAACAAATCGATTCGCAAATGAGTGTGGTTCTCGAAAACAGTCCAGTTTGGGTTCGAGTAGAACAAGGGTGACGGAAACTAGGGAACTACGGCTACCTAATGAACCTCCAGAAGGAGGAACCGGTAGTGGGCTGTAGGAGAGTTTTCAGCAGACTTGTGAGTAGCTTACTTTATGAAAACCCATGGATTGGTTCGATGGCGGCCATAATAAAACCTCGACGACAGTGCTGTGGTTTTAGTGAATAAACGACGACCCAGGCATCTAAAAGTGAATGATAAGTCCACACAAAAATTCGAAGTCAAATCAGCTAGCTCGCAAATAAAACATTTGATGGAAAGAGAAAAGAAGCCTGAAAGTATACTGGTAAGCCGGGACCTTCATTG
This sequence comes from Opisthorchis viverrini, assembly GCF_000715545.1. NCBI lineage: Eukaryota > Metazoa > Platyhelminthes > Trematoda > Opisthorchiida > Opisthorchiidae > Opisthorchis > Opisthorchis viverrini. The sequence goes on along the minus strand of NW_008751657.1, from coordinate 1,819,796 downwards.
AATGAACAAATTTCCCGCGCTCCTTGATTGTCCACCAAGGAAGCCTTATGGGTTTCCGCTATAGTGAACACCTCCGAGCGAGCAATTTCGAACTCACTGGCTAATCACCAACTCCCTCAGTTCATTGACGTTATAGGCATGAACCTCTAGGATAAAAATGTGCAAACAGTGAGCCGTGAGAGAGTCTTTTTCGAAACCCCTGTACATCCCTTGCTTGGAAATCGGCCGATCGTTTGGTCGATAATGCCATGTTTACTAGGGTGGCCAAGTGTGGTCGGGCTGCGGCCAAAATACCAAGTCGACCAGGGCAGATTGAAATGACTCACAATGGCATGGTAGCCAAGATAAAATGAGGTACCCATTATGACGTCAGTAAACGCAGCGATACTAACACAATATGAAGAGCCAGTGGACATTTTCACTATCTGTCACTGCTAGAGTATAATGACTGAAGGGCAAGACGGCTTAGTGGTTAGAGCGCGAACTTACTGACCGGAAGGTCCGTGGTTCGAACCTGATATCTGCCTCTCGACTTCCTCCTACTTAGGCTTGGGCAACCTGGCAGTATCCCAGCCCTCGTGCTTCCTTCGGGTGGCATGGCAGCTGAACACCGAAAGGATGTTACAGCTGACTGACCGAGCAATCAGCGTTGAGTAGCTCATGTCTAAAGCTAGTCATTTTTGGTAAATTAAGGTCTGCTCTGAGGCCTATGAACGAACAACTATAGGATTTTTCCGGAAACTTTGACACTGGATGCCATATCACCCGTGCACAATGTAAGAAAGACGTGAGCTAGTTTCCTCATCACTTCCAAGTCTTCATTAAATGGAGCGACCACGGAGATGCTTGTGGCTGTAAAGCCTTGAGGGGTCGCTCGAGAACATTCAGCTTGATCAGCCTGGCCGTTCACACCTTTTATCAATGCACTACATCCTGATGAAAGGCGAGAGCATTAGCTGGTGCAGCTGGACAGCCTCGTCTTGAAGATAGCAATGGGTAGATGTACAGCGTTCATCAACTGTAAAGCAACATTTCAAGTTTGTGCAGGTCCCTGTTAACACAGCTTCCAGCTGGCCTAAGCTCGTTCCAGTCAATTGTGAACAAGCTGACATTTAAACCTGACGAGACCGGACGCAATGTTTGCATGTAGTTTTGTGCAGAAATACGAGCCCTGAATGCACAAGGAATGATGAAGAGTCCCTGTGATATAGTGCTATCAGTTCTCGGTTACCGGACCTGTTGTGGATAAGTGTAGAACGAACTGACGATTCGGTAATGCAAATGCAGCAAACCAAGGTGCCCAGCATCAAGTCAATGAGAAGCCAATAACGACCGACTAACGATGAACCGCAGTCCCGAGTAGAGGCAGTCCCATGGAACACAGCATTCTGACCAAGCCCGATTGGCGGTCTCTAATGAGGAGCAATGGATTCAAGAAATGAATTCACCAGTCAATGACCAAATAATACAGTTATGGAGAGGAGGTTTAATTATACTGGGTAGCTGTAGTGCAAAATCACTTGTTCAGCTCAGAAAAGTTTATTTGGCGTTCCTGGCTCCGAACATTTTCTTCCGTCTTCATTCATTTAGTGCAAGAATCACTTGGTTTGTAAAAGTAGACTACTACTCTACTCATAGAGTTGGTTTTGCCCTTCTTGGGAGTCATCTGGTAGGCGCGTTTCCCTAGTACCCACCAACTTCATGTTCTACTTGAACCCGACTTGTACAAAATTCACTTGTACACTAATTTGGTTTTAACGAGTAGTGTTTCGTCAAGAAAATGTACTGCAATATCTCGAGTATCGAATCAACTGCAATATGGGTGGCCACTGTGCGGCACACTCACTTGAAGAATTCCATAGCAAACGATTCAGTTGGAATTCACTGCAGTTTCTTAAAATCAGACTGTTGTGCGTAGTTCGCTAATTGCGTCCAATTAGAATCCAAGCAGGACGTAAGGCTGAGAGAAACTCCGGAAGTGCGTCTGTTCGATGAGGTCCATGAAGGGAAAACCGGTTGTGGGCTAGTGACGAGGTTTCAGTAATCTTATGAGTAGTGCACCGGAGAACTTCTGTCCCAAGATGCTTCCAAGCGTTCCTACTGCATGCGAGCAGTCTGAAGACTGATGACGATAAAAACTGACTATCGGTTGCTCCAGTCGTAATGCGATGGGCTTTTATCGTGTAAATCCTCGTCGGATCTGGTCTCAGGAAGAAAAGTATCGATCGGAAGTCCTGTCGACTTCGACAACTGTTCCATTTCTTCCTGCGCCCCATGTAATGTCTTCGCCATACGCCTATGCAATGCTAATCGCCAGTGTATTATGGGATGATCGGTCAGTCGCCCAATATGTCCAGCTGTCAGTTGCTGTCGGTCAAAGACGGAAGCAATAACAATAACAAGCCCACCAGAAGACGCGTTTTGTGTATATCGGGTTCGTGAGCAAGCAATCGATTTCCAAGGCTAGACAACGCTTGTTGACAAAATCAGGTCAACTTTGTTCGAAGTCTTTCAGCCGAATCGGAAACAGTACGATTTGGTGTCTGTTTGTACGGGTTTGGGCGATGCGACTGTCTGGTATTTCCCATGATAGTTTTAGTGGAGAGGAGCCACCAAAGTAACCGCAGTTTTACTGTTTTCTGCAATTTTATCAAATTCCTTGTAGGTAGATAAGGAAGTAGCCAACGAAAGAACATCTGTACCCATTTTTATCGTGGTGGTAAATAACATCTGTACCCATTTTTATCGTGGTGGTTGGACTGAACATTCATACTGGGATGTGATACTTTGTTAACCGAAAATGGCAGATACGTGCGTCTATGTACATCGGACAGTGTCGTTATTGATGTCCCGATTTGTGTTGCTTCTGTTTATATTGTCACTGCTGTTACTCACTCCCACATGTTCGTCCACACCAACATGTTTACCCCACCTTGCACTGCTGTTACTGACTTTCCCTGAGGTTTTCGTTGCACGTTCTGCCACAGATCCACGGGAAATTAAACAATATAACTATGTCCACTTTCTGGACCGAACACAGTACTCCCAAGGAGACCCTTCGACAGCACATGATCGGTTGTGCCCTTTTTAGGGTTCAACAAGTGGAATACCAGAATTTCCATCAACCGTTTTAATTGATAACCAAACTGTATTCACTTGATGGATTACATCCATTTACAGACTAAGTTGGTGTTTACGGGAGATTCATTTGAATCTCTCAGTTGCCGGAAGGTTTTCAGCAACCGAGTGAGTAGTATATAATTATATTGTGATATTTCGAATAATTAGGTGGCTTTTGCCGTTAGAGAATATCATAGAAGACGGGCTAGGTTGTAATTCGGCTTGGTCTCCTGTTAACACCATCATTTGAATGGGACCGGAATTCAGTACTCAAATGTGCGCATCTCGCTTCGGGTCACTACAATACAATACAATACAATACAATACAATACAATACAATACAATACAATACAATACAATACAATACAATACAATACAATACAATACAATACAATACAATACAATACAATACAATACAATACAATACAATACAATACAATACAATACAATACAATACAATACAATACAATACAATACAATACAATACAATACAATACAATACAATACAATACAATACAATACAATACAATACAATACAATACAATACAATACAATACAATACAATACAATACAATACAATACAATACAATACAATACAATACAATACAATACAATACAATACAATACAATACAATACAATACAATACAATACAATACAATACAATACAATACAATACAATACAATACAATACAATACAATACAATACAATACAATACAATACAATACAATACAATACAATACAATACAATACAATACAATACAATACAATACAATACAATACAATACAATACAATACAATACAATACAATACAATACAATACAATACAATACAATACAATACAATACAATACAATACAATACAATACAATACAATACAATACAATACAATACAATACAATACAATACAATACAATACAATACAATACAATACAATACAATACAATACAATACAATACAATACAATACAATACAATACAATACAATACAATACAATACAATACAATACAATACAATACAATACAATACAATACAATACAATACAATACAATACAATACAATACAATACAATACAATACAATACAATACAATACAATACAATACAATACAATACAATACAATACAATACAATACAATACAATACAATACAATACGACCGAACACAGTACTCCCAAGGAGACCCTTCGACAGCACATGATCGATTGTGCCCTTTTTAGGGTTCAACAAGTGGAGTACCAGAATTTCCATCAACCGTTTTAATTGATAACCAAACTGTATTCACTTGATGGATTACATCCATTTACAGACTAAGTTGGTGTTTTCCGGGAGATTCATTTGAATCTCTCAGTTGCCGGAAGGTTTTCAGCAACCGAGTGAGTAGTATATAAATATATTGTGATATTTCGAATAATTATGTGGCTTTTGCCGTTAGAGAATATCATAGAAGACGGGCTAGGTTGTAATTCGGCTTGGTCTCCTTTTAACACCATCATTTGAATGGGACCGGAATTCAGTACTCAAATGTGCGCATCTCGCTTCGGGTCACTACAATACAATACAATACAATACAATACAGTACAATACAATACAATACAATACAGTACAATACAATACAATACAATACAGTACAATACAATACAATACAATACAGTACAATACAATACAATACAATACAGTACAATACAATACAATACAATACAGTACAATACAATACAATACAATACAGTACAATACAATACAATACAATACAGTACAATACAATACAATACAATACAGTACAATACAATACAATACAATACAGTACAATACAATACAATACAATACAGTACAATACAATACAATACAATACAGTACAATACAATACAATACAATACAGTACAATACAATACAATACAATACAGTACAATACAATACAATACAATACAGTACAATACAATACAATACAATACAGTACAATACAATACAATACAATACAGTACAATACAATACAATACAATACAGTACAATACAATACAATACAATACAGTACAATACAATACAATACAATACAGTACAATACAATACAATACAATACAGTACAATACAATACAATACAATACAGTACAATACAATACAATACAATACAGTACAATACAATACAATACAATACAGTACAATACAATACAATACAATACAGTACAATACAATACAATACAATACAGTACAATACAATACAATACAATACAGTACAATACAATACAATACAATACAGTACAATACAATACAATACAATACAGTACAATACAATACAATACAATACAGTACAATACAATACAATACAATACAGTACAATACAATACAACGCATTACAATACAATACAAAAAAGTCACCATAGGTGCCATAAGCCTATTAGCTATCAACCTATGGGTCTGATCGACACAAATATGCATCTGGCTAATCTGTTAGGTAATAAAGCGTATTCTGTCTAACTCGGTGAAGGCCCGATATCCGTCTCTATCGGTAATCATCATCATAAGTCCCTCCGGATCCATGAAGCTCAATTTAAACCCTAGCAGTTTTCGTCTAATTATCATTATCCAAGTGACTAAAACTTCAAACGGTTATTAACAGTGAATTAGTACTTGTCAACTGACCGTTACTCGTCCCGTTGTTTAGGCATTCGGTCGTCTATACGGGTCACCACTCATGTTTATGTCTTGGGCTTTTCACAGTTCAAATGTTCACAATGACCAAAAAGCCCATCACATCGATTTCCGTTTAAAGAGATAATTTTTACAAGATTCACCTCAAAACGCCAATGTCTGTCGCTTATTCTGATCATGCGTTTTTCAATGAACACGATGCACTGATTGGATTAGTGCTGCCATCAGGCTGGCAAGCTTGGCGAGCTTTAATTTCCAAACCCCTCTTTGGAATGCAGGTCTTTCGGTATTTTATTCTGTCAATTATCTGTGAACCAAGAAGTGAAAGAGGTTTTGGAGTCGATACTCAGAAGCGTAGCCCTGTATAACCTCGTGCACCTACGTAAAGTGATAAAAAACAACGCTGTTTATATCAGAATTTCGCTTTGCAAAGTGACACACGTGTGGCATTTTTATGTCGGTGAATATCAAACCTTACGGACGTTCAACAAGTCATGAGTTTTTGGTTTCAACATTTTGTGCTAAAGACCAGCTAAATTGTTTTCAACTCTCCAGTGCTCTCCATATCAACTTGGGTCTGGAGACTAAGTGGAAGAGCTAATCATAAGCTTGCGAACGACATTTTTCATCTCGCTAGACCTCTGAAATCATAGGTTGACCACCAATTAAGGAAAGAATTTAATTATACGTCGAAAGTATAGGTTTGTATCCTCCACTCCAACTTTTCTCTGTATGATTTATCATTGTTCCAATGGTCGTAGCATTCTCCCAATGTTGTGTTGCTATTGTAACACCGCTTTACCACAACAGCTGATCTCAGTTCGTCCTCCGTCATGGCAGGGTCGGCGCTGGACTGCCTCCTCTCAACCCTGTCATTGTCGGACCTCCAGATGTTCTGTTGACATTCGCTCTATGCATTTGCAACAAAAAAGTACGCAGACGGAACGGACAGAATGAGAGCCCATCCAACAGTTTGAGAGCGGGGTCCTGGTAGGAACCTATAGGGTCACTGACCACTATGAGCGTTAGACAAAGATTTAATTCGCCCACTGGTGTGAAAAACTACCAAGGATACCCTTAACACACTAACCACACAGAAGAATGCCATCACAGTGGGTGTTACTCACAAGAACGAGGAGCGATGATGACCTTACTGAACAATCGACATCATTGGAAATTTGGAGTATGCAAAATACCCTGCGGTTGAGGGGCGAATTGAATGAATGAATGAATGAATGAATTTGTGTTGTTCTTCAGCTGATTGTAATGCACTCATGTCACCCCAAGTTTCAGTTATCACGATAGTCTCATCAACATGGTGTTGACAAATGAGCATATCTCGGAAGTTACGGAGTGGGACATAAATTTGATGGAGAAACTCTGGAAGTACGCCTATCTGATGGACCAAAAGAGAGCCGATATGGCTGGTGAGCTGTCAAAGTGTGTTACTTCGAGGAAGATTAATATCATTAGGATAACCGTGTGCCCTCAAAACCCTAGCAAATGATTTAGCTGTAAAACCGGAAAATGTCTAACGAAGACAAACTGATCTAAGGATCCCGGGGACTTGAAAGCTAGAGGTGTGCGCACTAGTTTTGAAATATGGATCAAACAGTAGAAGAGGCTGTGTCCGTCATTCATTGTCAGACTTCGGAAGATCCGTCATTCTTGAGTACAACGGCATGTTTTAAGAGCCAACTCCAGGAAAGTGACAAGCCGCAACGAATGAACAGTGCATTGTACGTCTTTTCGGCGAAACAGCATTTCTGTCATTTCAGTTTGAAGGTGCCAATGTTGGTATTCGAGCTCAGTGAACGAGATGAAATTCCGCAATGTTGTATACCGAGATGTCAAGCGTTCCTCAGAATCGGTTACTGTTGTCGGTTCCAGCTTATCGTTTATGTGTAGTATCATCACAGCGAACTCTCCGATAACCGGATAGGGAGTGCGTAGCTAGGTTAGTCTACTTGGAGTTGGTACGGTTACACGTCGAAAGGTGAGTGGATTCACGGATGATGTCAACATCTGTGGGGGGGGGGAGGAAATGACGAGTGCTAATATTCGGGGAAAATAATATCATACTTTGGTCACTGAGTTGCTCCCATGTTTCTACTTGCCGGTCTTTTTCCCTCGGATTGCCATCGACATCTGTGATTTGCATTCATCACCACGATCCAACCGACATAAACCGATTGCACCATACAGACTACTGCGGATTCCAACATTTTGTAACTAACTACAATCCCCGCTAAACTAACTTAATGTCGGGAAAGGACTGGCCAACTAGACAGCTTTACTGCGAACAGGTGAGTGCAAAACTACAAGGAATCTCACCTTCCTGACACAGTAGCTCACCCAATTTCGACAGAGATATAAAACTGTCCTCACATTCTGAAGCTGCAATTAGACGATGTATCTCCAAATCCTGAGGAGTCATTTGATGAAAATGAACTGATTGTTTTGGAAAAAATATTTCATTTAAGCTCTAAGAGGGTACATGTGACGGGAAGTTAACGAAAGATGCTCATTTGCAAACAAATTTGGTTTTGACGACAGACTCACCTGAAAACCATCAGAATTTCTTGTTTATGATTGTGTTAAGCAGCTGAATGTGCTGCACAAGGCCGCCTCACATTTCATTTGGTACGACATTGGGGATAAAGGCCGCCTCATATTTCATTTGGTACGACATTGGGGATGTCGCAGTTTATTTTCATAAAGGACACTACTCACTAGGTTGCTGAAAACTCTTCGATAATCCACGGTAGGTTTTGCCCTTCCTGGGGATCATTGGGTAGGCGCATTCCCCAAGTTTCCGCCTACTCTTTCTACTTCTACTTGAACATACATTCGACAGATCTCGACAGATATTCTCATACGCACACGAATTTGACTTAAACGGGGGCTCAGCTGATTTCAGCTGAATCACTCGTTTATGATGGTTCTGATGAGCCCCAAAAAGGGTAAAACCGGTCGTGGACTGTCCAAGAGTTGTCAGCAACCTTATGAGTAGTCTGTTACATCGAGACAACAACATATAGCAATCTTTCAAATGTCTTACCAGTTGGAACGTGTAGTGGTCTGGTGCAGCGTATTCAGACGAAACAGACCATAACAAACGAGTGAATCAGTTGGATTCAGCAGCGTCTCCTGTGGTAACCGAATTCGTGTGTAAATGAGAATATTTATCGTAGTCTATTTAATCGGTTTTTGAAAAATTCACAGTAATCAGCTGCAGACCGAACAAACGAACCAACCAAACACCAGAACGATCTCCATAATTCTCAGGTCAACCAACGTTCTTCGATCAGTTTCAGTTAGCAAACCGACAATGATAGACACCACACGTATCAGCTGGTCAGATTGGATGTTTCTAAGCCTGTCGACAAACTGCGATAAACCATATCTTCCCGATGTTTCAGTAACAAAGCAAAGGAAACTGATGACCGAATGTTGCTTAGCGATTTTTTTTACGGAAGCAGACTAAATCCCTCGCATTTATTTTCTACGACTACGCGAATGAAGCAGTCACAATGAAGTTTAGACACAGCTTTCGCGCGACTCGACCTCGATAATCAGGTCTGAATGCGAAGTAGATTTTGGAAGTAAAGAGGATACGAAAAGATGTCGCGATACATATATACTTTTGTAATGTACTACTCATAAGGTTACAGGTTCTGGGAACGGGTGAGGCCAGAGAAGTCCGTTGAGTTTTGTTTCCTCCAAAGTTTTCATGATTCCGATGAGAAACGTCCTAATGGAGTGCACTGTAATGCTTAGTTGACAACAAATTCCTTGCCATTCGGGTCAAGGGATACACCACAGACTGTTTGACACCGTTCAAATCAAGCCAGATGTAAGGTATGATGCAGAACCCACTAACTGCACTCTACTGTCAGCCCTTTGGTCATACAGCAGTGCGATGGGTCGGTTAGACAGTGACTAAAGAAAGCCGAACTTATCAGGAAAATAAATTAATTTATCCATACTTAATCGAACGAAACGAACGTGTTTCACACGTTACATTACGAACCAAGAACCTGAACTGATCAGCTATTCGTTGGTATATCATTTATTCTTGAAAGATCCAAAGAAGAAACTAGGTCTGCCTCTGAAAATGATATGCATCTTTGAAACGAAATCCTTCTTATCCAGTAGCACAGTATTTGTTTGGAGACAGAATGACCTAATCTCTTTATTTACCTAAAGTTTATTTGCGGTCTCTAAATGATTACGAGTTAATAGATCTGCTTGAATGATGGGTGAGTTGCTGTAATCATTGGGAGATCCATAAGCTGTGATTGGAACCAAAAATAACCACCTTCAGGTTGTGTGCGTCTAAAGTTAGACAGCACTCATTTTGTTGTTTTTCGACGGGATACACGTCGTTCTGTTGAGAGTCACGAAAAAGAATTTGTGCACAGATTCACTAAGGCTAGAGTGAAAAGAACATTTCGGTCGCTAGTTTGAAAGCAGTGAGATAATAGCAAAGAGTCACTCTTCCCGTGGTCCTCGCTATAGCTTGCTGACCAGCTTAACTACCTTCAGTCACCACAAAAGACAGAGTTGATCAAAAGGACGCAATGATGTATGCTAGATTTGTTGTCACTCTGTGTTCTTTCCAAGAGTTCCTGTTATAACTTATCAACCGTCTCAGATAACTAACCGAAGGACATATATTTTAGATGTTTCTGGAAGATTTCGTGTTAGAATTGACACCAGGGATCGATGCGTGTCCTCTCCCCTAAACTTCGGTATTTGAGACATGCTTACATGCTTACATGCGGGAAAATGCGACGAGATTATATTATCTTCAGTCGTAATGTAACTTGTTCTGTGTGCTTGTTTCAGTTTCGTCAGCGGGAATCACCGGAACACACCTCGGACAATCACCACGGTCTGCCGTAAAGTACCTAGTGGTGTAAAAGCACGTGTTATTTTCCTCAGTCTGTGGCTCCTAGAACATCAGGAAAACAGTACATTCCACCATTAGTGCTTAGATGACGCTTAGCTACTCCAGCAAATACAGTTTTCCGGTAAAGTTGAGTGTTTCAAAATGTTGTGAACAATTTATTTTCAGTCGGAACTGGTCCTATTTGAATAACACTCACCAATTCTCGAAAACAAGTGCGCTCTAACGGTGTTGATTGTGACGTTGCTGTACCGTGAGGTAGGTACATTAAGAACACAGCCGCCACTTTTCACATCACTGGGCTGATTCGCCTGGTAGATTCGTTTCTCTCCTCGTTTTTGAATAAAGTTCAGATCTAGTGGTCAGTTTCCCTGACAAGCTCCTCTTTGGAGACTTACTTCGGGCCTGCACGACAGGTAACCGAATCCTCTTACCACGTTTCGTCTCTTCTGTTTGTTCGTTTTGTATGTCTCCTTTTTTGTCCAGGACATTCAGCACAGACATTAGCGGAACGGCTGCAGTGGTCTACCGCAGCATCCTTTGGCCGCAACATCACTGAGAGCAACCCTAAGAACGTAGTGCAATCACTTGATTCATTGTGTCGTACTGAGTCCAAATGGGACAACGACGACAGTAGGACAGCGGTAAAAAGACTGGGACGATGGGAAATTGTACTTGGAAAGGGTGTAACATTTCTCAAACCTCTTGTCGCTCCACCATTTGCTACCCTCTCCTTGTAAATGTTTCAAAGAAACTGACCCGTTGGGTACTTCAGGATCAAACTTTGACTTCTGTGGTGTAGACAAATATGTCTTCACGTCCAACCTACACCTGACTATTGACTATTGAGTGCACATGTTTATGGAGTTCTGTGTTATTAGTGACTTTGTTGTTTTATCTGAATGACCCTGTATCTGTCAACTCGAGAATCAAGCCCGGAAAACTGTTGTACGCCAAACATTAGATTCTTGCTTGCTACGTTTTGGCTGTGGCCAAATGACTTTGCTAGCACTACTTTGTACAGACAGATGGGCTGTGTTCATTGACAGAAAGTGACCTTTTGTGTGAGCCAGCCAGTTAAGAAGTCTGCGTGTGGTAAACTACTGGCAGTCTGTGTACTTGTTACAGCTATCACATGCACAGAAATATTGTAGGCGACTTTCCAACAGACCAAGAAGAAAAACACTAAGCGCTTGTTGTGGATGGTGCGTGGGTCCGAAAGTTCACGTGCTCACCCGTTGGTAGTATGTGTAACAAGGCGTAAGTCAAATACATTAGTTGTATCTGCTAATTCGTCAATCTGTGGTATCTGCCGCTGACCAGCTCCAGTGCCTAAAGCCGGAGAAAAAAGACTCACAGAAGGGAACACAACCGCTATATTCCGAACAAACGAGTGCGAGAGCGTGAGTGCGTGCGAGTGCGAGAGCATGTATTCCGATTTACTATAGTTATTTGTATCCTTGAGGGCAACGCTTTGGGGTTTAAGTTCCACTATGTAGCCCTAACAGTTGTGCAAATCAGGTAGATATATGCAGTAGAAGGTTCTAGGGATAGTTGTCCTCATACTATATTACTCTGAAAGGAGGACTGAACGCAAAGTCGGTAGGAGCAACCCACAACGATGGACATTCATAAATGTGTCACCAGATGGTACCTGGAAAATGTTTTGGTCCAAAAGCTACTAAGTGGGAATTTTCTTGGTAATTTAATAACAGGCTTCGCTGTTTGTTGGGAGGGTGGTGATGTACTGAGAACTAGTAATACCAATAACTTCTACAAAAATAAGCACCCGCTAACAAGTCCCGTTTCGTATCATCACCGCAATTGGACCCAATACATAGGTGGGTTGGTGTGAGGATTTGCAATCCTGACTTCAAGCATGCCATGTCAAGCGAAAAGCATCAAACTCCCCTGGAACCGGGACTAGAAAGTGGACTTTCTCTAAGCATTCACTGTATTTAAACTACTTTAGGTAATCTAAATACCCAGTATTTCTAGCTATCCAGCGTTGGCGACAAAATCAAGGGGCGAATGAAATGGGGTGACGCGAATACTCGCATCAACACACGTTGGGAACTTTTTTTTCGAAAACTCGGAAACAGGTCGGTGCAAATGTCGCTCAGTTCCAACGGGGTTGCAATTCATTGCTTACTATTTCTGCCCACAACCGTTGCAGCTGTTACGAGTGGTTATGCTCTACTTTGTATCTGCACACTGAACTTTGCGAAGCAAACTGTACCGCTTTGGAATATCTTTGGACTGGACTGAAGTGCTTACCTCTCCAGCTTGTCCAGTTTTCTTCATCATAATCAGTAGTAACTTTTGCCTCAAGCGTCCTTCCAAGTTTGGTTTTGTTTTATGGTAGTCACTGGCAGGTAATCCCGAATTCAGAGCATTGAACTATGATCAACACTATCTAGACCTATCCAGTCGTCGGAATTGTCATCACAGGGTATAAATAATCGCAATAGTTGAAAACTGAGGTAAACCTCCATCCGTTTTGCTGTTCTTCTTCATCATTGAGAGCATCCACGTCAGATTTCATTTTAGTACTGCGGCCTTTCTTTTTCAAGAGTTTGGACAGCGTGTCCACAGTATACAGAGTGTGTTTCTTGTATGTCTTATGAGATACGCAGACGCCTTCATCCAGGCAGTCGTGAAATTTTAGATGCTCAATAATACTAGTAATAGTAGTACTGGGCAAAGCTTAGCAGTCTGCCACTGAAGGCAAACTCGGGTTAAAAACTGAACAACACTGTTCCAAAGTGATGCAACTACATATAGATTGTGTTCGGTCACTCGGTGCACCATGACCATAGGACCTGAAGAAGAGAAGTTAAGTGGATAACGTCTTCAGGTTGATTCTCTTACTGCAAAAAAGGATCGTTCATTACCACGCGTGGTAGCCTCCTCAACAGGAAGACAGGTTCTTTTGGCGGAGTTCACTTTCATGTAGAACTGTCACTCACAGGTTTGTCAACAGCTAACCATTTTTATGGTGTCTTCCTAATGCGATCATATGACCTTTTCTAGGCTAGTAAGCACCTCCTTCGTGAAATTGGTGCTCATTTTCAAAACGATTCACTGTGGGTGAATATGATGCCAAACTTATAGAATGAAGTCAGTCGCTTTGTTTACCTGCCCACTAGGGTCCCAAAGGGAAATCCAGGCTATGAAAACGGTTGGGCTAAACTTCCTTCACATCGAGTGTGCTCACAAACTCGCGGCTGTCGTCCGAAGCAGTGTACTAGCAGATGAAGTCAACCATTTTCAACGGATCAGCCAGCGAAGTGAGTAGACTTCACCGTCACTAGGTACGACACCATCGTATTCTAGCGTGGAACGAAGTGCTATCTTTGTAATGTACTACTCATAAGGTTGCTGAAAATCCGTCGACAGCCGACGACCTATCTTTGTGAGCAAAAACACACGAAAACCATATACAGGCATTTTCAAGAGAAACCGGTCGGAGGCTGGCTAACATTAAACTTTCTTTCTCCACTTATTTCCTCGGACATCTCCACCCTCAAACAATAATATATTCGACATTATCACTTCTTGACATTCACTTCTCCAGTGAAACCGCTATGTTCAGCAGTTGTGGGATAGGGGAGGGGGCAGCTGAAAGCCTGGGTGTAAGACCTCAAGACCTATGCTGATAGCCTACAGATTCTATCGATGGAAATGAAATTCTTCAACCTACTACGAGCTGTCGGTGGTGGGCTACCGACTGACTTCAGCAATATCTAATAGTCGTATGGACTTCATTAAATTTGAACTGTTGTGGTACGAAGGAATGGTGAAGTTATCGGATTTCTTCACACATCATGAGCTTCTTGTGTAATTCCGGTGACCAAGAGAAGTCAGTATCGTTTCATTAGATTAGAATCGTGTTGGAATTTCGTTGACCTAACGGGGTTTTAAGGTGAATCTAAAAAGCTTTTTTCCCTTCTGGTAAAAAAAGCGCGGCTGCTGAGGCGACCAGAGAAAGAGATCGTTTTTGTACGAAAGATCTTAGTTTGAAAGCATCCTTAGGCTGTTCTTTGTAGGTAAATCTACCGTCCATCGATCACGCGCAGTACCGATTCGCTTTGGCCCAGTGCGACCAGGCCGACATCTGATCCCCTCGCATATACAGGCCTTCGGCCTTCCGGGCTATTGTATCAGCCGTGTCGCATTGCCGGCACGACGCCACCGTAGTCGCAGAGGCACGTGCAGAAGAACGTGTCTGTCTATCGATCAACGTATGACCGTCCGCTATCTGTGTCACTGTATGCACGCGTCACACGAGGCGCGATTGGCTCTCATCCTCGAGCGTAGACACACTCACCTGTGTCGTTGAACGCAAGGGAGAAAGCCGTGTCAGGACGAAATTCACCCCATGTCTGTAAGAAGCAGACCGAGCGTCTATGCATCACGTCAGATTGCGTTGGCCTAGCTGCTTGCTAGTTCACTCTATCGCCATTGGTCAGTTGTTCACACACAGCCAGTGTGACGTACACTCAACACTGTGGTCTATGGTCGTCAGCCTTACGTCGCTGTTTTAACCAATCCTTTCCACATGGTCCAGAAGCAGACCCCGATGCGTCAGACCGATCAATGTGTTTAGATAGGGAGGAAATAGCGTGCATTTGCATTTTCTCTGCAGATGTTGCCGTAGTGTAACCAGCTCTCTACACCCATGATCACAGGAATCTAAGCCTCATCTAAGTCCTCATCCAGTGGTGTACAAACACATCGCTACCGCATCCTCTAAAGTGATACATTCCTGAGGTAAGCTCGATAACATTTTGTCTAAATATTGCATTACTATCTTCCCCTTCCATTGCCTACTGGCTTGTTTTTTATCCTTCATTTTGTTCAAATGTCCCCTGTCTTAGCTGTAAGGCATTATTGCGAATCATAATAGTGGTGTGACAGCAGGTTGAAGTAAGATCTCTGGAAAAATGATCATCAGGGACAACAACACTAATGTTGATACGGGTGATTCGCTGCCGTATTCACCCGTAAGGTTAGTGAGAATCAGTTTCATATCAGGTCGATAATCATTCCTCATGGTCAGTGAGTATCATTCCGAAGAGTTCACCCGGTCTCGGATGAGCCGGTATTGATATTATGTACTTTGGGATGTGGTCTTACTGAAGCTGATAACCGATTTTGGGATGATGGCAAGGCACATCTGTAGATTAGTTCTGACGGACAGACCTAGTCAGTGGTAATAGTGTGGTTGTACGATGTGTTGATCGTTTGATGGGTGCAAATTCCCGCTTGTACAGGATACGCCTTGACAAGACTGGTCTGACGATATTCGTCACTTTCATGACAGAGGAAGTTATCAAAAGGTTCTCGAAATTCATGTAGTTCTTGATCTAGCATGTACAGCAAAGCAACACCTCCTACTCGCAGAAAACCGTTTCGGAAAAACTGAGTCCCAAAACCTTGATGAGTGGGCATGCAGACAAAATGAATAACATCTCAACTGTACACACTTACCAGGCACGTATTCGATCCATTTCGTGTTGTGAGGATGACTGACCTATGCAAGCTGTGCATAAGTCAGGGTTGGAGCCGTCACGATCTTGTGTTTATCGCTGAAGTATCGACTGCCATCCTGTGTCAAGGATATCCGTGCTACCAGTTTCCGTTACGATCGTCTGAGTTGTTCTCTGGAGACGTATGCGTCTTAATATGGTCGTGACAAGCCCTTTTCTCTTTATTTTCCCTACTTTGAAGCTTTCTAGATAGATGTCTATGGTTGTACATCAGTATCAGTTTCAGTATCTATGATGGTTATAATAATACACGGCTGTTAATCACTTATACGAACGTGGTCCACTAAATGAAAGCCCATCTCAGACGAAGCTGAGGTATTCAGTTGCAGTATCTCTTTAGCGTCTGATTACCTTACTGTCCGTTTGGCTTGGAGCGGAGATGTTACCATTTGACGACGATAAAGCTCTCGGAAGCCCAAAGACTGAGATACTGTCACCTTCCCCAGATCCAAACAAGAGTGAGGTAGGAACTCGAGCAATGGATTTCCCGATCAGCGAGTCGCTTGTTGATCACTTGGATGTCCCGAAGCTAAGGCAATGAGGATGTGCAGTCACTTTCTCTCCCACTTCATTTATGGGCCTCTGTTGATATAAAGTGAAGTTATGTACAGCGTTATGCACCACCAGAGAGTGGTGTTATAGAGCGCGTGTGAAACTTTGGTACTCTGGCGAATGCAGTGTATCCACATTGCTTTACGCAACTGTTTGTCCTATTTTTCCAGGACCTTATGTGTTCCTGCAATGTACACCTGCAACAGTGATGCAGATGTTAAAAACGTTCCACTGACTTCAACACTGAGCCAGTTTGAATATTGCAATTATATTGCACCCTAATCTGTGGGCACAACCGAGACACGTTAGTTTTATTCTGTCTATCCTGTCTGTATTGTTTCCATATTTGGTTTTGTAGACGGTCACGTGCCCTCGTGACTGGCGCATGCTATTGCAGCAGACAGTTTTGTTTATCTGGCCTAGTGTCCGCCAGGTTAGGAAAGTTATATGCTAGCGCGTATGCTTCTCACTGAGTCAGACATCCTGAAAACTGGTAGTATGCTCGTCTTTAGAACGCGGAAGTAATTAAGTTCAACATTTATTTCCTTTAAACCACTGACAATATCAACCATTCGGACAACAGCGACAGTGACAAAATGATGCACAACTCCCATAGAAGAAAAAACACCACAAACGAACTGTCAACGTGTACTTCTTATCGTGTCTGACGTTAAGACAAGCGCCATCAGTCCGTCACTTGTCTCACTGCGATTGACTGACAACCTTAAGGGTCTAGACAATGAGCTCTTGAGCACAGTCTGTCAACGTATTTTATGAAATGTGTACCTATCTTGTACGTTGGCATGATGCAAAAACCGCTCACTACTTATGTTTACTGTTTTGTGTGAATGGGCTACGCGCACGTATAATACTTAATGATCAATCGCACTTATTCATAGGTAAGCGCGTTTAAATTATCAGCATAGAATGCTCTCCCCTATACCACATTGTGAGTGTCATCACGGCCGAATGGTTGTCGATCCCGACAGAGAAAGCCGGGATGTCGTACAACTGAACATCAGATAGGCGTTCACTAAGCGCCCACAGCATGACGCGGCCGATAACAATATCAACTTGAGTTTGCCAGGACCCTGTTGAATAAATTCTTGGGCTGTCCAGAAGAAGTACGACCTACTCTTTTTATAACGTTACTCACCTTCCTTCGCATGTGACATTTTGCAAGTGGATTTTTCATTAATTCGCTCGCTATGCTGTCGTTCTCCTGATGTTCATATTCGTCCTCCGAATCACATTCTTGTCGTCAGTGCTATTTTGTCGTGACAGTAGCTAAGCCGCGCGAACAATCCTTATTTCATTTATCGTTTCCTTGCATCCTGTCCTTGCATCACGATGGCCGCCGGTATTCAAGATATCGAAGCATTTTTCCTTGATACGATCTAGAAAGCCCAATGGGTTTTCAGCAACATTGTAAGTAGTGTGGTGTAGAGAAATGCCAATTCCCATAAGTGTGACAGAGGTGATAACTACTTGCGTCACTCGATCAAATGCGAATTCACAGACCGTTTTAAATTATGGATGAATGTTGTGTGTGTAACGTTACAAAGAATACAGAAAAACTGAGAAAAAGTTGACAAAAGAAGCTGTACAAATTATTCCCAACCTGAATTGAGTAACAAGAATAAAGTCGAACCAGTCAGTACATCGCTAAAAAAGAGCGTGCCAAAGTCCAACAACGAGCGTCACCAGTGGAACATTCTACGATGTCATTGTCAACAAAGTTCGCAGAAGATACCGTTCCCTTGTGAATGAGTCTCACGAAGTATTTGAGTCCTGTTTTGCGTTAAGAAATGCTTTTTTTTTATTCAATCCGGAGCCTCTCACCACGCTAAACCAAGAACTTGGCTTGGTGATCAAAATGAATTTTCAATACATACGATGATGGTGCTTCCTAATCTAATGGTTTAAACTACGCACCACATGGAAGATATCCTCACTTGAAATTGACGGGCGTTCTAGTAAGACATAACCATATTAATAACTAATTATTCGAATCCTGAGCAGCAACTCGAATCGCAACTTTTGATTTCCCTGTGGATTGCATGGTATCTAGGTGTCGGAAGGCTGCTGCGATTGCATAATAGAATTCCCCTATCAAAGTCGGAATTTGCACTGCGCTTGCGTCATAGCATTGGCCCTTTTTCTCCATGTGAAATTGATTTGGCTAGTCCTTCTTATAAACCTATAAAATGTCAACTTCATGTTTATGGTGTACACAAGCTACACAAGAATGGGAAACGTCGACGGTTCTTTCGGTCCAGTTATCTGCGAGCTCTTATGAGCTACCAGTTCCATTTTGCACCATGATGAAGACCGATATCATTTAAAGTGTTGCCAGTGTAAACTAACCTAACTGATGCGGTGGACGACGGTATTTTAGTCCTCGGACGCCGAAACGTGACCTATGGATGTTCAGGCATATCATTGGACGTGCAGTTTACTCACATATGCACTTGCACAACTGCGTCACTACTGCTAGCTGAATCGCCACAACGTCCTTTGAGTTATCTTGTCAACATGTTGAACCATCCCACCCAAAACAAATGAATAGAATTATACAAACTATAGCGAAATATACTCATTTGCAAACAAAAGTTGGTTTTGCGAGAGACTCTCCTGGAACCCAACAGAATTTCTTATTAATGATTCAGCTGGGTTCCAGTCTCTCAACAAACCAAATTTGCTTACAAACGAGTGTATTTCGCTAATTTCGTGCAATTCGGTTTCGAGTAGAACATAAGGTTGACGGAAACTCGAGGACTCTACCTACCTGATGAACCTCAAGAAGGGTGGAACCGGTCATGGGCTGTCTAAGAATTTCCGGCAACCTTATGAGTATTGTATTAAGTCTAAACAAACTGCGCTTTGTTGCATGGGTCTAAACCTAATGTGAAGATAGTCCACCTTTTTCCATAACTTCCGTTCTATTAGGGGAGTTCATTAACGGAACATAATTAACTGCCTGAGAGCCAGCTAGTTTCGCCAGCTGATCTGCACGATTAGGCTTTATCAGTCCTTAGCGAATATACACTCATCTGCAAACTAATTTGGTTCTTTCGAGAGACTCACCTGGAACCCAGCTGAATCTCTCGTTTATGATGTTCTCAGGCAACTGAATGTGCTGCGCCAGGCCGCCTCATGTTTCAGTCGCTACGATATTTGAAATATCGCGAT
>NW_008751657.1:1694283-1798012 GCF_000715545.1 Opisthorchis viverrini | reverse complement strand
TCACTCATTTGCAAACTAATTTGGTTCTTTCGAGAGACTCACCTGGAACCCGGCTGAATCTCTCGTTTATGATGTTCTTAGGTGCAATTTGGTTTCAAGTAGAACATAAGGTTGACGGAAACCCGAGGACTGCGCCTACCTGATGAGCCCCAAGAAGGGCGAAACCGGTCTTGGGCTTTCGATGGATTTTCAGCAACCTTATGAGTATTTATTTATCAGTTCTTGTTTTATTGCGCACGCCGGTACTCACAACAGTGTGGCGCATTCTGTTCCAGATCCTTCAGCAGTCGGGAGAGTATCACTTTTCAGCAACCTTATGAGTAGTACTTTATCAGTTCTTGTTTTATTGCGCACGCCGGTACTCACAACAGTGTGGCGCATTCTGTTCCAGATCCTTCAGCAGTCGGGCGATAGAGTATCACTCAATAATTCCTAGAAGGCGACTAATTTTCCCAAAAGAGGAATTTCACTCAGTTCAGTAAATATTTAGTCGATAACTGACTGTTGGTAAAGTACTGCGTGTTGACAAAACGCCTGCAAGCTAATTGTCAGGCTCGGCCAACAGACAAATGGCCACCCGATCAACCGCCGAGGAATCAGTCAACAGTTGAACCAGCCATGCACTATTTCCTGTCAGCGCGAGTTATCCCCAGTGTTGATTAGTCAATCATAGCTAATAGGTTGCACCTATCAGTTGGGAAGTTGCGAGTTCGAATCTCTGGATGGTCTTGAGATGCGCACAACTAACGATTCGCAACACGGATGAAACAGCTGCACAGTTCTCGGCTTTCTGCACAGATTGACTTACAGTCAACTAAGGATTTGAGCCAGGTTCTTGCTGGGTATCTTGCTCAGTCTCTTCAGTGGAGATTTGCTTTGGCTCTGTCACGCCAGTCTTTATGTGTACATTTAGGCGATGGTCCTTGGGATATAACAATTGCGCCATGTGCATCACTCGGTCGTTCCCACCCGAACTACTGTCAGCTACGAAATGAGCCTTCGATTAGTCGTTGTGCCTGAAAAACGCGCTGGACTTAAACACGTTTGGATCATCCGGTACACTAAGTCCAACCGCCATTCAGCGACAGTGCCACATTTCCATCCGTCAGCCTTATCACAACAGTGTGCGGTTTACACATGTCTGCTAAATCTGATCTACTCACTCGTTCGCATTCACCCTCAACTTCGCTAATACGCTCTTGAACAGTACAGTTAAGCCCGACCTCAGGAAGAGTCACACTAACACGGGTTGAAGCGATCGTTTGGAACACGCACGAAAGACGAATTTTGATGTGTCCGAAAGACGGTGATCTAACTGAATTTAAAATCACATATTTTCTGGCTTGTCAAGATAGTGGCTTGCATTCAGGGGAAGTGTTTGATAAACTATCTGAGTAGATCTTGCTAGTGAATAGCATCATCAAAAGACGCACATAGTCTACAAATGTTGCTTCGCACATGAAAATCTGTTGCATATTTTTGTCAGAATTCGTTCATGTATCTCGTAGTTCAGTTGAACTCACCAATTCAGCGAAGGTCTTTTCAGACGTTGTCTTGCCAGACAGCCTGCACTTTCAAATTACTGGGTCTAGAGTAAAACGAAGCACCTCTTTAATCGACCGTTCCAACCCAAGCTGTTATGTAGTTTCACATGGTGCCAACTAGGTTAAGTTTTCCACTTGATATTACGTCATCGCAAGGCACCTGACAAATACGTACATTGGCGTTAGTGAGCAAGAAGACCATATTTACTGATCCCCCGGACAACACTACGGGCTGAACTTGGGTGCTATGTCTAGCTTCGCTGCCAAATTGAGTCGCTGGAACTTGCATGCTGTGATGAAACTTTTATCATCTTGAATGTTTGTTTCTCAAGGCTTTATATTGCCAGGTTTTCTTTCGTCGGCCGCCAATCACCGAAGCTTGCGTAGCCGTTGACTTGATATTACGATTCTCATTATCCAATTCTCTTGGGAGCACTTCAGCAGGTGAATGGGATAACGCGACTTTCAATCTTGATAATGCAAGTGGCCGCTAGTCTGAGATCTAGTGCGATGAACTTAAACGGTAAAGCATGGTTTGAGCTGGAAAGATCAATCGGAATATACGATTGACTTGGTGTGACTGATTCAAGCACCGAATTTAGAAATACAGGCCGTCTAGTATGACAAGATGGAGGAAGCTCTTCAGTGGGGCGGTTGAAAAGTGAACAGCCAGATGCGTTTTTGAATCCCCGTGAGGAACTGTGACCCGTTTTTCTGTGCACTTCACTAGTGCACGGTCTATCGTTATCCTTTGACGCTCCTCGGACATCCTCAAGCGGAAGATCTTGGGCTTACTCAACCAATTCACTGACCGGTGCATGCGATGCACTGTCTTATCATGCGCGTCTCAGTAAAATAGGCAGTTTCCTAAGTTCAACTTAATGCGGGAGCTTCTCATCTAAAGCGACAACGAATGAGAATATCTGATAGGCGAAAACCCGACGGAATGAAGTAACAAAACTAGTGTGAAGGCCTGTCTTGAGTTAATTTCTGGGCTCCCTCTGGACACGAGAGAGAGAGGCACTTGCCTGCATCATGGTGTGCAACTTTGTTTATTGTCAGACTGGTTCATCCCACCATCTAATATGTTCGCGTTGGCTCTGTCACGCCAGTCTTTATCTGTACATTTAAGCGATGGTCCTTGGGAAATAGCAATTGCGCCATGTGCATCACTCGGTCGTTCCCACCCGAACTACTGTCAGCTACGAAATGAGCCTTCGATTAGTCGTTGTGCCTGAAAAACGCGCTGGACTTAAACACGTTTGGATCATCCGGTACACTAAGTCCAACCGCCATTCAGTGACAGTGCCACATTTCCATCCGTCAGCCTTATCACAACAGTGTGCGGTTTACACATGTCTGCTAAATCTGATCTACTCACTCGTTCGCATTCACCCTCAACTTCGCTAATACGCTCTTGAACAGTACAGTTAAGCCCGACCTCAGGAAGAGTCACACTAACACGGGTTGAAGCGATCGTTTGGAACACGCACGAAAGACGAATTTTGATGTGTCCGAAAGACGGTGATCTAACTGAATTTAAAATCACATATTTTCTGGCTTGTCAAGATAGTGGCTTGCATTCAGGGGAAGTGTTTGATAAACTATCTGAGTAGATCTTGCTAGTGAATAGCATCATCAAAAGACGCACATAGTCTACAAATGTTGCTTCGCACATGAAAATCTGTTGCATATTTTTGTCAGAATTCGTTCATGTATCTCGTAGTTCAGTTGAACTCACCAATTCAGCGAAGGTCTTTTCAGACGTTGTCTTGCCAGACAGCCTGCACTTTCAAATTACTGGGTCTAGAGTAAAACGAAGCACCTCTTTAATCGACCGTTCCAACCCAAGCTGTTATGTAGTTTCACATGGTGCCAACTAGGTTAAGTTTTCCACTTGATGTTACGTCATCGCAAGGCACCTGACAAATACGTACATTGGCGTTAGTGAGCAAGAAGACCATATTTACTGATCCCCCGGACAACACTACGGGCTGAACTTGGGTGCTATGTCTAGCTTCGCTGCCAAATTGAGTCGCTGGAACTTGCATGCTGTGATGAAACTTTTATCATCTTGAATGTTTGTTTCTCAAGGCTTTATATTGCCAGGTTTTCTTTCGTCGGCCGCCAATCACCGAAGCTTGCGTAGCCGTTGACTTGATATTACGATTCTCATTATCCAATTCTCTTGGGAGCACTTCAGCAGGTGAATGGGATAACGCGACTTTCAATCTTGATAATGCAAGTGGCCGCTAGTCTGAGATCTAGTGCGATGAACTTAAACGGTAAAGCATGGTTTGAGCTGGAAAGATCAATCTGAATATACGATTGACTTGGTGTGACTGATTCAAGCACCGAATTTAGAAATACAGGCCGTCTAGTATGACAAGATGGAGGAAGCTCTTCAGTGGGGCGGTTGAAAAGTGAACAGCCAGATGCGTTTTTGAATCCCCGTGAGGAACTGTGACCCGTTTTTCTGTGCACTTCACTAGTGCACGGTCTATCGTTATCCTTTGACGCTCCCATCCTATCCTCAAGCGGAAGATCTTGGGCTTACTCAACCAATTCACTGACCGGTGCATGCGATGCACTGTCTTATCATGCGCGTCAAAATAGGCAAGGCAGTTTCCTAAGTTCAACTTAATGCGGGAGCTTCTCATCTAAAGCGACAACGAATGAGAATATCTGATAGGCGAAAACCCGACGGAATGAAGTAACAAAACTAGTGTGAAGGCCTGTCTTGAGTTAATTTCTGGGCTCCCTCTGGACACGAGAGAGAGAGGCACTTGCCGGCATCATGGTGTGCAACTTTGTTTATTGTCAGACTGGTTCATCCCACCATCTAATATGTTCGCGATGCCCATACTTTTTGGATATGACATGAAGTGAAACTGCAATGGCTCCTAGCGGCAAGATACTCTTTCAAAGCAACTGCGAATAGAAATATTACAGCAGATGGCTTACAGAATTTCTTCGTGATCCTAAGGGGTCGAGTAAAAGTTCAACAATTCAACACAGGAACCCTAGCTGAGAACCACATACGACTCCTATAGGTTTGGTGACAGTGCCTTCCCAAATGGCTGTAAACTGCCAGTCATAATTCGTCACCAAGTTTCTGCAGTTCGGTCCCACCTGCCTATATACCCGATCACTCCAAATCGCTGATTCATTTTGATCAACCAAGTGTAAAGATACAACATTTCGCTTTCACCCTCAACTACTTGGGGTTGATAACCAGCTCATGTTCTCGACTGTTTTCTTAGACGATTGGGAGTCATGTGACCTTAGAAAAACGCACGCTTCTACATTACAAACATTTTCACGATGCCTCGTTGAATCTGTTGACCCAGGTCAGGTGGTATCGCATTGGAAATTTTCATATTCATGCGTTGTAACTTGAGCTGTCCAACTCACCAATTGTTTATGCAACTTGCCTACGCATAGTCAATAATCAAAACATCGTCTATTCACTTGCTGGTATGGGATCATATGATCGACCGCTACGTCCGTCTGAACTGCCACAATGTGCGGCCCGACCACATTGTCCTCATGAAAACCACTGCCGCGTTAGACTTCGTTGTGTTTCACGGAATCCCATGTAGGCGTAAGTGAGTGAACATGAAGAACTTCAATGAACTCACATGTCATCTTCTAAGCCCGTTTCAAAGTAGACCACAAATCCTGGCCTCGCCATAGTATGGGTATGTGCTACTCGGTCGATAGACCATAAATCTGGCGCCAACCTTAGGCTCATGTGCGGGTTCACCACCACACAATCTGGTATCCGTTAAAGGCTTTATATGACCGTTTGCGGTTAATTCGGTCGGCTCTTATAATGAATGATGCCCTGTATTCTTGACATGCGGTCGGACCGTTACGATAAATCCTTTTTTCTTTGTAAACAGAAGTGGTGCACTCGTTGCTTGACTAATCGACGGTGAAAGATTTAAATAAGCAGCTTGAACATGTTTCATTTGCCACGAATCCTCGTAGTTTTCGAAGACTGACTGCCTCGACAGGTCCTTTTTTCTACGTCTCAGAAATACGTACCTTGTTATCGCCCGATGGACGCGCTGGTATGGTGCTGTCTATCTGCGTCACGCGTACAAGTGTTAGACGTTGTCCCGCATACCTTGTTCAGTCCGAAAGCATACTTGTTTTCATGTGTTTACACATATTGAGGTCTGAAAATGCGTTCGACAATAGCCAGTGGACCGAGATGGATTAATATTATGGAGTTAGAGGAAATATGAAGAGAATGGAAGAGAATTGTACAATTTAGTAGTTCCGATGAGGCGAACGACTGCTTCGGCGACTATACTTGTCTTATTGCGTAGGCTTGGCCAGACAAGTAGAGCACTGGTAAGTGCAGAATGGTTCACTACCAAAGGATCTACTCCTTGGTTGTAGGGTTGTAAATGGTTGATGGTTGAGGAATACAAGACGAACGCTTGCAAATACAGGGCCAATTTTCTGACCCGTATGATAATGTGAAGCGCATCGCAGCATTGCAAACTTATCCCTTGAGGGATAAGTTGATGCCATTCCTACACCACAGGTGATGCAGGTTCGGGAAACTGATCTGGCTTTCCCAATCACCTTTGGTTGCGTCACCGAGACTGATACAGCTGCCTATCTCAATCAGCTCACCCGCAAGTATAAGGTTAGGCTTCGTGATCATCCTGCCTTGTGGCAGCACTTTAAACTTTGCAGGTGTTAAGTGCATGTCAGAACGTGAGACAAAATTAGTTAGATTAGTTTACGTCGTCTGTATTACAATGGCATCGCATTCAAGAAGAGCTCTGTTGTCTACGTATTCGATATCTGTGTGCGAATGATCTGTTCGACCCCACAGGCGTTAGAGGTTGCGGATGGGTGTTATATAATCACATAAGTCGTGAAGTTGGATAGGAAAGATGGAAGGGGACAACGTTGCCCGACACTACCCGATGTGGTGTACTCGGACGAGAGCTTCCCGTAGACTTTCACTCGGCCGCGGGAGTTGGCGTACAGCGTCTTAAGGAGGGTCAAGAATTTATGGGGACACCACTGCTCCACAGACCATAACCGTGCATGACGGTCCACAGAGTCAAAAACAGCTTTCTAGTCTGGGGACACAACCATTGTTAGTTGCTGCAAGCAATGTCACAGTTCCAAAATCTGTGGGAATTTGAAAATATGATTGATGCGTCCTCTTTCAAAACGGAAAACAGGTTTTCACGGATCTCTCTCTCCTTTTGAAGGATACGACCAGACTAAATCTTCGATGTCACGGTCGTTTTCACACAGCGTCCACGTACCATTTTTGAAGACAGGAATATCTGCCAACGAGTCCCATTCTGCAGGCACTTTCTGTTCACTTCATATCGCTTTAATGAGTTTTGTCAGATAGCTCACTGGGGGTTCTCCGCCCTCTTTGGAAAGGACTAGATAGAGACCGTCCCGGTCTGATGCCTTCTCATATTTCAGTAGGGATATTTCGTATTTTATTTTCTCTTCTGATGGGTGACTAAGGTTCACATTCCATTCGCTGGTATGCAGTTTCTTTGGAGGATGTGTTGCAGGAGACCAGCTAAGCTGTTCTTCGAAGTGTTCGGCCCATATTTCCAGTCGGCCTTTTTGCGAGTGAACTGATGAACCGCCCTTCTCCCTTATCGTCTCATCGACCGTTGCTTCCCCACAGTCAGTTGATTGTATCAATTGCTATTGGGCATGGCTGTTTTCGGTAGTAAAAGGCCTCTCCGGTTCCTGGGCTTTCGATTTTCACCGAAGCTTAGGCTCTTCACTATTTGGCGTTGAGGAATTCGCGTTCACCATCATGCTCGTTATCTGCTGATTTCCTGGCATCAACCAATGCTAGCGATCTCAATGATATCCGGTGGCTATTTTTATCGTATTGGAGACGTCGGACAGACAGCACTGAACGCCACTAGCACAGCTTCTTTCAGATTTTCAGATGCTCTATCAACGTGCTCGCTACCAGTAGTGTTGGCTTACTGTAGAGAGCTATGCTGAACTGTGGTAATTCTAAGATGGCAGATTAACGTGCTTTTTGATGACTTGCCTGAAGGGAAGCGAATCATCAGGCGTACTCACAACATGGCGTGATCGGAATCAAGTCGTATGCCCCAGAAGGAACAGCAGTCTTAAAGTTTTGCTCTCCACCGGCGGCCAATGGCCACATGATGCAACTGGGCCTACGGTTGATTTGCACTTGGTGGTCGCCAGGCCACGTAATGCAAACGTTTATGAAAAAAGTTAGGTCTGTCCACAAACAGTTGATCAGCACACTTCTGGAGGAGTCAGTCTCCGTAAGACGAACATCGACTCCGAATCGAACGCCCAGATGTGATTCCAAGGAGTTCACACAAACGACTTGGGCATTCATATCGCCCGCAAGGATCGCATTGTCATTGTTTGTTGCTTGACGAGTGAGCCCGGACAACTCGATAGAAAATACCCTTCTCCGCGCCAGAACTGCACTCCGTTGAGGTATAGGGCCACGGAGGCAGGGAGTTCGACTAAACTGGATAACCGGACGGCGCAAAGACGACTGTTCCTGGAATCCAGTCGAGGAAAGCGCGTTCAGCCCTGCAACTGAGTGCAACTCCAGGGAGTAAAAGGTTTCAGCGAGCATTGTCTGTTTGTCAATTTGACATAGAGTACGGACTTTGAAGGATTTTAAGTAGAAAAGATCTCCTGGTTTTAGCAATTTGTTATTAATAAGCAGCGGGGTGCATGAGACGTACCGGTCAGATAACTGCCAATCAAATGATTCAGCAACGTTTGGTTGTGTGATGAAAAGTGGTTGGGGAAGGTGTCCGTGGACTTAGAACTGTGCGGGCAAATGATACTTCTCGGCTTGGTTGAGGTACCCATCCTGAACCTTTGATTCAAAAGTCTGCCCCACAAGACTGAGAGGATGTAGGGTTTTGTTCGGGGACGACGCCCTTGGTCTCCGAATCGAAAGTCCGACCCGTGAAGCAGCGGAGAGTGGGGTTTTCTTTGGTGACCCTGCCCAGAGCCGGTGGCTCAATAGACTGACCTGCTCGGCCGCCTGCCACATATTCGTATATCTCATGGAGGGTCAAACGCTTGTATTACCATCACCTTCAGTGAGCTTTCCATTGACCTGGACTATCATCCTTTTGTTCGGTTCCGACGATGAATTGCATGTCCGAAGACCCAGACTTGAGCCACAAAATGATGTGTTACCGGGTTGACACTGTATTTTCTTTTTGCATGCTTCATGACTTAGGGGTTGGGGGGAAAAAGCGATAGAGGGGCCGAACAGAACGGAAACCTTCGCACGTCCATTTGAGCGAGCATGTCGGTGGGATGAGGTGAACGTCAGCACACCAGTCAACGTTATTCTTTGACATGTGTTTGACGTGAACTCACAAGGCCAGTCAACCGACGTCCACCAAGGGATTTACAATCTATACGCGGCAGCATGAGCGAAACTGCCAAAGTTGATCCTCACGTTCGCTTATTGGTGAACAATAGTCACAACTTTGAGAAACTTAAGAAAGTGATTTTCGAATAGAGTCTAATAACAAGAAGGACGAAGTTGATCGTGGGTTGCTTGAAAGTTCTCAGGAGTCTTATGAGTAGTGCGCCCTGTCGGTAAAAGTTTGCAACCCCTGTGAGTGATGAATGTCTTGTGGATTACGCTGTTTCTACACTCCCACATAGCTCCTAACTTTGCCATCCAGACCGGTAGATATTCTTCAATCCTGTCAGTTCAATACAACTGCGAGTTGTGTGTGCACAACGTCCAAAAATCGTTAGCAAAAATCAAATTTTAGGGACAACTGTGACAGGCTTACTGAGGACCGGAGTATCAAGCTAGATGACATCCTATGTCATCCTTGACTACTAAAACTAGATTCCTTTCGGAAATGTCAAGTCCAAGGGCCGATCAATAATGAACACAGAAGGGCAGAATGGCGACAAACTTTGCCACCAAACCTACCGAAATCCTAATTTATGTCAACGGTCAAATTTTTATCTAGATCGAGTAAAACCGGATATGACCACCCTGTGTTCGCCGTTCATAAACACATCCGCCACTCAATTAAGTTCCAGATATTCTTTGCACATAAAGTCGGAGCTGAGTTGTAGTTGCTGTGTTGTTTCGTACACTTTTGAACTAGTTGGAAATGCATGCTCTTTCAGTAGAACAAAATACAAGCACAAGCAGCCATCTAAGTCGACATGTACACAAAAATATTCACTAAACTCTATTCCGTTTTACCACACGTTCCATCAAGCCGCTGAAATTCTGCTTTCTGAGCACTCGTTTGAGATTCGAACTCTTCATACCAGCTGTTTGATCGTTGTATCCTAAGCTGTGTTCAAGAGTTAGAGGAGTGGACACGAAGCACTGAATTCACTATCCTTAAACCTTAATAAGGAAATGCCTTCTATCCTTGGCACGTTGTGATTTCCTCGTATTTTTTGGCAGTATCCTTATAAGAATCTAAGCTTGTCTGGATACCTGGATCGTAACCATATCTCCGAATTTCTGAGAAGGCTGAAAGATCATCCACGCAAAAGCAGCCTGCTCAAAAATCACATCATCGTAGATGGTTCTTGGATCAACATGATTTAACCTACGACAGCTCCCTGCCTCAGCGTAGACTGCGAAGCCAGCAACTGCACTAATGCATCCTTTCCTTACGAAAATCCAGTGTACACTGATTTGCTTTTCACGGAACACTCACCGAAGTCACAACTGAATCTCCCGTTTATGGTATCTTTAGACAGAATGTGCTTCGTAAAGATAGATTCATGTCTCGGTTGTTGGAATATTCGAGATATCGCGGTATATTTTCGTTAAGGAAACTACTCATATGGTTGCTGAAAATGCATCCACATGAACCGTTTAGCCCTTCTTCGAATTAAATTGGACATGCAAATGGACGTAGTTGACAAATTTCGTGCAATTCGGATTCAAGTTTGACGGGAACTCGGGGACTAAGTCTACCTGGTGAGCCCGAAGAAGGGTGATACCGACCATGGGCTATCGAAGGGCTTTCAGCAACGTTGTGAGCTGTCTCTTCGTGAAAATCCCGATGTCCTCAGAAAACCCTCTTTTGATAGGACCGGTCAGCGTTCGGTTAGCTGCACCTGGCAAGAACAAGCAATACGACCCCCCATCATGAATACAGGCGGCCAAGAAAGCAGTTGCTCCGGCCGCGTCAGATCTTTCTACCAATTTGCCTGTTGTCACCTTCATACTCATGGATTATGAAATAGTTATCGAGAATGCTGTTCTTCCCGGTACGTGATGGCTCATCGTGAGTAATACGACTATGCTAATGCGGTTTCTGGATATGAATGTCACCTTCAACTAAGGTCCCAATAAAATCACGGAATACAGATTTTGCTGGCCACCTAGTTGCAGATTTCCTAAAAACTGTGTACACCAGCTTTCGCTCAGAGGTGTCAGTGGTCAAGGTCCTGAGGGCGCCGTGTATGTTGTGCGCCAACAACACCACCTTTAGAGCGAATTAGTTTCTAATGCTGTAGGTTCGTGTATTGGCTTCACTCTGTCCCCGGAACTGATGAAGATCAGCAACCTACTGTCCCCGTTACTGAGCCGAAGCAGGTACCTTTAAGGCTTGTCTCTTGAAGAATAACTGTGCAGTTTGTTAGTGTAAATTGTATACTAGAGGATAAACTGAATTCAATTGTCTCCTGCAGCAAGTCCCCTGAAGATGACTACAGGTTTGGACTCAGGCAAATATAAAAAACTAGTTTGTCCAGGTATTTATCCGTATCTATCAGGAACTGGACCTTATTAAGGCATTTTTGCCGAGTAGTCAGAGGACACTTTCCATTGTGCTTATTTCCAAGTTTTACACTCTCGATAAATTTTTCTAAGATCTAAATTTCTTCGTCCCGCTATCCATACTGATACACAATGACTTCCAAGCCAAGTTACCAACCGATCAATCAAGTAAAATACATGAGCTGCACTAGCTTAGTCGACCACTTCAGTGTTCTCAGGTGACAATATATGGCTGACAGTGGAAGGATACCGACCCTTCTGACCATCAGTTGAACCTTAGGAAATAAGAACAGAATGTCTCGCACACCTGAATACTTCGAGAAAGCTTATTTTACAGCATAATTTTCAGTCGCGAAAAGACCCTGGTGCATTTGGTTGGAATAATTGTCTGAAACTGCTCTCTCTTGTTATCGACAACAACATCTCAAATTTTTTCGATTTTGCGATCGCAGGTTCGCTCCAGTGGACTCTGAACGGTCAAGCTGGTCCATTTGTGACGTCCCAGCACTGGGAAATTTCACATGTCCCTGGCTGCCTGCCCCAACGAAGTGCTCACACTACTTCCGTTGCTGAACGATCCAAACTCTCAGTTGCCTAGTATTCAGTTGATTGATCTGCGAGAGTCCTCATCTACCACGAGTTCTTCGAACGTCAACACTCTCCTTGCAGCCTGTGATCGCGATTCCCATCCAGGCCACTATACGGTACCAGCCCAACAGCAAGCACCAAGGTTGAAATCTGGCCCATCTCAGTCATCGTTCTTGCCTTCATCTATACATCCAACCATGAATTACTCATCTGCACCGCCAACCTTTACCAGTGGATTGTATGGAACACGGGAGCATCCGAATGATCTGAAAAATGGTTATTTAACTGAAAGCAGGTCTATTTCCGAGTACATGCGGGGAGAATACAACCCAATTGTGGAGTCGCTGAATTTCGTCTCAAATACAGTTTCGTACGATGCAGTACCAAGTGAGGGGTTTAGCAGTTGGAATCCGGATGCTGTGGACCCGGACAGTGAATTAAAACCGCGAGTAGACTTTCGGGCCTTAACTTTGGGTGGTTCCGATATGTGTTCTCGGCATCCGTGTGTGACCAACGATTGCCGAAGCCTTACCAACCCGGTATCTGAACAGTTGTATGGAGCTACTGGTAGGCAACTCAGTTCACTCGGACGCAACCAGGATGTGGGACAGTTTGATTTGCTCTCCCATCGTGATCACCCCCCTCCTCTTTTTGAGGTCAACGGCTATAACAATGTGTCCAGGAGAGCCTACGAATCAAAACTGCTATTTAATGGTGTCTCACCCACTGCACTGACGACCAACTTAAACGGGAGTAGTTTTGGTTTAATGAGGACTAATTCTGACCCGAATTCGAATCCTCCTCTTCTCCACACTCGTTCTGTGGCGCCACCAACTTCTGTCAACTCTACGAAGGCTTTGGCTGTCTCTGCTGGTGATGTTTCAGTGGCTAATTCAATTATGATGACGCCGGACTCCTCGACTGCTGGTTTCCTGACAAACAAATTTGCCACCTCATCTGATGATGGCGAGGTGTCACCGACACCAACCAACACAAGCAGTTGTTCTCGAACGGCAAACAGGACACGCAAAGCAGCACCAACTTTGGCTACTGGACGGCGTAACCTAAAAAATGAACCAGTAAGTCTGCTTTTCGATGCGCTGCAGGCAAATAATCTGTTTAGCATTGCTGAATCCTTACCGATGTCTTGTTTTATGGACCTACGGACGGTCCATAGCGTTCCGGTAAACCTGATTTCCATCATTGACGTTCATCCTTGTTTGGTGTTTTTTAAGGTGCTACAGTTTTTTCATTGCTGGGGTTTAATGTATTGGTTAATGTTCCAGTAATTGGTGCCGCTTTGCAAATTCACACCAAGTCGCCATAGGCAGTAGCGATATAGACGAACATTTTGAGGGCCTTCCCATCTGTTGATTGCAACAAGAGGCCCGCATTGCTTGAGACATTTCTCTGACAGCCTAACTGATCGAGTAGCGCGATGAGAATGGTCATGGTGCTAGCGAAGCTTCCGTCATCCGTCGTTTACCCACGTTTTCCCGACGAGTCCGCCAACGAGGTTGAAGGCAAAACATCGATCGATATCTCTTCCGGTCAATCGGCTGTGTGGACCAATCAGCAAACCACCTAGCCTCCGGCCCCGACCGATGGTGAGTCATCCCTTCAATCCGTTCCGGCTGGCGCAGGCTTCGACCTGCCGTAGACGTGAGGTGAGAGACGCGGTGTGCCTGTTTTTCATCCCCTCTTCCCTCGTCCCTCTCCCATGGGAGCAACAGAAGACGGAATTTTCGGACTATAGGACCATTACCGGTCTTGGCGACATGTGCCAGTCAGTAGTGGGTGTGCGGGTCAAACAGCTAGGTCAGAAAGTGTTAGAAGTGAGAAAAACAAAAAAAAACACATTACTGCTCACGATGTCTGGTATCTCCGCCCGCATAAGTACGTTATTCACCGCAAATGCACACTGGCCTTTCACCGTAGAAGTGAACGATGACTTGACGATATATCCAATCGTTCGGCCCTAAAGGAAATAAGTTCAAGTGAACGACGCCCATTGTCACTTTGATTAGAAGTATCTCATCTAAAATATACATTATATTGACTTGAAACGACTGCCACAGTGACGCAGGAGCGTTGCCGCACGCAGCACACATGTGATTCAGCTTATTCATGTCCTGAACGACACCCACGCAGTAGTATCAGTCGAACGACCCTATGGTGACGTAATCCATGACATTTCTGAATATTGCTTGCTCTCAAACGACTTGTCATGAAACTGAGAAGTGACACCCTTCCGGAAAATTCTGGTCAGTGGGCTTGGATGTCGCAAAACAACAGGGCGGTTTGATGACTTCATCAGTCTTCCCATCATCGTCTTCCCACCTGACTGGAGCCTTCGTGTCACTCTGTCGTTGGAGCTTGGGGACTAGGTAGGGGATTTTTCCCTCTTGACCGTAAAGCTATAAGTAAGACACCACTCTTATCGTCTAGCCGGCAAAAATGCATCAGGCTGATGCCCTCTTGAATTGGTCCGTAGCGTTGAAATGAAGTGATTGGAGTCTGCCAAATTTGAATTTAAATAGGTCGGACGGCTACGTTCACTGCAACCTTGATGCGGCTGGACGAAAATCTATCAATCTGACTACCACAAAGTCCACCACACGGCAGACCTTTTACGGCCTTCTTCCGTCAGACGCTGCACTTTTAATTTACGAGGCTTGAAGTAAGGCGAAGCATGTCAATTGTATGCTTCGATCGATCGTCCCAACCCAGGTTGCTCTGGTCTTTCTCGCCGTGCCGCCTGGCTGCGTAAACTGAGGTGGTAGCAAGATACCTAACAGGTACGGTATAAAGCGGAATCCATTCATCTGCGTTGCCAAGTGAGAAAGTATATTTACTGACCCCCAAATCAACGATATGGGCTGAGATTAGTTACCTAGATACTTTACCCAGCTCCTCTGTTGAGTCGGGCCGATGGAGCTTGGGTGCCTCACTCATCCGATATCTTATGCTGCCAGGTTGTCTCCTGAGCACTTGTTCATTGAAGCGTGCCCAGCCATCGACTTGCTAGCTATGACACGGCAAGGGCACGCAATTCTCATCGGTTCATCCCATCAGCATTCGGAACACGGAATGGAGTGACACGGCTTTCACGCTTGACAACGCAAGTGACCGCATCTTCCTTGCACCATGTTGGTTTGGTGCGACACAACGAATAAAGTCATATTCAGCTGATTTGTAACATTTACGCTCGAAGCTTGTGGTGGATGTACTGTGGTAGGCTTCGAGGTCCGTAATTAAAATATAAATGAATGAATATGGATACGCAACCTACCTTTGTGCATTCCAATAGTGACCGGTTCATGNATTCCAATAGTGAGCGGTTCATGTGCGTTTTATTGGCGAGTAATTTATATGGGATAGCTGTCGTTTAGTTCTTCCAGCCTGTTTGATCAGATGTCATTTGCTGAAGTTCCCGGCAGGTGCTCATCCTTCGCAAGGTACATCTGGCCGAAGACTTCACGGAGCACCGCACGACTGATCACGTGATCTACAAGCAATATAACTTTACTCGTAGGTCCTTCACTTGGGATCTGTTATTTCATGACTGATTTATTAAACACAACTTGTGCGTGATCTCTATCACAGCGCTAGCTACTCCATTCACCTACATGGGAAAGTTATAGCACTACATTGATCACACGACCTCTGGTCGAGTAGAGTAGGCTTCGTGTGCGATACCGTTTGGCGAGTCAGTGAGGGACTAACACAAGGTGGACGGGTTCCTTATCACGAAGACATTGTGATTCAATGCAGATTTAATGAAACGCAGCTGTTTTTCCTCGGTTTACCATCTCGATAACATTGAACACCAATCGTGTTCGCCAGCCTTCTGTAAATCCGATCTGGCCTGGAAAAGGGCTAGAATGAAACCAGAAATCATTGCTAAGATGTCTGAATTTTGGTTGTTTGAATGCACCACACTTCAGCAGCGGCCCTGGTCATAACCACAGTATTTTAAGACTTCCAGGAGACCTCAAGGTCCGTTTGGTTCCTTGGTAAAGTGTTCAACAGTCTTGTTTGAAAACACTCGACCCAAATATAGTGAGATGTCGATTTATTTTCGTCGCTTTGCTAGCTGAAATTACTATGTATATAGAATATAATTGACAGAACTCAGGTGGGAAATCCATGGATGTTAAATAAGTTAACACGTTTCTTTGCATTCAACAATTTGCCAGTTTTTCATAACACCGTCAAGCCAGTAACATGGATTCAAGGTGTACAGTCGAAGCGATAGTACTGCGTTTCATCTGAGTGCAGTTTTCCCTGGGCCCAGACTCTCAGGACTTCGATACCGTCATGACGATAGCAGTAAACAGCCATTGTTTTGTGTCGAATCAAGCGAACGATAGTACAATGTATACTGCGAAAAACCTTTACCGATTGCCTCCTCTCCCAATACAGCAATCACTCTCAATGGTTGTGGTCTAACTACTTCATGTGATAGATGCTTGAATACATGAAAATCGGACACGTCAATTTGTCACCTGACACTAATATTTAACGGTTTTTCACTTGCTTTTTTTCGCTCGAGGAAGTTAGCAGGAGGGATAACTGTGAACAGTAAAACTTAATCATTCTGGTTTCCCCAGCGAAGAATCTAGTACTATCAAGACACTAAATCGTAATTCGTGTTAGGCAGCTGTTAGTAGTAAATCAATGAGTGCAAAACAAGGCTCGACCTTCTCTTCAATGCATCTGAGTTACTCTGGGTTCTACCTCAAGCTGGAAACGTTCTATTACAGAATGGATCATTACATGTGACAACCAAGGTACTCCAGAACTGTGGCTGTCAGGGGAGTTCGAGACGTTGCCTCTTTGTTCTTCAGGGATCTTGGTTTGTCGATTGGTTAGGAACAGTATGTATAAGACGTCACTGATTTTCGCAATTAGCAAAGCACGCATTTGGGTGAATAGGCCATTCGAATGGAACATTTCAAATTGATGTGTGCTGTGAATCTACCGCAGCGGTGTTCTTTTGGAACATATTCATACACCCATGTCGCTACTTTGTAACTGCGTGCGTGATACTCGATAGCAGGGTTCAGGCTGTCGCATTTACGCACTTTGAAACCGTCAACGTACCCCTCGCATGCAACTAAGAGAAATCACAGATTTGTACATATCCTTTATCGTCCAGCAATAGTGCATTCGTCAACATTATAGGTTAGTCTACGTTTGGCCCAGTAATTTGTTCCGTTAAGAAGATATGGGTTACAGAAGAAGGGATGACCCCCAATCGGAGTGAGATACAGAGGAAGAGAGGCCCCTCGCAAGTGGCGAACGTCAAAGTGGATTGAAATGGACGTTTACTTGGCTTTTGCATAACTGGACGTCATACGAGTTAGGACAGACAGACAATAGTAGAGTTTCAGAAAATTGAGCAGAGAGCATTTCTACAGTATGCAGTAGCAACTGGATACGAGTGACTGAATGAGTAAGAGCGTGTCATACGATTGAAAGATATAGTCAAAGGAATGGAAAAAGCTGGCGATTTCCGTCGTATTAACGGTAGAATAAAGCAAGAGACCCTATCTTCTGACGACGGAAAACCAGGTTTTGGGGGCTAGAGTGAAGAAACATTTGACAACAAGCTTCGTGATGTTGTGTCCCTCCTGAATTTCTGTCTATCCTATATGGTTACCCTGTATTCCCTGACAATTCTGTATGGTTGCCAATGTGTGGTAAGTGCAAAGTCCATGTGCATAAACCAGTATCTCGTCAAAGTTTGTCTGAATTGCATTGACATTTGACGCAGTCGTGTACTGCGCAAAGCTAGTAAGTTGTTTTTGATGTGTTCACTGTCTTCCACCCTCTAGGTCGAAATAACCCGGTGGATGTACCCGGGCTTGAAATGCCACAACAATTACCCTTTTACTGTGTAGTTTGTGCTTGATGGAACATTCTCACCCATCATCGGTGCTATAAGTCAAACTTGTCCCTTCACCTCGTTTAGGTGGATCCAGATGAGGCGGATCGGCGGATGAAACGCAGGGAACGCAACCGCAAATCTGCCCAGAAATGTAGAGAGCGAAAAGTCCAACGGACTCAGGAATTGCAAGCCCAAGTTGAATGTTTGCAAATTGAAATTAATCGGCTCACACAAGAACGTGACAGCCTTCGTAGTGAGGCCCGTCAGTTTGTCAACCTCCTGCAAATCCATTGTCCTGGTGTCGCAATTCCTCACATGTCTTGTCTAACTGAACATTCTGATCATGTGGAATCTAGAAGAGACGCGTTCGGTTCGCTCATGCAGACAACAGCTCTTCCGAAATGTGACACTTCTCGGGATAATATCCCTAACGGTTGGAGGATGAGGCCCGGAATGAAGCAATCGGCTGGTCCTGATCCACACAGTTCATCTGGTCAGAATGGATCATTTTCTACCTTACCTTCGTCAATGACTTTTTCAACACATGGCACCCCAATGCCACAGAAATCCTTGTTTCCGTTTAGTTCTTCCGATACAACGAACGGCTTAGCTCGAGAATCAGATGTGATTTTGAGCACGAGTTCGGCTGCTTCCGGGGTCCTGTCCAATCTAAACTCACATTCATTAGGTAGACCTAGTTCTGAAGTCATGCAAAACATCATGTCCGGTCAGGACCCGGCATCCAGTTCTTCATCTTCATCCTCTAGTTCTGGTTATGAGTTGACATTCCCGAACATCGGAACACCAGTAGCACCCAGCTCTCTGATACCTGATCACTTGGAGGAGGTAACTGATACAGTTGCAAGCACGCATTCTACTGCCTCCTTGACAGATCGAAGTTCGTTGACATTGAGCAGTCCGACGTGTCAACAACCCGTACAAACATCGGTGACAAATCAACCCGGACTGTCTGGGAACGATAATCCAAGAGTCAAATGTGAGGCATGGGAAACATCGGCGCCGTCAGGACAGCAACAATATATTGGCAGCGAACCACTGACTGGTGGACGACCCGCTCCCCTTTCTCCGCTCAGCCCCTCAGCGCAACGCGCTGTCTACCCAGCTTCGACTGAATCTACCACCTCAAATCGATGTGACCTGCGGCAAGTTGAACCACCGACAAAATTATCACGCCCACTGGACGGTGCTTGCTTTTCATAGAACTGTAAATCTTCAAGTGATTGAGAATGGCTGTGAACGGGTTGCTGCATCGCAGTACGTCGAACGAGTCACAGATAGATTGCCAGCATTGCACACAGAGCCAGGGTTTGTTGAACTCCCCACCCTTCCTTTAATGTAACCGTTAATCTATCATGCAGCTTGTGTTCCACTTGGTCCGGGATTTCCTCATCTTTCGATCCATCTTGCTCCTCTGATCCTCCTCATCCTCCATTTGCGGTTTAATACATCCGCGATTCAAAGCGCCTCTTCTGCTCTGCATGCTCCAACACCCATATGCAATAAGCATTTAGTTCATTTCCTAGAGGATATATTGTCGGTGAGCCGCCGGTCATCTGCTTCAGCTCCCATGCCTTACTACGCATAACTTCCATGTCAATGGCAGCAGTTGCCATGACGTTCCGGTGCAACGGATTTTTTTCTACGGGTTTTGTTCTGTTTGCTGGTCAAAATTTCTACTTCCCTTTTATACTACTGTTTTCCAGTCTTACCACCGATTCCCATCACCAACATCATCATCATTATCATCATCATTATCACCACCACCACCACCACCGTAACCCTGGTAAGTTGCAACCGTATTGCGCAAATCGAATTCCGCACTACATGTATTTTATCGTCTTCTACTACTTTCCACACTCCCAGTTCGGTTTTGCCGATCGACACAATGCTACCCCCGTCCGGTCTTGTGCATCGCTGTTTCCTCAACATGTGACTGACCGTTTTTCGATGCTAAACACACTTTCAATCACATCTCCCTTCCCTTGTTTTCACTCAAAAAAACACTCGGTGAATTTTTCTAGCCCTCTCCCCCCTCTCTCCTCCCGTACCAACCGTGCAATTATCAATCTACTTAGTCGCAGTAATCTCAATAATCTTGTCCCACCTAACCGATATTTTCGTGTTTTTTTCTAATACTTTGTTTGATATGGTACATTTTATGCTTCTTCTCATATGATCCAATCGCTGCTGTTGTGCTCATTCTACTGATGATGCTTAGTAGTCCCTGTGAGCATGTTTGAGCTATGTGGTTCCCTGCATCCTCTCAGGCAACACATTTTTGCTACAACTAAGGACGATCTTTGTCGTTGTTCTTGTTGTTGTTCTTTTATACGACTCGGGTGCTCCAACACATTTTTGCTACAACTAAGGACGATCTTTGTCGTTGTTCTTGTTGTTGTTCTTTTATACGACTTCGGGTGCTCCAGCTTCACTGTTCCGGACGTCGTACTCAAACACCCGGTTTTCTCTTGAACCGAGGGCTTCCATTTCCACCGATTGCTTGTATGCAATCCCAGGTTCGGAGGCCCCATTTCCGTTCTTTCCCGGTTCGGCACCAACAGTTCCACCGAAGCAGGGTTCCCTCCGCTTTTGGATCACTGGTGATTTTGACTTGTGTTTGACGGGTCTTTCTGTGCTTTTTTCAATATCTTTGTTTTGGAGGTGCTTCTTTGTGTTGCGTGTTATCGTTCCATCCCCTAACAACCGTCCTATCCATCGGTTTGTTTGACGCTACTGTAGTGATTCGCGATAGGTTTTCGATAACTCACTGCGCGGTCTTTGTTACCTAACTTTTGGCTATCAGCCGATTAATATGATGCTCCTTGGAAGTGCTACTTTGCCACCCTTTTTCCTGATCTTTTTCAAGATGAATGGGCGGTAATGTTGAGCGGATTGGAAATCTGTCGAAACGCTTGGTTGACTTGAGCAGAGCACAAAGGATAAGACAAACAGCGTACAATCGGATTAGGGCTGTGTGTAAAATCCTTATTGGGGCTACAGGTAAGAAGATAAGGAACGTTCAGAAGAGACAAGAAATCTCAAATCCAGCATAAAACCAAGGGCACCAAGGTGAGAAGGGATTTTGAATGCAGGATGGACATTTTTTTTAGCTAATTTTACACCTGCCCTTCTTTGGGCAAGACCAAACCGCGTCCTTCTTGGCGTATGAACCCGATACGATGCGCCTATCAGAAACAGCCACAGATAAGCGCGGAAATGTGTTTCCATTTTAGCGATCAAAGATCTAGTATAAACGCCGTGCTTTCGCAGTTGGGATTATAGACAACTTAGTGGTCAATCTAAATGACCACAATGTGGTTCCGAATGTGAGATGTTATTCCGGTCTACTTATGCGCATCCCTCCACAAGCACGTTCATAAGGCCACCCACAGTGTGGGATGGACAGAGGCTACTCTACAGGTGGTAGTGTGTGCTTTGTTCCACTTTGAAGACTGCGACAGACCAAGTTAGTCACATTTGTGAATTTCGGTTGGACGTATACTTTTTTGGTACAAAAGTATGTAACTCGAACAAGGTTTAATGGGAAAGTATTTTGTAGACGTCTCGGATTACTCATCCTGCCTTAAACGTTCCGGTGTGTGTTCGACCTCAGTCGTAAGAGCGTGCGGATAGCACTAGGGTACGCCAAGTGTGTGCGGTGTCGAAGTTCCTGAAATACGGGAGGTCTCCATGGTTCTACTGATGGTTTCAATCGCTGCAAGGCAAGGGTGCACGACTGCTTTTTTTCGTTTTCTTTAGTGAAGCTGATGTCGTAATGTGGTACTTCAAAGAATTTTTGCGGCTTAAAATGACAAGTGTACTGTCGGTATAACATGTTTTGGTCTATCTCACTAGACGGTTGACTCAAACTGTTCTCTATTGCAGCTGCAGATGTGCCGGAAAAATAAGGTCTTATTCCTTTCAGTTGTATAAGATGTCGGATCTAAACCCCACGTCTTTATCTCATAACTCTCAAAAGATTACGTACTTCGTCTTTAGGAGTGTTAGTGGGGGGAGTACATACAGTGGCCTCTTTCCCTATTCAAGATNGTGCCGGAAAAATAAGGTCTTATTCCTTTCAGTTGTATAAGATGTCGGATCTAAACCCCACGTCTTTATCTCATAACTCTCAAAAGATTACGTACTTCGTCTTTAGGAGTGTTAGTGGGTGGAGTACATACAGTGGCCTCTTTCTCTATTCAAGACCAAATACACGGTCTTTTTGACGAGTGGGACAGTCCAGTCTGGTATTCGTTGGGTATCGTTGACGGCTCAAAATTGGTTTCACCTTTCTCCGGACTCATCAAACTTGTGGTCTACCTGAACCCAGATTGTGTGCCGCAATTCGCCAAATACACCCAATCACATCTAATTTGATTTTGACGAGAAACACATTTGGGTCCCTTGCTTATGATATTGTCTACCCGAATGTGCTACACAAAGGGCGCCTTATTTTGGTCATTTTTTTCTTGGAAATATGGTATTTGCATTCATATCTCATAAAAGCTCTACATCAGCTCGGCGGCCGTCTTCGCATCTTTTTGACTGATCTGAACGATCTTCATTTTCCTTTATGTTTCGTTTCATGGTCTGAGGATCTGGGTCATTCAGTTCAGCCACCAACGGAACTTTCAGTGAGCGACTG
This sequence comes from Opisthorchis viverrini, assembly GCF_000715545.1. Classification (NCBI taxonomy): domain Eukaryota; kingdom Metazoa; phylum Platyhelminthes; class Trematoda; order Opisthorchiida; family Opisthorchiidae; genus Opisthorchis; species Opisthorchis viverrini. Next base: position 1,775,525 of record NW_008751657.1, on the reverse strand, counting down.
ATTTCTCAATTCTGAACTGTTTTCAGCTCCGACTGGAATGACTAGATTAACTAACTCTGCGCTTATGCTCCGGGAGGAAACCTAATGAGCCGTTGGAAGTTTCATCTGGTGAGCTTACTAGACGGTATCCCGAATGTGCACCAGAGGTAACCAGCTTGTCTTTTGAGCATAGTAACCTACCAAAGCTAAACAGAAAGCAATAGGAATGACCGATATCCCCGTCTCCGCCGTAATTAAACTTGTATGTGTTCCGCGGTACTGAGCTGAATGGATTTCCTTTTTCAAGGGGAATGAACTGAAGATCACCGTATTTATATACGGTAGTCCTCTCGAAAAAAGGTCACTCATGAAGGAACGGCACAAATGCTCCTCTGGCACCGGCCGACCGTAGGTGCAAAAAGCGATGTAAATAGCTTTAACTTGGATAATGCAATTATGCACTGAGTCTAGCGCCTTAATATCTCAAGTTCCTTTTGTAGTATCCCTCAAGACCTACCTTCATCATCCATGAAAACGAGAACTACCACTGCGACGTTTTTGAAATTTGAATAACCAGCCATTGCTATTGCTAAACTCTTCATATCCAACAGTCCTGGCAACCTCTGCGGCTTTATGCTTGAGCTGTTGACAAGACATCGTCACCAGTATTATGTAACTGAAGCTTTTCTGGACAACCAACATTAGTCAGTGTATATGCTGACCCTGACCTGGCAGCTGAGTATGAAGAAGATTACGAAAGGTTTGGGTGCTGTCAGTACTACTCGCCTTCCAGGATGAGATTGCGTGATCCTCAGTGCGCCTGGTTGGAGACGCCGCAAGGTATGGCTGCCAACTGATGTCGGTGGCGTTCTTGTAATCCAGATTGCCTGGATGGGTGTTTGGAGATGTGAGCACCTCGGAATGACCGTGGTAAGCTAGCATCAATTCCATTCCCTATCCACCTTTATTCTTTTCTTCACAATAAGACTTTCAAATAAATCATGTTTGTACGGCAGCGAAGCATCGGTGTAGAACATGCTGTTGATGATGATGATGACGATGATAGGTGTATATGTTACGCGGGATAATATATTAGGGTGAAGGGTGGTCTCTATTCTCGAAGACGGCATACTAAATCGTGCCTTTTTGAGCATGTGGTTACATATTCACCGGGAGAGCGGCCTTCATTTGGAGAGATCCCTCTTCAAGTAGCACTTTGCATCAATATGGTTCGGTATGTTTTCTAATGACCCTCGCACTTTGTATATGTAGCGTGGGAGGTGATGCAACCATACGTCATGCATTAAAGGGTGATGAGCTGAACAGATTGAGAAACGCTGGCTTACACGATGACACAGAAATTCCGCTATAAATAGAAAGAATGCATTAGGTAACTCGCCTACGAAATTAGCCGCGCTTCTCGTGCTAGGTTTGATTTACCTTTGGTATTCACATGATCAGTTTTACGCAGTTGTGATGGTTACCAAAATGGGCTGATTTACCTGTTTCATCATGGATGAGGAAAAAAGCTGGTGTGCCTTCATGAGGACACTGGCCTCCCTTTGAAGGGGGTCCATTTTAGAGTGACCAATGTAGTACTCGGAGAACACTTAGCCAGAGTTTGTGTTTGGATACCCTAACAACTTTGAAAACGAACTTGTGCGTGCCGCGGGTAGTCATGTGCCCACTTGATACCCCAATATAAGAAAACCCAAAATACAAATTTTTGGAGTAGAGGTGGGACCTCGAGAACACCCAAAGTGATCTTTTTTGAGAATTGTTGTCTCAAGGGGTAGCAAGTTGTGCCAAATCTCTCGGGACCAGAGGAAAGTGGCGTTAACAGGTGGGGGGGGGGGCTACCGTACATTAGGTATTTGACGGATGATGACGCTGAGCCGTGTATGACACCGGGGGATATGCTAGACTAAGTTTCTGTGTTACAGCAATCTTCAGCGGCTGAGGTATGAATTGTGCAAAAGCTGTCCAAGTCTGATGAAAGTGGCCTCAGTAAAGACCACATTATTTGGCCTATGAAGCCTAGTTCAGTGATGGACTCCCTCACAGAAGAGACCAACTCTCAGGATCAACCTTTTTCTGCCGCTTTTGAATAGGTTTAAAGAGAGAATACAAATGTACATTTGTATCCTTTTGAGGAACCAAAACTTTTGGAGAGATTACTTGTGACCGATCCTGGTCGGTCGACTCTTCCTAGAATAAGAATGGGTAGTAAAGTTGCTCCCACTTACAGAGACTTTCAAAGATGATCTCTGTCGACAATTTTCCTTTTCTGTGTGAGGCCCAGCCACTGAAGGGCTCACAAAGGACCAGACACGGTTGCTCTCATCTGGAGGATGGTATTTCATTTGTTAGATTCTTACAACAGAACGGAGTCTCAGTATGGTCAACACTAGCCAGCAACAGCTGACGAAATCCGTGTTGCTATGACAGCATCTTATCTACTGAGTTTGACAATAAACCACGTGGTCCATATGGCAGTCACAATACCGTAATGGGTTATCTAATATTAGTTGTTGATGCGTTGTCAGGCCTGCGTTTGACGTAGTGCTGTGCTATTGTGAGAGTAGTCCCATTCATCTTATAGACGTAACACACTACTTATATGGTTGCTCAAATCTCATCAACAACCCACGACCGGTTTCGCTTTTCTTAAGGCTCATCAGGTAGGTACACTCCCAGAACTTTCTTCAACCTTATGTTTTACTTGAACGCAAATTGTACGAAATCTGACTAATACATTCATCTGCTTACCATTTTGGTTTTAACGGGAGTCTCAACTGGAACCCAGTTGTATCCCTTGTTTACGATATTCTAATTCAACTGAATATGCTGCACCAGATCGCCTCATATTTGATTTGGTAGGATATTCGAGACGTCGCAGTATAATAGCACATTCGGTTGAAGAAGAACATTGTAACTGAGGGGTTTAGCTGGGTTTTAGATGAGTCCCTCGAAAACCAAACTGTTATGCAGATGGGTGTATTAGTCAAGATCCTATTCACATTTGACATAGACCAGTTCATTAGCAGGGAACCCGCCTTATGTTGGCTCATAGAGGATTTTCGACTCGAGATGTATCCCGGAAAGTGAAAATGCCTAAAATTCCAAAATAATCAGGATGGATTTCAGCACAATCGGAAAGTAAGATTGCATTATCCATGATGCGTACAATAGTCGAAGTATGGACCTATACCGTTTCTGAGTAAGCAGTATCGGTCAATGGGTAGAATATACAAGATATTATTTTAAAATAAAGTACTGAGGTCCCATAGAGGGTGGTACTTCTTCGGAGGGATTGATCAATAGACCGTATTTTTCGTGGAATAATGTTATATGTTTACCGAGGATGCAGCCTCTGCTTAGAAGAGCATCAGTTGAAGACACTACTGCATGACACTTCGTATCGCTATAACGGGCGTGTTTCCTCAACAATATTTGTTCTGCTTTTTACGTGTTATATATAAAATGGCGAGGCAATAATGCGCTAGGGGGGTGGTGGGATAAAAAAGGCAAAAAATACAAAAAAAAACCTTGGGATTGATTTTGCCGCGTTCCTCACGTTAGGTTTCGCTTACGACAGGCGTGTGTAGAGTCGGGTTTCCACATCACATGGTCTACTAAAATGGATCTTAATGTGTGTACTTAATTGTGAATGGGGAAGAATGCCACTACATTGTCTTCAGGACAGTGGCCTCTTTTGGGTAGGTCTATTTCCGATGGATTACTCTGATGTTAAGTTTTTTTTATGGCTAAAACTCATGTTTGGAGATCTCAGCAGCACTCTCAGTTTGGCGAAAACACTCCCTCCACGAGATGGCAGTGAGTCTGACTTCTTCAGGAAAATCTGCTTTTGTTATCTAGCTTTTTAACAAAGACGTAGTGGGGTCAGGGCCTACAATTTATCCCGGAGTGTCCGGGTGGCTCCTGCGTAGGTTATATATTGTTGCTGATTTTAGAGGGGATGTATGAGCGGAAGAGACAAGGTGCTCAGCCGTCTTTTATCTGTCCAAAGAATTCAATACTATCGAAAAGGATGTTTAACCGGTTCAGTGTCACAAACCACTTGGCTGAATGATGTTTGGAGCACTTCGGTCATTGAAAGTATGAATAACGGGGAGATAAACGATAACTGGTTTCCGGGCAGATCACGTGTTCTAGAAAGACAGCTACTTTCAGACATAATCCGGTTTCCCGAATGCTTCATTTTTCAGACACAAGGTCTAACCGCGGAGCTATTGTTTCTTCTCGTATGTTCCAAATTAGGTGTTTTCGTTTTAGTCAAACTCCGTCATTTTATGCCGACCATCCTTTTTGCCTAGTAGGACTCGCAATCCCGAGTCCGCAAATAGCTGTTACGAGCTGGCCATATATTCCATCAACCTCCTTCTAGTTAAATGCTGAAGTTTGATATTGAAGGATCAGATCAACCAGCTTTGGTTTGAATGAAATACCAGCTACACCGTAACCCGTTGTTAGGTGCAATAACTGACTGTATGAATGTTTAAAGTGGATTACATTTCGACACTGTCAGATTTGCTGCTACGTACAGGGCCCAGTTTGGAATGTCATCCTTTGGATGAAGCCGCGGTGGATAGACTCATGAATGAACTCTTTGAGCCAGCAGACATGGGGGGGGGGTGAACCATTAAACATTTATAAAATGTAGTGAACTTGTCGTGTTGATCAACCTCTTCAACAAGTTACACAGTGATACTGAGTTCGCTATAGAAAAAAGGCAGAAGTTGCTCCTTCTGACTTGCTGATTTCAGGAGGAGGAACTGTTCCCTCAGCAGAACTACCCATCGTAAAATCAACAATTACAAAAAGTCCATCCATTTTAAAAGCTCTGCTACACTAAGATATGAACAATTTCTCATGCGAAAATTGACTTTCGAAAGTTGTTTCAGGTATATTTAGACCTGAGTGAGGATACGCGATTACGCATCCATCGAATGACTTTGTATCCCCATAGCGTTGCACACTTTTAGGGGAATCTTTCTTGCTCAATCAAAATATGGGATTAATTCTTATCGGTATTCGCGCTCCAATGGTAACTAACTTATGAACCATTTTTTCGCATCTGAATACATGGAAACCGAAATACGATGTTTGAAACAGATGTCCACCTAGCATTCATTAGACCCTCTTCAAAAGTGTACAAAATGCAAGAAAATACACTTTAACCTGAGGAAATGAATTGGGAGTATCCAGCTAGTCATTACTATTTAGTTTCACACAAATGTTTATCGGTGCGAGCCAAATGTTGAGGTGAATATCGGTTCTTCTTGGGTACCCTTCAGGTTACTAACATTGAATTCGTGTTGAATCAAGTGGAACTGAAAACAACCGCAACTCGATTGCGTAATTTTCAGAACGTACAAGGAAAACTTATTCCATTTTGGAGAGTTGTAAATAGTGGAATATAATCTGGGCAGCCAAAAGACAGCTTTTGCAGTGTAGCGTAATTCAGTTAGTTCGCTTCATTGACTGACATTTCCTCAGTCTTGCCTGGGATGTTAGTTGTTATCAGTTGGTCTATTCTTAGTGTCTTTCTCATGTCCTGGTTAACCGAGGAACACGGTTGTTTACTACCCGGGTCACATCCGCACTTCAAGTGGACGAAATGCTCCCGCACGTTTCGAGGTACGTAGTGTGGACACACATGGGCATCCCTGATTCAGTAAGGTACGGTATTGCACGCGGTGGAACTGGCCACAGTGGCTGCATTTTCGACATCGCTCTAGTCTCGAACTCGACAAAAGGCATTGAAGTTAATTTTAGTGATACTGTTAGCGAGTGAAATTTCTCGATTTCTCTTCCACGTGTTCGCTGTAACGTATGATAACGTACAAAATATTGAAACTATAAAGTCTGTTGAATGGAACCAAGTGGGATTTGAAGCGATTTGAAAAGGGAGGGGACAATTGTTCACATTCACATCACTCTCGTTTGAACAGTCGTCCTCCTGTCCTGGCGCAATTATTTTGGTGAATTCACACCAAAAAAGCGGGGAGCCACTGGACTTGGGTTCCGCCCTGATTAGAGCTCATCACCAGAATAATTGTGCCAGGACAGGAGGACGACTGTTCAAACGAGAGTGATGTGAATGTGAACAACACACATCTCGCAAACCCCACAAGAGGTGATAATTCTCGCCAAAACTAGGTATTTCAGATAATCCGATTATTACGGAAAATGAACGCCTTTCGCGTTTGTCTCACCAGCCGGTTTAGCTTGTCCAGCGTGGTAATCTGATGTGTCTACCAAAGAGGCTTTACCAAAGACATTGCACGTGCCTGTTCGCAATCTGCTCTTTTTCGCCGATGCTAACAATGACCAGAAATGAACGAAGTAAAAAGTATAGCGCAAGCTGAAACTGGTTTTATCATGGTTTGTGATATGGGGCCTCTTTTGCGCACACAAACACGTACGAAGACACCGTGGATGAGGACAGCTAAACCAGAAAAGTGACACACAGGCACATTGTGTGCACACCCGATTGAATTGAGAACAGTCGGTCGGCGACCAAGAATCAACTTGAACTGCACAGACTAACCAATGGAACATATACTCTGCATTGAAATGTTACGCCTATCTGGTCCACACTGTGAGATAGAGCCTTTTCGTGTCACTGCAGAAATAGGTCATTACATGGCTGCTACAGCAAGACGAACCATCAAGATGCGATGTATGCACGTCTAAGGGCGCTGTAGGTCGTGCGGCAAAGTGATGCTGTAATTTTCTGGCTATACGTGTTCTCACACGCTTCACACGGTAGTTGCGGGTCAGAAAAAGGGTTGAAATGGACCCCAAGATTACTTTTCTTCACGATTGTTTTATAAATCCCTACGTGATAAGAAAATGATAGCTTTCATTCAGTCGGATAGAAAGTTAGAATACAGATCATTATTTCATCGTCCAGACGAATTCGATTGTTAGTTCTACATGAAGCAGAAAAAGTGAGGCGGTCTTTTGAGAATATTGGAAAACTGCTGCCTTACTGAGCGCACTTGTTCTTCAGGGGGTAGAAAGCCCACCAAGAGACGACCTCGTTCAGTTATCGAAGGGACTTACACATCAGATACAGACTTCTAAGAGGAACAGCTGCATTCTTAGAACACTCCTGATTTCCGTCTCTCACCTTCATTTTGTGCAACCTGAGCGATGACAAAACCTTTGCCTAGTGTTTAGTTAAACCAGACGAAATAACACCTAAGAGCAGAACACTCCTATTTATGGTCCGCAACAGCATTCGGCGTGGCGGAAAATTGCTCTGTGGTCCCCTTGAACACGGGCCAACCGCCTAGAGGAAGTTAAAACTCCTCCCCCTCATCTTATTAGAGGAATTACCAGATGCTTCCTGAGATTCGCTGAATGGCTAGGCAGTCAGAAAGTGCAAGGTTAGAAATGTGAAACGAGGACTTATCTTTCTAGGCTAGAGCAGATCTTATATATTCTATCCTATCCTTTCTTGCATTCCAAAGGCATGATTTTCTACTCCGTAAGAAAAACTTCTCAGAGAAGAGGATGTTTTTCCCAGTGCGTACGCTAGCTTACAGTTGAATCAAGTTTATCTGGAAATTCGAAGTTGGACAGAGTCTTCTTATTCGTAACTTATTCCTTGCACTTCATACAAGGAATGGAGACCAGAGCTTCACAAGGAATTTTGAGATCGTACAAGCATGTCACAATAATTTGAATTTGGACGACGGTGACACCGAGCAATAAGTTTGCTGAGATCAAGCGGAAAATTCTATGGAATGATGATGCAGTCGACATCAGTATTCCCACTTTCTGACTTAATGAAATGCATTCTTAATAACGATATTTACTCAACTTAGTTCCCGTCAAAACAACCACCAAAGGTACATGACGTGTATTAACGCCCGAGACCAGGTCAAAACATATACAATGCATCGTTTACAAAGCGCATGCGGCGAAAACATTTTGCAAATTCTGATGCCTTTTGGATGCATTGTTGGAAGCCGGCATTCGGCAGATGCTAAACCATGACTGGCTGTTGGGTCAAGGCTTTCGACCAATCAGAGCTCGCCATGGTGCTGGACTGGCAAGCGGCCCGATCTTTTGGCCAGTGGCGTGCTGGATAGATGGGATTTTTGACTGTAGCACTGCCTATCTGTGAGCAGTAAGGCGGTATTGGTACTGAATTCCACCTAAAAGCTTCCCTGTTACTTCCCAGTTTAGCGCTTTTCCTAACTGGGTTCACAAGAGCGCACTCGACACGATCGATGAACGAAAACTTACCTAGAGTTCATTACAGGTTTTACCTGTTTTGGGCTCATCAGGTAGGCCTAGTCCCCAAATTTCCATCGGTCTCTTTTTCACTTTACCATCGAATCGTGCGTCTGCTTGGCGACTCACTGACCTGCACACCCGGGAGTTTTGATGTCGTGCGGTTCAGTGGCTCTGGTGTATCTGGTGTGCTAGTAGTTTTCAGTCTTTCTTACACCAAGCATTATTTTCATCATTCGGCCACAATTCAGGTCTCATTCCAGGTCGCCGAGCTCAAAAGATTTATCCTAACTGGACGAAAAAGATGCTGATAATCGTCCAATTTATCCATAGCAAATGCAGAGTTCTCTCGGGTTGGCGTTAGTGGATCTTCAAAAACCCTATCGACATGAACCTTGGCTAATGAACAACCTTTAACCGTTTTGTTTCCAGTAGATAAGCAGAAGAGTTCATTTTGGGTGTAGATTGAAGTATATTTTGGCCAGTTTACAGTCGGCGATGTGATCGATTGACTTAATGTCCATACACTTCAGGACAACCAACTGAAGGTCTTATCGGGTTGTCGAGGTGATCATTACAGTGTCAGCAGACATCTGGTAGTTGGAACAAAATCCAATCCATTCCTGTTGCTTGTACTCCTTTGTTATAACCTATCTCAGTAGATTCTTTTTGCTGGTTTGGGTTTTATAGTGGATTTATAATGTGAGGACTGTGTCTGGAACACTAGGCTTTTTTTCACCTAGTGCATGCTGCATTTCTAATCATCTAATAAGCATAGGTGGACCACATTCATTATATTAGGCGCCTTCCTGACTAGGGCCCGTGTGATCCTGCTTGTGATTAGGAACCCTGTAGGACACAACATGCAGCCGATCCCAGTGAGTCCAATTTTGTCGTTTCCCGGGCTGCCTGTCCGTCTAAAGCTCACCTATCGTCGTGTACTGGGTTTAAGTCGGGTGAGGTTTGCAAAGTTCACTAATTTGGTCTCGTTGACGGTGCCTTATTTCGACATGATGCTCACATGTGTTTATTTTAATGCTGTCCAAAAGTGTAGGCACCTTATCCATGATCATCTTCCTCAAGGACATGGGGTTTGTTCTCACCAAGTCCCTACCTTTTCCTTTCCACTCCTTTCTAAAGCGCTCTTTCGCGTGGTTTAAGTATGCATTAATGGTGTATTGATATCACTGATGTTGCTGCTGGTGGTGGTGAATAGGAGTCATTTGGCAGTGCGTCGTATTGCTTCGGTGTTTAGGCCCTGAGCAAAGCATTGCTTGTACTTTTGTGTACCTTAGTGACCAACGAGTGGGCCATTTGGATTCTCATCCCCATTCGATGCATGATTGGCTAGCCCCCTAATTGGTCTGCCCCCGGATGACTTTTACTTTTGATCTCTAACATTTCACCTGTCTGTTCCACCATTGCCATTGCCATTTTCTAGTATGCCTGTCTGATGGTCGGTCTCTTTTGCGTTGCGCGATAAATTTGGTGATCCTTTGCTTGTGGTGGCAGGCGGGGCTCAGTATTCGCACAATGGAACTGAATTTTTGACAGCAATGACTTGCCCCTGTTGGATTAAAGCAATCGGGCAATTGAGTAAAGAGTACCAGTCCAAACTTTCGAGGCCCATTTAGGCGTCTCGGAGTCATAGTGATGCTGGGAGATTATTCCACCAGACTTTTCCGCAAGAGGTATGATTACTTCAGTGGACAATGAAATTCGGTGTGCTTCAAAAATATGTGCGTAGATTAGGATGGTTTCTGGTTTGAGCACATACGCAACGAAATGCAATATTTTGGCACAAAAAGTGTTACTCCGCACGCAGAAGTTTTGCACCTGAAAGCATTGTGCGGCTAATGGGCGCCGGGGCAGGCAGAATGGGTCAGTATTCATGTATTCGTTGATTTTGTCTAGGGTTACTAACGAACACGACAGCAGTCATCTATGCAGCTTGATCTATCAATATTCCCCTCGACTGTTAACCTATTTGGGCATGCAGTTCCCAAGCAAGTTCATCTGCGGGAGAAATTCGCCTGTCTTCGCAGACAAGCTACAATTCCTTCATGAATGCTTGCTTCAAAAAGGTCCCAACTGTAAATCAACATTAGACCGTCTGAATGTATGGACACTTGCCAGACAATACGCTCAAATTAATTATCACTGTCGCTCACAACTGATTAGGAAAATATGAAAGAGTCGAATCAGTGTGAAAAAAGAACAGGCTGTTTTACTGCCATGGACCGATGGGGACTGGTGTAGCTAGAGTCAGCAATAGAACGGCGAGTGAACAACAAAAATTAGACTTCAACAGTAATGGGAACTAAGGCGAAAAAGCTCACGATGAACAGCGGACTAATCAACAAGAGTGGTTAAACCAAAAACACATCTAGTCGCACTCCTTTAAAGCTGAACAAGATTTTATAATTAAAGGACACGACTTTAGGGTTGAAGGTGGATCCCACACAGCTCTCTCGGCAAACTTGGAGCAAGCCTTGAGAACTAACGGCCGGATAGCTTCAACATTTGATTCGACGAACCACCGTACCTGTGCTAAAACTGTCAAACCGAGACAGAAGGATTAGTCAGTCACTGTAATGTCCGCCGGCAGAGGACACATCACAGTGCTGCTGGACAAGCCAGAATACATTCAGAAAGCAAGGAAACTACTGAGTGGCAAACACTTAATGACCTGTCGATCAGGACTGCACTTCGAAACTGGTCAGCCACATCAAAATGACACTCAGAAAATGCGAGCAACGCACGAGGTAACCAGTGAAGAAAGATTTAAATTGAAAGCGTACGACAGCAATGTCACTTAATTCTACAGATACACGAATGAGGGACTCTGCCCCACTACCTTGTACTCCAAGTTACAAAAGACTTATGGAGAAGAGTGAAGCATCTGATTGCTGGATCAGAACACACATTGAACAATGCTTAACAGTTTGGCAAAAAAACTGTAGGTTACTAGAATGGAGGATGGTAAAATAATGCTTTCGTTTAATGTGACTTCTTACACGTCAATCAACCGTACTATTGCTAAAAACGGCAGTGGATTTACTTCTGAACATCCAAGCATGTACGCGTATGCAAGCGCCTGGACACTTGCACGGATGCTCACCTTTAGTCAGTCACTCACTCATGGAACATCTTTTAGACCATGATTTGCGTACTAGCCGGAACAGCTTGTGTGCATACTGAGTTGCACTTGCCTTTTCCGTCTCTTGAGCTTTCTGGTCTCACCAAACCTCTCTATCCATGCATAGTCTACGTTTAAGCTATAGTACAATCCACTGTTCAACCAAATCGTACTCCGAACCAGAAAGAGTAGAATGGCCCGGCATCAAGATGTGATGGTGAGCGTTTTAAGATGAAGTAGTATCCTCGTGCGCGCTCGGAAACACCATAAGTGGAGTTCCCTGTGTCGAGTATAACCGTGGTTATTCCATCCCAGTTGTAGTCAGTCGCCTCCGAGTAGGCCACTTGTAATGCATTGCGGAGTAGGTTCTGGTATGCTTCTATGACTTGTGGCTCACGAAAATTTTCTACTGCTAAATGGGGAGCTCGTTTCTCGGGTTTACCGGGAAAGTTAATTAAAAATGACATCAAAGTTGAATGTGAGGTGAATCGATTTGCATATTCCAAAAAGATCGCTAGGCAAGGATTGAACCTCTGATGGTGACCTGGTCAGTTTGATTTCGAGACTACTCGGCGGTGGACGGACACCAGGTAGCACGATGGTGTCCACTGTATCTAAACACAGCAGTGCTGAGAAACACAGGGCGATCAGTGCAAAGTTGCAAAGTACGTTCACCGCTGCCAATGCATTTTGTGTTCAGACTAAACCTACACCCACGCGCGCTTCTAATGAACTGAGGAGTCCTAACGGTGCCTCGAAATCTCCCACTATCATCCGAGCTTTCGTGGTGGACAAGGGGGTTGTCAATTATCGGTACAGACTACGGTCCAGAACTACAGTTTGCTGGTGTATAAAGAGATTGAATAAACGTCCAGTATTTCAAACTGCATGATTTTATCGAACTAGAAAGCTGGACATTATAGAAGCGACTTTTTGCAGGTATCCAGTCGAACAATGAAGCCTCGGCTACCGAACTTAAGTCCATACCAACATCGGCGTGACCAGCTACAGAGGCTTCAGAATCACTCGTAGTTCGTAGTCTGTAACATTTGGATAAAGAGTGTACCGTGCTTGAATGAGTTTCGCGGATGCAACAGAAGTCGGGCGATTGAGCCCCCAGGGTACGCACAAGAGCAGCTTGTTGACCGATCCGTCTAAGCGTTGTCACGTTCTGAATAGCAAAGGCGGAGCGATAGATGTGAGCGGCTGGTTGTAGTGTACCAATTCCATAGGCGTCTGACTAAAATGCTTACGGCTTGGGTCCACATAAGAATTGTTGTCAAGTGGTACATGACGAAAGTTGAGAAATAACAATGAAGAAAATGGGAGGCGTCAGCAGTCACACGTTCCCCATTATCCACCCTGCTATTTACTGTGAATAAGGTGACTACGCGATGGTCGCTTTGGCGTGGAGGCAGTTTTAACTATGAAGTTCATGGATGTACGTGGGCTGAGATATTTCCAGAGCACCAAAACTTAGACAGAAGGACGATTGTGGTCCTCAGTCAAAGCCTTTGACTCAAAAGCTTGGCCGAAAGACAGGGTAGTCGTTTGCTTGAGATCACTCGAGTAGCCGTAATTTTGGGGAAAATTTTACCATGGTTGTTCCAGCCCCAAACCTTGGGGTTCAGGAGACTGTGTTTATCAGGCATCATTCTATTGACCAACTTGTTAAAAGAATCTCTGTCGATACTGCACGAGCATTCGCTAGTACAGCTTAATGGGGTAAGAAGTTACACAAACCATTCCACCACTATAATATCCGGTCTTTTCGCAACGCTAACTCACTAGGCATCAATGACATCGGCAACGAGCCGTATTCAACCAAAATTTCCACCTCAGCGAACAGGACAACAGATACCATCGGATTTCACCCGAATTTACTCTGGGATCGAGTTACTGGAACCTGGTGTGTTCGCACAGCGATTTCGGTATTAGGCTGAGAACGGGACGGAACAGAACCTGGTGCGCACCTGATGCATGGCACCACAGCTGACTAGAACAACGGCAGTGAATGCGTACGCAACTGGAGCAATCAGACTTAGGATATGGTACACGTCTGTAATATGTTTAGTGCATTTATACGCTGCTGACCGACAAAGTTGTAAATACCGATCAGAAGGATACCTACCTAAGCAAATAGGGTTTTTACGATTCCACGACATGGACACCAGTCTTTGACCCAATGTTCTGTCTGTGTTGACCTCCTGGTAAACGTCATTACCCTGGGATAAAAACTAGATTAACATCCGACCCCACCTGTCATACTGTCATGGTTCCTTGGTCGTTGAGCTCTGATCTCTCACCCGTGAGCAAGTGTCCTGTTTGTCCCATAGTTCCATGGAGAGATAAAGCAGTAAAACCTCATTTATGCGGCTTATTTTTTACGAAGTGAATCAGTGCTTGAGAACGATGCGACTAATTTACTTGCTTCTGGAGTCATTTGTTCTGTTCTTGAAGCTACCACGGTGCAGGGCGTAACGAACGGATAATTATTCGAAGCGTAACTAAGCTCAGATAACAACAACAAGATACGACCACTTATCTGGGTGACATACTTTGACAACAATAATAAAGATACTGTTAATTATTAGGAACTCGGTAAAAATCGAGTTATCGTGGGTTACCCCATTATGTGTAACTTCGTTATGACCTTCAGTCCGTATGTAAACTGTGTGGAGTTCTACCGTGTGCATGCCCAGGCCGAATTATCGATCAAACCAATGCAATGGTGATTAGTAGTGCAGCATTTCAATGTGATGGCCAACTTGTATATCTGTACCAATGGGGCATTTCTGTCGTTGGGGAATGCATGGTTTATTTTGGAAGCCAGGAACTAGTTTCTGTTCGTTTCTATGGGTTTGGATTACCCGATGAAGGTGGGCCATCAGTTACTCGGAAAAGGGCTCCATTGGAACTTATCCGCCAATATATGTTTATCATAAATTTCTATACCTATTGACCTATCGTGGTGGTTCCTTTAGATGAATCCAGCTGATCTCACAATCCTCCAAGCAGACATGAACCAGCACGACTGTTTCGTTTGCAGATACTGCTTCAACACTGTCCCAATGGGAATGTGGCCGCTTGGGTATCTGGGCGTGGAACAGGAAATACTATATAAATTGTAGAAGGTAATGAAATTTCTTGTCTGCTTGAATGGTGAAGAATGGCTTACCAATCTTCACCTTTTTCCTTAAAAATGAGAGCATTTTGATTCGGGAAGCACTTCTTCCACTGAGAATTCCGGTGAACAGTTTTTCACGATTTTCAGACGACCAACTTACCCAGCCTTTCGGTAACAATAGGTGTAAACCTTCTGAACCAAAAGTTTTTGAACTCCGAATACAAATTAGAGGGATCAAAGCGTGCACACGTGTGAACGTTAGTATTTTCTCCGACTATTGCTCAAATCGCGTCATTCTGTCCTGAATTTTGAATAAAAGATGAGTTGAACCGATCATTTTATCGGCTGACACCCGTAATCAGGTCCACACTCCGCACATAAGGCGTTTTGCTACCCAAGACCTAAAGTAGAAGGCTATCAGAATATAACTCTTGGAATGGATCGACTGGCTAGCAAACTCCAAAATTGGCTGGTTAGTAAACGAAAACCTCTTACAAAGATCCTCCTATATTGGGTGGGTGCTGAGTTTTCACGCCTAATGATGCGACACGTACCAATGAAACTAAGTTTCTCACAACTGGATCTAAGTGATCTCACTTTAAATTCTCAGTTTTCGGATGCATATTTGAGCATAAGAACAATATAAGTCGACATAGGCATTCATGGAAATATTCGCAGGTTTGTCGTTAAAGATAGAGCGTAAAACATTATTGGGTACTTGAAGGCTCTGATGTCATCCTCATGATGATATCATCTTCCAGCAAAGTCTCTTATATCCGTAAAAAGAGTCCAACTCGCTAATACAACCGGTAAAAGAAGCACCTTTCGTAGCGTCCACACCACCACATGAATCGATATGACGGGAACGTTTGCGGCAAATTTTCTCGCGCACAAATGTATGTGCCCATAAGGTCTTTAAAGTTAGAACTTTCGGAAAATTTCACGTTTGACATATATTGTTTGTAACCCTATAAAATCATGAAGTAATGATGACATAGAAGGATTGACGAAACAATTGAATTCATGGTGTGTTTGAGTGTAAACTTTCTTCCACCGAACACGACAGTCGTTAAAACAAAGGGAAATTTACTGGTCCAACAATGGAGGCTCACCACGAGAACACACCGTCTGCAACGGGGAAGTAATTACCCTTTACTTCAGCACTTACTTTCTGTCGTCACTTTTATTTCAGTAGTACATGTGCCATTCATTCGTTACAACCTAGCTGGAAGGAACTGGTCACTACGAAGTAGACGTATCACATTAACATGCTAGTGTATGTATATGTATGTATATGTATGTATGTATATGCACATATACGCACAAGGCTCTTGGATTTCCGGAGTATTCACCTTGTTCGAAACTAAGAATTTCAATGCTCTCTGATAAAAGCCGTCGTCAGAATCTGCAGAGAGTTGAAAGTCAGTTAGCCAAGTGCGAACGGTATCACAGATGGCTTGTATTGTGCACCGTTTTCTAAAAACAACTCTGCCGAGAGGACATTTTGGTACCCGTAGGAAGCGCTTCCTTGTGGGAAGGCCTACCCTAATTCCAGACCAGGATAGCATGTGGAATGTGATCATTGAACCTCCAGCCATTGACTAATTTAGTGTGAGAGAACGCTGCTATCTAGAATCCCTTTTTGCTGTAGTGTGTGTCACAGCGATCCATAAAACATGAAGCTACAATAAAGTTCAGTCTCCTGTAGACAGTATTCAACTTTTACAGTATCTAGCTGTACAGCTGGCGTACTGGGCTGGCAACTATGTTGCTCTCCTGACCTCAGCCAGAACACAATCTGAACTCATTATCACCATCACTTGAGTATTCATCAGGCCACGCGTCTGGCCAAAAATAGCTCAGTTTGTAACCATTTGTGCTGTAGTCAACCAGGTATATATTTTTTCTCATGGCGCCCATACACGTACTGGTTTATTTTTCGCTACATTCTGACCCGGTCAAGCACTGTTGCTTTATGCTTGGATGCCGGGTTCTGATGGAGAACAACCAGGGTGTTCGCTCATTATCCGTTCACTTGAATTTAATTTACCATAGGCTGTTGATCTCTCTTCAACTTCGGAGTCATTGCTCATGATCATTCGCTTACTAAAATCGGCGTACCGTTCACTTAGATGCTTCAAATTGTGCACAATTTATTTGCAAGGTTCATCTTCTACCCGTGTCAGCGGCCTAGCATACCCAGTTTTCCTGTCATTCTTACCACACCAGATGAGGTCAAAAACTGTTGGAAGTGTGAAAGTGCAGCAACCAATGATCTCATGGGGTGACTGGATTTGCCAAGTATCAAATGCTACAACAAGTTGATGTGCTGTTGGACAAAATAGTTCACTTTTCTCGGTACTGGCCAGGTCCATTTGACGATCTATCCGTCAAATGATACAGCATCAATGTTCAGCTTATTTATTTCTGGACTGAAACGTAATCAACAGTTCGTCGAACAGAGCTAGGTCCAAACCATTCGGATAATTGAAATCAGAGTTCTGAAGTGGTTCTTGAGAAGAAACTCATATTACAGTTAACATATCTGATAGTTTACCACCCTTTGACGTGAAACATTTTCGCAGACGACAGAAGTTCCATAGAAGGACAGCAAACGTCCTCGAGGAGTGTAGGTGAGTTGTTGTCTCTTGCATCTATGAGAAGATGTCCTGGAAGAATAACCTGGACAGAAAGAATCAAACCACTAATGATGACAACCCAAGCAAAAGTGGTGGAAGTGCTTGGAGAGTGTTTCGCTCCTGATGGCACCATTAAACTGTGCATTTTTTCAGTTATGTCCAGGGTCCAAACTCCTTTGACACAGGCGTTTCGGGCACCAGTTTCCTTCCGGAGTCCCAATGCCTCCGGCTCACTTCGCCCAAATATGTAAATGCCGATATTTGAGTAGTGATAGTGGGTTGTCTCGTCTTCACGTAATGCTATATAGGTAAACCAATTATCATCAGCTGGCTTACGAGCACCTTTCTCCTCTCTACGCTCCGATGCTCACGCTTTATCATCTAGCTTACAAACAGTAGTCTTTCCTTCTGATATTAAGACTTGATTCGACAACCTGTCCCATTTTGGCAAATATACTCATTTGCAGATAAATTTGATTTCTACGTATGGCACAAGTGAATCTCTCGTTTATGGTATTCTTCAACTGAGTGTGCTGCGCAAATGCCGCCTCGAGATATCGCAGTACATTTTCATAGGGTAAACTACTCACAAAGTTGCTGAAAACTCTTCGACAGCCCAGGACCAGTTTCGCCTTTCTTGGAGCTCATCAGGTAGGCGCAGTCCCCAAGTTTCCATCAAACCTATGTTCTATTTGAACACAAATTGGACTGGTTTTGACAAACACACTCATTTGCAAATCGATTTGGTTTTTACGGGAGACTCAACTGAATCTCGTCCCATGGGTAGCTATCTATGATTAGATCGGGAATTGGCGGAACTGTTTTAACGATAATACAGAGCCCGCATATGACCTACACTGACCACGCTATTTGGCCGACCGAGGTGAAACACATCTGCTCAGTGCCTCCACTTTGTTCCGCTGATATGGACATACGTTAGCTGCTGTTACGAGTACAGATAGTGATCGACCAGACAGTTAAATAACCTATTTTTGTAATGTACTAGTCATAAAGTTGCTGAAAATCCATCGACAGCCCACGACCGATTACGCCGTTCTTGGGGCTCACCAGGTAGGCGCAGTCCCCGGATTTCCGTCAACCTTATGTTCTACTTGAAACCAAATTGCACGGAATTAGCGAATATACACTCATTTGCAAACTAATCTGGTTCTTTTGAGAGACTCACCTGGAACCCAGCTGAATCTCTCGTTTATGATGTTCTCAGGCAACCGAATGTGCTGCACCAGGCGACCTCATGTTTTAGTGGCTACGATATTTGAAGTATCGTGATACATGCATATCTTTGTAATGTACTGCTGAGAACATCATAAAAGAGAGATTCAGCTCGGTTCCAGGTGAGTCTCTCGAAAGAACCAAATTAATTTGCAAATGAGTCAATATTCGTTGATCTATTTTTGGTTTCACAATGTGTGCGTCGTCTTTTATGCCCTAGGTCAAGTGAATTTTGTTTCGTTCTGCCTAGGATATCCTCCCGCAGGACTGACACCTGAGTACTATTCAGCCGCATTGAGATAAGGCAGTTCGACCGATGTTTTACCTTTCGGTCCCACTGGCCTCTGTACTCTCACGCGAGCTTCCTGTGTGTACCACACCCGAAAGGAAAACATTCGGGACTCATCCTAGTTGTTTGTCTTACCAATCGGTGAACTATGCGTAACAGGAGCGCAAGTGGTTGTCGTGCAGCTGAATTTAACAGTTCTGCTCTTAAGTGATTATTCCTGCTTTCCATGTCATGATTTCTCCGCCTGAAGTTGAATGTTGTAGATGAAAGATGCTCTTTTAGAGAACTCACGGTTCGCCAGCTCATTTCGACGATGTAGCTACTCAGGAGTCCTACCTACGCAATCCCTTCAGAGTCTGACCTCTTCCAGGAAGTGAACCTACTTCGGGAGCGAGTAGTGTCCTTGATCCATTATCAAGCGCCTGCCTGTTCAGACGTGTTCAAGGTCACATTTCCGTTTCTGCCTTTTGCACATGAGCTTTACTGGCTTTTTCAGGAAGACTTTGAGTATACAGTGAAAAAGCAGTGGTACACTCAAGATCTGCCATTACTTGAAAGGCCACTTGTTTGTACATGTATCCAGCAGCATTTCGTACACGGCCTACTTAATCAGGCAACCGGTAAGCGAACATGCCACGTTGAAGAACTATCACATGAGGAGTGACGCTCACGTATTAGCTTTGTTGAAGAGGAAACTTACTGAATGGACGGTGATAGAGTAGTAGCAACAGCATCAACCCTTTGACTTAGGAACCATTGTTCAACAATTTCAACTGATTTAATTGGGTCTCGTACCTACAGAATTCATGTATGCTTTGGCTTGCTCCTGACAACTCACATTTCCTTCATATGGTTATTGAAGCAGTTGACCAGACCCGTTTTTCCCTTTAGGAAGTTTTTGAACAGTCCAGGAAGGAAAATAATGGTCCACTTGGGAGTGGATTTGGCTTCTTTAGGGATGGGAAATTCCATAGAAGTCTGCCGAGGACTACTCGCTGCGGAAGTCGCTTGTCTTGGGAGGCTTGACGTACTTGGACTCACTTTGGATCAGAGACAGACAGACTAGGGAATATAACTTTTTTTGCTCAAAAATACGGGCTATCGTTTGCCTTACAATGTATAGTTCAGATGTATTGTCACCACTTGACTAGGTTGAACGGATAGCTTTAAGCATAAAACAGACTTAGCCAGTATGGTACTTCCCACAGTCCATAATTTAAAGGTTTGACAAGGTCACGTACGGTCTCCGTTGAAGAGGCCGGTTATAATGCTTGAGCAAGGTATCGTTTGGAAATTTCACAAGTATGCCTAGCACACTTTCACTGCCATACCCCTGGCCCAAGTGCAATTTGCGGACAAACAATTTACGTTCCTCGACGGTCCCGGAGAACCCAAGCCTGGAAACGGCTTGAAAAGCTACTGCTTGAAGAATTTTAGTTGCATGACAGTGAAGCATCAGTGTTGAACACTGATGTTTCACTGCTCAAGCTGTCGGCGACTATGCAAGTGGTTAGGTAAAGCATAATCGTGACCGTCCAGACGTAGCACTCTACTTATAAGGCGGCTCGAAAATCTTCGATAGCCCACTACTAGTTTCTCCCTTCTTGGGGCTCATCAGATAGGTGCAGTCCATTATAATCGAGAGATTCAACTGGATTTACTTGATTCATCTGTTAAAACCGAATTCGTATGCAACTAAGCGTATTTGTCAACGATTTAAGTTGTTCATGACGGTTGTCGGCGTATTCTGTTTTTCCTGTTGACGAGCTTAAATGAAGGTTGCTAGATAATCGATGTTTCGTGTAGGAAACGAGCGATGATGGATTATAGCAATATTTTAAACAGAACCGAATCCACAAAGTAAGATGTGATACACAGAGACATTTCGACCACTACTCCTGCAGGTAACATGCATTTTCATCAGAATTGGCAGACGTAGAAGTTCAAAAGGTTTTGTCACGTATATGGGGAACCTTGAAAAGCGCATGCAGTCGTTCTCCCAGGCGAGGCAACGTGATGACACGCTAATGATGGGTGTATTGTAGTGGAATGGATATCATATTTAGCATTATTTATCACTTTGAATGTACCCGCGGACCCAATTACATTGATCGAAGCATAAGATATCACAGGTCTAGCATTGCCGAACATCTTCCTAGGTAGCTCCAGAGCTCAGGCGCTGGCAACCCCAAAAGTGTGATAAAGGAACACTCGATGGACAGTGGCCACCGTTAAACATCTCAACGTCTTTTAAGGTTATCCTCAAGTCTAAGTACGGCTATATCTTTAAAATCAATGGTTCTTTTAGATAATTCTTTGTGCGAACAAAAACAGCTAACAGTTAATACACTCATTTGCAAATCAATTTGGTTTTCACGAGAAACTCAACTGAATCTCTCGTTTATGATATTCTACAACTGAATGTGCTACACACAGACGGCCTCTGATTCAATTGGCACGATGTTCGAGATATCGCACTATATTTTCATAAACGAGCGATTCAGTTGGGTCTCTCGTGAAAACCAAATTGATTTGCAAATGAGTGTATTTCTCGAAAAGAGTGGAATTTGGGATCAAGTAGATCATGAGATTGACGGACTGCGCCTACCTGATGAGCCCAAAGTGGAAGGGCCAAACCGGTCGTAGGCTGTCGAAGAGTTTTCAGAAACCTTGTGAGTAGTTTCCTTTATGAGAAACCAACGGTTAACATTACGCTAGCTTGACTGATAATCCGATCCCTGGGAATCGTTTCTTCAATAAGCCACTTGTTTCCTACAACGGATTAAACGCCGATATCACTCGTATGCACAAAGGTCTCTGCCTTGAAATGATATAAGAGAGGAGAGGATTTAGAAATTCTCGAACACGAACTTAAGCACCGATGAGGCAAAGGAAACTACAGACAGTTGCGCTGGAACAATTATCCTTTGGCTGTGCCTGCAGTAACAATAACAACATTAGTGGGAACAAGTGCACCGTAGCACAGCCTAGGACTAATGCCTCCTTTCCGGTAACCAGCATTACTAGTTCAGACACTGGGCCAATTAGACCACGCTGTCCCGACAGCACGCCGATTACCACTCCAACCATAGCCTCATTGTCGGCAACCTGAAAACGGGGTAAAGTGCACAACATCCGGACACTTGAACAGACCAGTCTACCCACACGTATTTGGAAATACGCACACTACAACACACGTACAAACGATACGCTTATGTGTACTACCCCTAGGGAAGGCTGTCAAAGCATTAGGCGAGTAGTATTGCTAAAGCGCACTGTATCACTTACCAACAGGTCTGCTACACACCACTCCCGCAGGTTGCGACGCGAGAACTGGTACGACGACCCAAAGACAACAGCGGAATTCGCCTAAGCCAAGCGAAAACAGTCAGTGGAGCTGCGATACTGTCAGTGTGATTCTCGGTTGTGCCCAGTTAACCCACACCTGCGCAATAAACTAGGGCAAAGCCAAATCTTAATGCGGATTTGTGTCTGAAAACACCAAAGTTGCGTTCATGCTATTGGCTGTGTCCTCCATCAGTTAGGTGACATTTTTGGACTATGGTTCGACAAAGACACTGTTGGTGATGCAATCTGGAAAAGGGAAGGGCTTGGGAATGCATCGAGTTGGATGTATTGGATGCAAGCAAGTCCAATGAAGAATAGTACTTGATAGATATTCCATAATGAAACTAAGTTTGAAAGCGGCTTTGCTGTATCCACTATTCAGAGAGGGAGTGACTTTCAGACCAGCTGATCGATGAGGATCCTGATGAGATCATCCGAAGACGGGCTAACCAATGCTTTATAACGGAACGTTTAAAGGGAAAGGAACAAAACTGAATATAAGCAAGGCATATGACACCTTGTAAAGGGTGAGAGATCAACTACAACAGGCTCTCGAAGCAGAGAACTTCGCCTGACTGGTGTTATGTGGGAACGATATTGTAATGGCTGCATAACTTTCATTGTGAAAGAGTATCAGGTGTGTCCTGTTTCCTCTGGTTTAGATACTGAGACATTGTGGACCTAATTAGCAGATGAATTTATGGTTCTTTTCGCTTTTATGCGAGGGAAAACAGAAGGCGTTCACTCCAATCAGGAGTTTACTCACGAAAGAATACCCATTCTTCTGTTTGAAAAACAAAGCCATCTTTCAAAACTTCCCTTATTGTATGTTTGTTCGTGAATATGTCTCGAATTACATAAGGTAGTTCCCATATACTGGCACTTGTTAGTATTTGATGCTATGACATTTAGAAAATTTCCCTCCTATTGTCGCCTAATAGCGATTCGACTCAACTAAAGCCATTTTTGTTGAATGTGCCAAATCCCCTCACTTGTCCCCCCAGTGGACAGACAAGTAAACGGCGTGCCCCCCAGGTGACCATTTTCATAGTAACGTCTTAGGAGAAGTCGGCAACTGATCGTGACCAACCAATGCAGTATAAACACCTCAGGAAGCCAATAGCCGGGCGTGGCTAAAAAGGCGCCTGACATTGCTCAGCAATACTATGATTGAGATATTATTGCCTAATTCCAAAAGCCTTAGGTTCCAGTGTCCCTTAGCTACGGATCGGACCACCAGGTTGTTCGCTTCTAAAGGTTTCCCTCAAAGAAACCTTACCAGCCATTTTCTTTCGGGACTGACCATGATGTTGAAGCTTCGGTGTAATTGAAGCCAACTCAGCCGCAGACGGTAGCTCGGGAAAAGAGCCCATCCTCGAAACCTTAGTTAGACACAAAAGTAACTTATGTACCGAACAGCAGCGGACTTTTAATGTCACCACCTTACTGGATAAAGAGGAGAGAGGTGAAACCGAACTATTGATGGCATCTTTTGACAAGGGACTAAAAACGTACGTCGTAGACACTGAAGCTTTGGGCGAGACAAGGCCGATGGGAAAGGAAAATTGTTGACCTGGGGTCGAACACCTTTTAGTGATCAAAGGACAACCTACAAACTTGGAACTTCAGTCTTCAGTTCACTACTTCAAAGACCGTTAATAAGCCATCAGTGAAAAATATTGATAATTCGATTGAGAATCGCAAAAAGGGAGTTTATGCGTTTTTTTGCATTCATAGTTTATCATCCTGAAGAGGAAAAGAGCGAGTTTAGTACACAGTTGATACGCATGAGTGACAATTTTTATCAACAAGAAGATTCCAGCGCTGGAGCCACTCAGGCTCCACAAACTAGGAAGGTGATCCTTCGGAATTGGATCACTCAAGCTGACCATAATTGCTACACGATTTACTCTTAGAAGGAGCGCGATTGCCACATGAACCCATTTCGGAAGCAGACACGCATATCTTGTTAACTAAGTAAACCGACTTCGAACATGTTCTCCCAGCCAAAGTAACAAGGCAGCGATCATACTTTGGTTTACATCACATTGAGAAAACAACGCCAAATGGATAATCTATGAGGTTCAGTGTAAGAAGCCAGAGATGCTTGGCAATTTGGCAAGTTTTTAGGAGGCTCTGGCAAACTCAACTACCTTGGTGTCATTGGAAGAACAGTGGAATATAGGGGAACCCCACAGGTGTTGAGTTTTGCTGAGTAATGATAATAATAGTAGTAATAATAAACAGCTCGCGTGAGCTGGAGTGAATGGTGGACCAGAGGAACTGAGAACTTCGTCGGGCCTACAAGTGAAGTCAGTTTATGTTGAATAGCCGAGAAACAGTGCACACTGCTGGTGATTCCCAGCAAGAACGAGAAAACTGCTTTTCAGCATAGAGTGGCTTTCCTTACAAGGCAAGATCTCCATTAAAAATTCCAAAAGCCTCACACTACCAACAATCTATAAGTAGCTCAGAGGAAGATAAAATTCATCCGAGTGAGCCCATCTGGGGGGGCGTTCCTCGAGGAGCCAGTTAACACTTGTGACTAAGTGATGTGGATCCCGTATTTAAAAGATGAGCGGTGCTGCACCTACAATGTTGATCAGCCACTCGTGGCCGAACGGTGAGTTGTTCAAACCACTAACCGCAGGTAGCGAGTTCGAAACTCCCTGCACACTGCTGATGACTCAGTAAGGACGGAACAGTTGTCCGGTGCCCCTCGGCTTTTTCAGCATTGATTGGCTTCACTTACAGGATGAAATCTGCGTTAAGATTCCCAAATTTCCTCACACTACTAACAACAATAATAATAACTGTTCGGTTCATAGCTGCTATGCCACCTGAATGGAATGGTTGTCGAGGCCTGGACAGCAGCAGTCGAGAAGTCGAAGTTGGATTCGTACCACCGACCAGGTAGCAATTTCGCATCCTAACCACTGAGCTATCGCGCGCCGGGTGCATGATGGTAAGGTCTGGATCACATTTATTCCGTTTCCACCAAGACCTAGAGTGTTCAACAGTCGATGCCGATCGGGCTGCTAAAAAGATGTAGCCTAATTAGGAAGCCAAGCAACCGCCAATGAAACACCAGATGAGGCGTTGTAAACATGTTGGATACCATGAATCCATTGAGGGTGGAAAAGTTGACCAAATGATTGTCGTTTACGTAGCGTTGTCCTAAGCCGAACCTTCCTAAGGACGTGACGCTTGGAGAGGGTTAAAGCGACAGTTTTTGCGTTTTAGTTGTCAACACTCATGACGACTTTGCGGTTGCCCAATCTTTTTAGCTCATCATCTTTGACGCATATCCCATGAGGTGGGAGCGGTTGGGTTCAATGGAGAGCCTTTTAGCTAAGCCACCACAATCCTGGAGGATATTCGCTCCCAAAAGACTAGGGCGTCGTGAGTGCTCTTACCTATGGTAACATCAGCATCATGCAGATCCAATTTGCCGTTTAGGTCACTACAGTGCGGTCAGTAGACCCCCATTCCTGATAGTTTGCTGTTTTGTGAATCGATACCAGAAATCGGCGCCCCTGAAAGGCATGCAATATCAGCTAGTCGATTAAGGAAGCTTGGTACGGCGAGACTAACTTTTCACGCTAAGCAGCTTGCAAACACTCCGGCAGGCTATCTGCAGTGCGTTCCAGATTTCTTGGGGGAAAGAAGGCCTGGCTTGCACACATCAAGACTACTGAGTGAGTGTCGCCTACAGGGGACTCCGTAACACGAACGAAACTCCACATGCACGACATATTCATTGAGTAACATAGGGTTTGTGTATTAGTGACGTCCCAAGCGCCACAGGGTTCGTTTCCGACGGGCAACCAAGTGCAGACTTCACGATGTGCGGAGAACCCTCGGAAAGGCCGCCGGGGCATGGATGGATCTCATCAGTCCGTCAGAGCTGGCGTTTGTTCGAGTTCTCTTGCACATTTAAGTGCGATCCGCAAGACGGCAGGGTTCAATTTTTGCCGGTGGCTGACACTCGGTTTGTATACCAATTCTGTAGTGCTAAGAACTGACCAGGAGACCATGTTCTACCCCTGGTACGTGAAACCCCTTTATGGCGAAATAACACTAGCTGAACTGTGATGCCGCCACCGGGGTCTGTAGTATTTTGTAGGAAACCCGGTGGCCAGCCGAGAATCCACCACGCGCTGACCCCGTTGACCCATGTTATCAAGCCCCACCATGGCCTAGACCACCGCACCACGATGAGGGAAGGGATTTTGTGACAGCCGTAGATACCGGTAGACGATTTTTGTGACCTTACTAGAACAGTAAATCACGGGGAACGACCGTTCAGCCTTACGTATCGGCCAAGGCTTGCATTGCTGACATTGAGCAAGTCTCACCTCTGTGGCTTTGGTGTTGGTTATTAGGAAATCTGAGGTCTGAAAATCGTGGCTGAGCCGACATGCGTGGTAGTGAATATCATTTCAACAGTGGGTGGTCAAGTGAACCCACTATCTGAGAAATGATCTGACAACTGATGAAGCTACCCAGGCAAAAAAGGAAAACGTATCCGGTGGCCCAACAATTAGGGATGTAGGAATAACAATATGCTTCATGCATACTACGGGTATTACGCTGTGGTCCTCCCAATTCGTTTCGTCTCGCCAATCAAACACATTCACTTGGCACTTCTCGAAGACAAAAAAATTCACTAATCGTTAACTTATGTTTTCCTTTCTGGTGCGAAGTGATGGATATATTTGATAAGAGACAGGTTAGTGTACCATAGAAAGTGCGATGACTGCACTTCGTGTAAGTCCTCATCGTGCGGAACTTGTTGTTCGATCGATTCCCCGCTCTAAAACTCGGGTACCACTCTGTAACTATTGCCATTCTCCCAACAACTATCTGCGATTTTAATCGATTTAAAAAGATATGTTGAACTACGAAGGCACATTTATTAATGTATTCGGACTGGAGCATTGGTCCAGGCATTTGTAATCCACAGAGGTTGATCAATTGGTTTTCACTCTACAGTCAAACAACTGACGAAAGGTGGAACCCAGGTGGACAGTTTACCCCGTGTTGAGAGCATTCACTTATGAACATCGGATGGGCAACCCAGGTACGGGACCGATAACTTTTGGTCCAAAATAAGGACTCCTTACGATGATCAAACTATAAGATAATGGATGAAATGACAGCGCATAGATAGGTTCGACTTCGAGCAATGTTTCGGCTGTAAGATGCACAAGGAGGTAGGAAACTGAGCGTGCGGGTGTCCTCACCGTGAAGGCAACAGCTCATCAGGATTGACTTCGATGGGTTACCTTATTACTAAGCCCCCCCTCCGTAAGGAAAAAACACGGTATCATTCAAAGCTTATTTTCGATTTAGTGAATTAACAACGGCAGTGCCAAACGGGGTGTTCAAACCTCAAGCTTTGACGGCGTTGATCTGAAAAGAGAAAGAAACAACTCACATTAGATGCATAAGACTGACAATTATTTCATAGAGGGTACGAAAAGGTACACAAGACCTGCGTGTAGAAGCCTTAGGTTCAAAGTTAGAAGAACAGTAAGCACGAAGCAGACAGTGGCGACTTATCAGGCTGTCGACGGTGGTCTATTAAGTTGGGTTTGCCACCTCACCATCTGGGGACAACCAAACAGACAGTTCAAGGTCAAGTGAAACAGAAGACGAGGTGGACTGGTTTTAAGATCACGGGAGGGGTGGTGCAGCACTAGCTTCAATTTCGCGGAAGTCCCTAGAGTATCCCACGCTCAGTGTCCATTGGGCGATTCTACTTCAACTAGCTTCATAGTGGCGGTATCACACAAGTTCGCTATGGAAAGGAAAACGAAAGCCAGGTTTTCTGGAGTGTATGTTGACTAAGTCAAAATTTCTCGGACGACCTGCTCTCGTATCAGACGCATTACCTCCACCAATCAACACAAAATAACACTGGCCTCAACGAAGGTTTTAGCCTGGCAAGGTCTTTTAGGAAAAACCACAAGGTGCCATTCAATGAACGCTATGGACGAATGCCAACTCTTTTGGGATGGGCCCTCGATTACACATAGGAACTTGTAAGTTATTTCGGACCAACATTCTGAAGTATTTACCTGTGACCTGACCTGTCTGATTTATTTGTATCTATCTGGAACAAGGAGACTGTCCCAGACAACCAAGAGGAATCGGTTGTAGTGTCCATTTTTAGAAAAGGAGCTCATGGTGGTAAATACAGAGGGATCAACTTGACTGGTAATACTGAAACTCATGCGTCACCCATCGCCTTACGATGACCTGTGGAGCTCGACAGCAGGTGGGACTCCAGCCTGGTAGTCTTACGTATATATATATATATATATAATACCCCAGTCTGGTAGGGATTAAACTGACCAGAATAATCACCACACTCGGGTGCTAGAACCACCCCACACACAAACAGCCCACAATTTTAGTATTCCTGGATTTCCAAGGGGCGTTTGACACAGCTGACCTAACATACTTGCTTAGCAAGACGTTTGTCAGCACCGGTCTGTCCTCCTTGACACGTTTGCCCATTAAGGAATGCCTCGGAAGTTTGGACATAATACGTTCTTTGTATTCACAGACTTTCAGGCGTCTGAAAGTATATGAGCTCTTCAAGAGCTTCCGCACACAAAGCTGTGGTCGACAAGGATGTCTACTCTATCCATTCGTATTAAATTTCGTGATCGACGAGATAATAAGGCGAACGCAGTATATGAGCTCTTCAAGAGCTTCCGCACGCAAAGCTGTGGTCGACAAGGATGTCTACCCTATCCATTCGTATTAAATTTCGTGATCAACGGGATAGTAAGGCGAACGTTGGGAGGTTTTCAGAAAGGTGTTCAGTCAACGAAAACCTTGATGTGGAATATGCAGACGACATCGAGTTTGTCCTCGAGGAAGGGAAGAAGACCAAGATGAACGGATCAAAATCCTCTAACAGACGCTTCGCACTCACAAAGCGTAAGGTCATTATTCTTGATATGCAGTCACTGAACATGCTATTTAAAGACCAAGCAGTCGTACTCTAAGTTGTGGAGTGCTTTACGTATTTTAGAAATTGTTGGGACAGTCAGTGCACGAATCTCCAAGACCAGGGTCGGGTTTGCTAATTTGAGACAAAAATGGTGGCGAAGTGGCATATCCCTGAGCTGGGATACGGTGTTGAGATGAGGGCTATGCGGGCGGCCGAATCCAGACATCATCAGGCCTTTGACAACCGTTGTCTTAGGACACAGCTCATGTTGACAACCGTTGTCTTAGGACCACAGCTCATGTAGTCTGGTGCCAGCGAATCCGCGGAGAAAACGAAAGTTCAGTTGTTTCACGCGGACTTTAATTGAAGAATGTGTCCAGCACTTAAAGTTGCGATGGTTAGGCTATGTATTACGCACGGCGAACCATGGTTTTTCGAAGAGAGTGTTGTTTCCCTTGCCCGAATGGGAGTTGCAGCAACAGAGAGGTAGTCAACCTCTGACCTGACAGAGGGACATCAAACAGATCACGAAAAGCCTGGGTACTGTCGGTGCAATTGGCCTTCCAGGATAGGCCCCGTGTGATCCTCCCAGTGCATAGTCCGAAACACTGAAACATATGGCTGTTGATCGTTCGTGTTGCTAGTTTCTGATCTAAATTGATGGTGGGAGGACTTCGGAACGACTGTGGTCGCATCCCTGTCCACTTTTATAGATATTGTGGAGTGGGGTAACTAAGCCTCAACATATAGAGCACTTGTCATCTGAGTATATTGGCACAGTAGCAGAAATACAAACAATGACAAAGAAAAGGATTTAAGCGTTCAGTCGATGGACTTTTTAGCCCACTGGTCAGTCATTTAGCCTGCCTCTTATACTCGGTCTTCGTACTGCATCAATCATTGCAAGATCCATTCTATCGCCGTCTCTCTGCGCTGATTCTAGGTTATGTAGATATTGTTTTCGTAGAGGAGCAAACTACTCGCGGGCAGATTTCTAGTTCGATGGATCACGTGTTTCACGAGGACGAATTAATGGTTTCAGTGGGTCGTACTTTGGAAACCCGATATCGTTTGGAAAAGGTAGCGAACATAGTCGTAGGTGGCTGGGACAGCGGAAACCCGCGAACGTCCTATAGGCGTATGTGACAATGAATTGAAAGTCTAAAGGTATCCAGCTCTCATTGAAGCAAGTGTTTCTAGCAAGACCAGACGTGTTTCATGAAGCTGTAGGATGGACATGAAAGCTTTTTGTGAGGAGTAACGCGTTTTCACCACTGTCAGGATTGAGGCAAACAAAGATACTACTACCCATTCAAAATCACTGTGGGTTCCCGACAAAACTTAGGAACCACAGGGCTGCAGCTTTTATGACATTCAAGATGTTTCTTCTGCAAAACACTAAAAGGGTGTTGTCATCTACTGCGAGATCGCGGTATCGGACCGTTCAGTGAACTACTAAACTTTCAGTACTTTGAAGCTAGCCCGGCGAGACAAATCGGTTCCCAAACGAAGGGTTGTATGATAGGAGAGATACCTGATTGCAGGACTCACTAAAACAGATCAAACAATGAGAATGGAATATTTACTGGAGTGGTAAGTTATGATACAGAAACACTGCAGCGTAGATGGCCAGTAAAAACAATGGCTGCTTACCACGTCGTCAATCTTCAAAATGCTACGGACAGTTTCCGCTGCCAGCGACACGACCGAGTGACTAACTAGAACCGGTTGCATGACATCCTGGGAAAGAATATCTGCCACAGCACCCTAAAATAAGCAAAGCAGATAATGAACAGCGCTTGTAGTGCAGATTAAATGATCGATGGGCATACGTTATACCTAACTGTTGCCCCTACTCCACTGCCTTCGTGCCGGAAAAAGACCCGCCAACAAAGAACACAAGTTTCATTGCAAACAAGCAGGTGCAAAAGTTACAACGGTCTCGAGCTGTTTTCGACACTGATCCAGGCTGCCTGATAGGCATTTAGTGAATGCCCATCAATACCGACCGTGCTTCTACGAAATACCCCAACACTTATCATAGTCCGTCGTGCTTCCGTTGCGTGCTTGAACACTCACAAGCTTTTGCTGAATTGAGTGATTGACTGGCTTGGATGCTTGCCGGCCTCCCCATTGATGGAGGAGGTACTCAATAGGTTTGGGCATTCTGGGGTTATTATCAGGAATCTTCTTGACAATAGTGTTCAGCAGATGGGTAAAGCACTTGGGGGCCTGTCAGAGGAACTGCTGAAAAAGTCTTCTCATGGAGATAATCATAGTCTGTATCTTGGTCTGAAGTACTGTGAGAAATTTGATGAAATATGGAGCCTTCTCAAAGTTTCATGATAAAATCTGAAACTATGTGAAAAAATGTATGAAAAAGCAAGTACCTCGCTCGAGAACACCAGAAGTCGGGGTAAAGTTAATTGCTTTGCATTCCACCCAAAGACTCCTGAACTTCAGCGTAGAAAAAAGTTGCTCGGTGATTACCGTAGGAACACTACCCTAACGTTTTCTGGCGCAGAATTAGGCCAGCATGCACACTGCGGCGCGTATATATCTTTCTTGGTCTACACCAACAAACGTCAGACTTAATCAAGTCTTTTGGGTTGAGGCGATGGACGGTTGACTGCAAGCAGTTGGATAAAAATCAAACTGACAAACAGCAAGCAAAGAAAAATCAAAGTAATTGTACACCCATGGCACTCTTTCGATGGGCAGCACATGGTTAAGCCGGGGGAAGCATTAGAGCTGATCTGTTGTCATGTTGCGCAAGGGGGGATAACTTAGAATTAGAGTGATTCAACTAACTACTGAAGGTTTAGTAAGTAGCTGGAAGTTTCAGCTAATCTGCAACTGCAAGCAGGGACGACCGAACGAGGTAAGCCGGCGGTACACAAAGGCCAAGTGATACAACCAAACCAGGGGCAGTCTTCGAGCCGAACTTCGGGCATGACCGTAGTAACACTGAAGGTTCCAGGATACAATCAATCGTAAAACCAAAGTTGATTAAACGAATGTCAGGTAACCAGTCATTTACCAACCCAGCCAAGAGCTTTAAGTCGCAGCGACATCAACTTTTAAGCAGGATAATGAGCGTATCTTTTTCGGTTGTGCACTTTATGCATCTTCTAACTACGAAGTTATCGTAACTAAGAAACAACCAGGATTTGACTTTGCTGGTTGGAGGCAATAGTGAAATGGTCGGTCATGGCTGATCGAAAAGTATGCTATGCAGGGGGGTTGACATCAGATACAAATACATGATATAAGTAGAAAGCTCTGAACCGCAGTGGTTATGGCACATAGCAGTCATAACAGTCAACTCACCATGCGGACATCAATTCCTGCGTTGACTTGCCCACGAGCATGGAGCGCACGAAGTTCCGTAACAGTCTGTATTGGATTTAAACCAGCGTTTTCAGCCAGTGTGTACGGTACCACTTCAAAGGCATCAGCGAAGGCACGAAAGCAATACTGGTCTAATCCGGGAGTGGTATTGGCTAGCAGAGCCAACTTCTGGGCCACTTCAATTTCTGGAGCTCCACCACCAGCAACCAGTGCACTGGAACATAAAATGTACTTGAACAACTCTCGGGGCAAGACCCAACTTCAATGAACGAGCAAACAAAAAATAAAAAACACGGAGGAAAAAACACGACTGAGCAATACACTTTTTCCAGAAAGTAATCAATCATGCGATTATCTGTCCAGCATCTGAAGACTGTAAGATCGGGAGTGAGTCGTTACACTCAAATACATTAGAAAGCTCATTGATAAACGTACTATTTCCGTCAATACCACACCACCTTTGCTAAACCGGTAAGCAAAATGAAAACATGAAGTTGCTGCGTCCTATAGGGTTGTTTAAACATCACGACTGGGGACTAGTCGATTTCCACTAGATCCTTATCAGCGGGATGAAAGGAGCGAGTTTGTCTACGTTTGACGAGGTTAATTGAGCTGGTTAGATGACGAAGACTCGGAGCTGTTCTGCCGAACTGCGCCATCTGCTGTGGCTAGCAGGCAACGTCTAACGGTCTTACATTGGATTATTCGGAATGTTTTTTTCTTTAGATTATACCAACAAAATGTAGGAAAGCACCAAATTCCGACTTCCCCCTGAAGTATTATGTTCTATTCTGAGGCCAGAAGGGCGGCGCGTGTAGGATTCAACATTAGGACGTACCACTCCACATAAAAACTGTGTAAGAGATTTCCGGAAGGTTTTTCCGAACAAGCTAATGAGTGGTCTCCAAATGAGGCTTTCCCTTAGCACAAGTAAGGAAGAACACAAATATCAGTTTCGATCCATGGAAACCTCTGGATTTAGTCGAGGAACACGGTTGCAAGACGTGGTTGCCTGTCACTTCCGCTTTAGACAAACCACTAGAATTGCTGAAAAAGTAGCAACCGGTTTCGTCGCCTAAGAAAACCTAGACAGTGATAAGCAGATGCTTTATGAGGTGCTGTTATTGTATTCCCCTTATGTGGGAGTCGCATGAAGACCACTTTCTTGTTCACTGTAGGAGCTTTTTATGCAAGAAGTGTCTCTTCAAGATAAGTGACTTGAAATAAGCGCTTCGCATTAAAGCACCTTTGACTTCACTCATTTCACTTCTTACTGTGACCGCCGTGTAACTCCTGGACACTGCCTCAGAAAGCACGAGGTTGCGCTAATGCACGAAACTATCGTCTGCTTTAAGTCTTGTTGTGAAAAGTGCTGCGCCGTATGGAGTCATTGTTTTGGCCGTTCAAGAAACACTTATAGAAAGGATGGAGCTACATTTACTTCGATCGTGGTTATGTTTTGACATGTTCAATGAAACGCACTCATCCATGCCACTAGAGTCGTTGTCAGAGTGCTTCGAGTAGCAGGTAATACTACGTGTGATCCGGTTGACTGTTATACCATAAATATGTCACGATACAGTAAGCCTAGAGAGGACTTCATTGCTGTTCCGTCTTCTTGACGGCAAATAGCATCGTGAAACTTGAACCACGCGTTTTTAGTGCAAAATAAGTGATTCAGTGCTCAGCGGAGAGGCCTTCATCAGCCTTATCAGCATAGACGAATTGATGCAACCAGCCAGTGGCTCCTCTTAACGGTACATTCGTGAATAAAGATAGCATGTCCAGAGACAATATTATCTTGTGAGTGACGCTGGACGAGTCACTTGTACTGACAAATTGGAAGATATCTGCTAACTTCGTTGGTCAACTGTTTGCTAGTTCGTTCTATAATTTCTGCCCATCAAAGTGAAAAATGTACAAAAATAAGCTATTCATCAACTTGTCTTTTATCAAATACAGTTGAACAAGGTCCCTACTCAAAAGCACCAAACCCGTTAGCTGAAGGACGCGGGTGCATTAACAAAACAGTAGAATGCGTTGAATGAGTACGGGCAAGAGGACTGTGTTCACGACTCTGACATCATGATGAAAACATCTTCACAATGTTTGCGCTTTTCCAGAGGGATTCAGTAATGTTGACTACAATGATATGGACGAGTTTTCCGTAAATCGGATACCGAACAGTCCAAACTAGCCCTCGAAAGATGGGGAACCTAGACCTCAACAGTCTATTCAGAAGGATTGAACTTTTGTCTCCTGGCAATCTAGAGAACCGGATATTGGACCGGAAACTGACGACCAACGTGTTTAGACCTTGTTTCTACAGAAGGTGGTCATAAAGTGAGAGAACTAACCGACTAAGACTGACGCGCTGGAGTAGTTGGTCAAAGGAGTTGAACACGGTGTCGACTGTTGAAGGTTCAAGTGTACAGTCATAAATCCGGCCAAATTTACATTGTTGCTGCAAGGTTCTTAAGGAATACAGCGTACTCCAGCTGCACATACTCATCCATCTGTGACATCTGAAATCCCGTCTCGGCATAGAATATTGTAGACCAAGCCAAGCTGATGGACGCCTCGTTTAATGGCAGCTCCGTTCGACGACTATGGCAACCTAGTGAGGGGTTGGAGTGAGTAACTTCCTCAAAGGTTTAGTATTCAGCCCATGGAGTACGTGTCCGTTATAGACCACGGTGCTGGATGCGGATGACAATTTTGATATACGGCGACAGTGGTGTCAGACCGCCTCACTAAAGATTCCATCTTTCAAACATCAGTGTTCGGCTGCCTTCACGTTTCGCGCATCCTTTCACTGCGGTGGACAGGTCTCGCATCCACAAAGCGGCAGAGGATTAATAAAGGCTCGATTGACCTGAGTAATCTCGACCTACGTCACGGAGCATTCTCCAGCTTTAAAATGTTTTTGCACGAAGCTGAAAGAACACCCGATCATCAGTGGAGTGGATATCCACACACTTGGACGAATCGACTGTCTTAACCCAGCAGTGGCACCGACTAAACTCACAGAACAATGACCAATTATTAATCAGTTACACTCAGTAGCGTGGAAGAGAATAGCGTCATATTGAACAGTACTCCTAAAGTTGGTTGGCATATGGCTTCTATCGGTTTCATAAGGGGTTGGTAATAAATCATGGGGTTTTATGGACATGATCTTAAAGAGGAGAGTTTTCAGCAACCTTGTGAGTAGTTTCCTTTAAGAGAATAACCTAGCACACTAAACTTGGCAGTGTGACTCAGCTAATCAATCATGATCAGTGAGTGCCCCGAGGAAGTTGGGAAGAGCACAAAGGTAAGGCGCAACAATTGAAGACTGATGATCAAGAAAATAGTACTAGCAATCAAGCTACCGGAAAATGATGACTTGAAGAAAAGTTAAAGTAAAAGACTAAAGCGAGTAGGAACATACTGACGGGGAGAAGGTAAATGCAAGGACTTCGAATAACTGAAGTCACAGGAGCCAACATACGACGATGTGGGGCAAAGTTAAAGTACTCGAGCTCACCCTTTCTTGACTAAGCAGCGGATGACACAGAGTGCATCGTGCAGCGATCGTTCTGCTTCGTCCAACATCAGCTTGTTTGAGCCTCGAACAAGGATGGACACAGTACGACCCTTATTTTGAATCCCAGTGATACGAACACATCGAGCGGTTGCTTCAGATTCTTCAACCAAGTTTGCCGAACCCAAATATTCTGGGTTGAAATGATCCAGACTGGCGATTGGTGTGCAGTGTAAGGTCTGGCGTAAAATCAGAGAAGTCAAATTACAGAGCATAAAAATGCGTCCGGGTTCACCGTGTTTTCCAATAATTACACAAGAACGCCTATTAAGTCACGCGGACTACAAAGGTGATTAGCATACTCGACATCAAAAAGTAACTACTTCATAGTGGCTTACTATTAATTCCCAGCTACCATGCAACCCACTGGAAGAAAGAGGACTGAACGGATGCCAGGTTGCTAATGGAGATATAAACGCATTTGAACCAGACCTTCCAGCCAAGAGTTCATGCAGCAATATCGAATTGATTCTGTCAAAAATTCGTCATTATTCTAAGCAGAGGTGAACTGCCGGTGTGATGGTATATACTAGTGACGAAAGGTGCGAATGATATATGGTTAAAGGTAGTTTTAGACATCGACTCGACATCTTACCGAAGGCTGATTTGGAAAAGACTGATGCGTTCCACAGAGTTTGTTTGTTCATGTTAAATATTCAAACATCGAATGAAGCCCAGGAATAAGTCCGAACAACTGAGGTTTTTGCTTTGGTATCAGACAGCTTGTAACCACCCTGTTCGTTTTTCGCAACAGATAATTCCACATTCGAAGGCGTCCTCATTTTCAACGATTGTCCACGAATTCAGAGCGCAATAAAACATTTTAACGATGTACTCATGGGGAAAAAGAACGTTGATACATTAACCCTTTGGCTGAGACTGTCACTGAAACCCGCATGGGAATTGCGAACAGTTCTCGAACGCGGAAAAGGTGTACTTTCGTGGCCTCATCAAGTTGATTTACTCGTCAAAGAGGGATATCTGTCTTCCGATGGCTGCTAGTTACCTGTTACCGAACCATCTACAAGATCACTGCAAAGGATTACGGCCACCAACGGACGAGAGTTCACAGTAAGCATCGTTTTCTGTGAGTGATGAGGCAGATAGGAAAATGGTGTGAGGGAAAGGCGTTTTACACCAAGTCCCATGTTCGTATTCACCCAGAGAATATGATAATCACAGGTGACTTTCATTGCAATGATCACTTAGATGCTCTGTGTGCTGTGACTACTGCTTTGGGTTGATGGTTCTTAGTTGAGAGTCGCTGTAGTTTTCAAGATTCAGAGAAAAACGGACAACGCAATACGGAGCTACCCGCCCAGATACAGCAGCTGAGTACTCTAGATTGAAAATGTGGATTTGGCGCAAAAATTGGGTACCCTGTTCCTTGAAAGTAGATTCTCGTGTAGGCTACCACCAGTAAGAATATTTCAACTCATCTACACGAAGTTCCTGAGTCTGTCGACGATATTTTGAAGTAGATCATCTATTAATATCCGGACATTCACTTAGCGGGCAAGTCTACTTTGCGCACGACCGGGCTCGTTTTCGAAGGGTAATGGTGCAAATCGTATTTATGTTTGCAAAACGAGGTCAATCAAGAACTGAGGTTACAATTGTTAAAGAAACATTCTGACCAAGAAGCTCAACACCCAGGCGATATTTCATTCATAAATTTCGTCTCGATTTGAATTGGGAAAGCCGTGCTAAGCAGTGCCATGACTAGCTTTAGACATTTATAGCAGACTGGTAGAGATAGCGAACAATATGAGATCTAGGTAGATGAAACAGGTTCCGGTACGGTAACCAGAAGTGCGAAAGACCTGAACGGTTCAAGGCGATCATTGAATTTCCCTAAAAAGAATTTGGCAGGACACTCCCACAATACCAGAAACACAAAGTACGCCAGTCCCTCTCCTCAGTATCAGCAACACACCAGCGGTATTATTCTACTAAGTTGCAGTACGGAAGGGCGATCAGGCGAAATAGATGACCTGAGGGTCACTGGTCGGGATAGGCTCCGGTAGTAACAGATACAGCCCATCGACAGCAGTCAGCATACAACCAGCTCAATTTACTTAGATAAAGATCTCTGATTAAGAGAAGAACGAAAACGGAAAGAGGTCTAGTGCCAGTCCTCCACAGACATCCAATGTGCCTACATTAAATATTAGCTAGGATTAGGCAGGAAATAATAGTGTGAATAAGGTGTCCAGGCTGATGTCATCACGCGCAGTAGGAGACAACTCTTACTGGTGTAGCGTTTGTGTGGTGGCTAAGTTACTGCTGGGACGCCCAAGCCTGGAAAGACAATTAGAGTCATCAACCAACACGTTTATCGCAAATGTCCAACCCCAAAATGGCGTCAGATTGGTAAATTCTAGGAAACCAGTAACAACATATTTCACCCTTAAACCAATAAATACCTTCGTCTGCGCTGTTTACTCTGGCAGAAACTTAATGATTCACAATCGGAGGCGGACTTCCAAGGACCGGAGGGTGTGAAGCCCCAAGGTTTGGAAACAGAGGATTGTTAAACCAACTTAACTGATGTGTATTACATATTGCCCACAATGGCAGATTCCTGATCAGGCGCGTTGACACTTAAAACGGCGCTTTGTTCTATTTAGACTTATCAACAAAATTCGACGTGCTGGTTACACAATCGGTTGTGCTTCGCGCGTGTGCACTGCAAACTTGAAAGGCAACAGGATAAGAGGGATTACCTGCTGAAATGTCCGAAATGAAAGAAGAGGATGCTCGTTTGATTAGCACAATCCAAGAAGCTCGGACTATCCCAAGAGTTCAATGACACAAGAATCACATCACTGCCCAAGGGAAAGCGAAGCCGACAGGGAAGGGACAACTAATTAGGCATCAGCCTTCGTATCGCAAAGTCTTGGCATGCATCCTGATGAACCGCTGAACGCTGATACTCTGAAGGTGTCTGAAGCAGGTGATTAGCCTTATCTTTACAGCAAGCCTGCTGAAAGAGGCACCTCACAATACGATTACTTGTAGTGCAGAAGCTCACTTCTATTTGCTTGACCGCTCTTTTTCGGCTCTGCCTCGATGGTTGTGCCTTGAAGAACAGAGATCAAGCTAATGAAACCACGGAATCATGGCAGCACTCAAACGCAATAACCACGTGGAGGTGGCAGCTTTTGATATGATGATTTCGTACTACGAGACGGTGCTAACAGCCATCCAACTAATGATTCACCACCCGGCCTTTCATTCCAACATAAATGGCACGTCAATGTTACGACAGCTTACGCGCGGGATCCTGCTGACAGGTGAAGCAATTAATGGATGACGTCAGCATTTTGGTGTGAAAAGAAACTAGTTCTGGTGCTAATCTTTATGCCGCCATATTTAGGTCGGACTCTGGGTACTTTCCCGTTGACCTTAGTCTCTGCCTTACACCGGTAGCTGAGGCTTGCACGTGCCACCACAGTAGTATAATTACTATCGAGTGGCGACTACGGATCTAATACTAGCAATGGAGGATCCGTTACGGATGGAAAGCAATCAATCACATGGGTATGTATGAGGTAAACTTGGCAAGACAACCTTTATACAAAGTGATAGAGGACCGAAAGAGGAACAGGCAGCCAAGTAACTCTGTTTTGGCTGGATTGATGTTCCTTTTTGCCTCCTTTTTAGTGTGGATTAACGAGGAAGACCGATCCAAGACAGGACGACCGTTCAAACAAGAGCGAAGTCGATGGAAACAGAAATCGTTGAACTGTTGAAGCACGTTTTTGGTGATCATCAGTTTCGAGACTCTTGTGCTTGTACTTTTGCTAGATGGGATCGCAATCGTAGCTGTTTATGCTGTGGCAAATGTGCGCACCGATGTTTTGGCAAACCGATAGACGTTTCCTCAAACATCCAGGTCCTAC
The DNA here is from genome assembly GCF_000715545.1 of Opisthorchis viverrini. NCBI lineage: Eukaryota > Metazoa > Platyhelminthes > Trematoda > Opisthorchiida > Opisthorchiidae > Opisthorchis > Opisthorchis viverrini. Next base: position 1,735,691 of record NW_008751657.1, on the reverse strand, counting down.
TGATTCAAACCATAATTTCAGCACCGCGAAGGACATTATGAACGATGCCCATGATTGGATTCAACGTGGGTGGTACCTTAACAACACCCTACCTAAAGTATTCGTCACGATATTAGGATGCGAATACTGTCTACAGTGAGCAGCGGTACACCTTTCCTCAAATAATTCTGTCAAGAAGCAGGCCAAACGCGTAGCAGCACCACACGACGCAGCGAATGCCAGCTTACATATTCCGATCCACGCAGGTGACGCTGAACAATCCGGCGAGTGGACCTGCGTTGTGAATAAGACGAACACGGTTGCTATGCACAATAAGAACTCACGATATGGTGAAGGTAAATATCAATAAAGTCTCGTGTTTAAAAAAAGAGTGGATAATAACAGAACTGTGAGTTCTGTTGCATGATGAACTGACAGAGTGGTGAGTCAAAGTGACAGACTAACCGAAAGTTTGGCGGTTACCGGCCATTTCGTAGTTACAGAGGGGTCATGACATGAAAAAGATCAGCACCTGCTTCCGTAGGGAATGCTTGCGAAATTAAATTACCTTTGTTAAGTAGGACTACTTCCATCTCTGAAATAAAGCAACTTCCTTGCTTCACTTTAAGGCAATCTGAGACAAGATGGGCCAGCTTTAGAAACGTCCCGAATACAGGCTACTCACGCGTGGCGACCGATCGCTAGATCTGCACAGATAGCGTTGATGCAATGACGAGCTTTGTAGAATTCGGGGAGGTTAAGTTGTTGCAGTTCGCCGTTGACCGCACCATACATGTTTTTGGTTGTCCTCCGAAAAAACGTCACCACTGACGTGGTTTAGAGGGCCAAAGCTTGTATGGCAACCTCGGCACCGCGTCTTCGCAACAGATTTCAAACCGCTGCAGAAGTCACTGGTGTAAGAGTCGGGGTGGGATTAGTGGATTGTGACGTCCCAGGCATCACCGTTGGACAGCGAACTCGGAGATGTCGGTGGTAAAAGACATTCAGGTTTTGGCTATTCTCTGCTGCTTGAGGCAAGGTTTCGCAGGCCTAAGTCAGAAGTGGCTGGATTCCCGCGTAGAATAGTCCAGGTACTTCTCCATGAAGTGTATAAAAGCATGCCCAGCAATCTCCACAAGCCGAATCTCTTCCCAAACCTGCCGATTGGGCAGAGTGGCGGGATCGATGCACACGAAGCCAGTAACCGGTTCCATTACTTGACAGGCTACGCGGACATGACCGTGGAGATTAAGACAATAAATAAAACCGTCCAGCTGTAACACCCTTCTGGTGCCTGGCTGTCATGTCACCCGAGAGCACGAGGGTTGAGATAGTACCAGGTTTCCCAAGCCCCCCCAAAAAAAGAAATCTAGACGCAGAGGTCGGGTTTGAACCAAGGATCCTGCGGTTAGTGAACTTGCGCTCCCTCAAATTTTGAGATGTTCCCCATTCTCTGAATCGTATAGCAGTGGTACCCTTCCGGTGTCTATCTACTGTCAGGTTGCCCAAGTCTAGACAGGAGCTGCCGAGATGCTGAGGTTGGGTTTGAACCACGGACCTTCCGGTCCGTCAGCTGTCACCTTAACCACTGAGGTACTTCGGGCTCTAACATCCTCTGAGTTCTGTGCAGCAGGGTAGAGTGTCTAGTACACTTCCCATTTATTCCGATTCCCACCAAACTGAACGATGTCATCAACCTATCCCAAATTAGATATAAAGGCTTGGGGATTGGACACCAGAGTATTTTAACAATGCCCCCTCAAGTGACTAATCGACAGTGAAGTTGATGAGTACCGGTCGTATGAGAGATAGGATATCGAACCCTCTTCGCCGCGTACTGAGAAGCAAAATTCACTGGTGGGTAATAGATCTTAAGGGATGTACCAGATTAACCGTTGCACGGGATTCCGTCAGCCAAAAAAATTGTCCAGGGTGCCTCACGTTTAATCTAATCAAACAGCTTGAAAGTTTACGGAGCGTGCTGCAGGAATTCGAGTCGAGGTTCTTATGTTTGCCGAAAAGAATATTTGGTGAGGTTTCTCACGGAATGGGTTTGGCCTTGTGTGTACCTCCTGCTGGAAGAAAGCGTTGCAGCACAAGGGAAGCAAATATTTTAACATCAATTCAAAATCATCTCGCGGGAATTATGCTGGACTGTTTCACTGCTTTTTGAGGGGATCGACTGTAAAATTGAAGTGCCTCAATCTTAGAGAACACATTCAACTTCCCAGATTAAAAGTGCATGAAGTGGCGAGATGCACGATTCACAGATATCGACTATATTCCGTCTTTTTGGGAGCTTTTCTGTTCTTTATAATTTGACGGTTGCAGTTGTCTCCGAATCAATTGGCGTCGTAATATGGCTTCATCACCACCATCATCACCAGCAAGGGGGCGAAATGGCCCAAGTGGTTAGAGCGCGAATTTACTGACCGGAAGGTCCGTGGTTCGAATCCGATCTCCGCCACTCGCTTCCCCTGTCTAGGCTTGGGCAACCTGGCAGTATCCCAGCCCTCGTGCTTCCTTCGGGTGGCATGGCAGCTAGGCACCGGAGAGGTGCTACAGCTGAACGCTTTCTTTCATCACTAGCAATAAGGCATCACTAGTACATACTAGCACTACCGCCGTAGGTGGTTTTGGAGTCCGGGGCCCATCTGCTACAACTTTCTTCACCGAGGTTTAGGAGAAAATAAGAGAATTAGGTTCACTGATTGGAGGCGATGACTCAGTCTGCTCACTGATAACAAATCGATTTCTGTCTAGTATGAAGCGAAATAATCGTTCAGCTGTAACATCATCATCATCACCGACAGCATGACATCAGTCTTCAACACCGATGCTCTACTGCCGTACCACCATGATTTATTTGGAAGCCTTATTGTAGAGAAAAGAGTAAAGGTCGACGGAAAAGGGACTTAGTGCTAGCTTACCATAATCATTACGAGATGGTTACACCTCCACTCACTCAGGCGATTTAGATAGAAACTGACAACAAGAACGCCACTGACATCAGTTAGCAACCATATCTTGTAGTGTCTCCAACCAGGCACAGTGAGGATCACGCGGCCCCATTCTGGAAGGCGAGTAGCACCGACAGCACCCAAGCTTTTCGTGATTCCCTTCATACTCCTCTGCCAAGTCAAGGGTTGGCCAGCTCTGAGTTGGGCATGGAAAACAGCACTCTCTTCGGGAAACGATGGTTCGGCATACGTAACACATGTCCCAACCAACGCAGCTTCTGGTGCTGGACACATTCTTCAATGGAAGTACCCGTTGCATAACCAAAAACGCGATTTCTAACTGCCTCGTTACGGATTCGCAGCCACCAAACCACACGAGCTATGGTTCTGAGACAACGATTGTCGAACACCTGAAAACGTCTCAGTTCCGCTGCTTGAATAGGCCAAGTCTCACAGCCATACTCAGCCGTAACACCCTTTTCGGTGCCTAGCTGCGATGCCACCCGAGGGAAGCACGAGGGCTAGGATACTGTCGGGTTGCCGAAGACTAGACAGGAGAAGTCGAGACGAAGTCAGATTCGAACCACGGACCTTCCGTCATGGACTGACCGCCTCTTGGTCGTCTCCATCCGATGCAGGGCTGGGCGAAGAAGGCTTTATGAAGTAGATGATCCTCTGGCACACGAAGTGGATGGTCTAACCAGCACACCCTGTGGAGTGTAACCGAGGAAGAGTGAACCTTCCCCCATACCATCTGGTATTTCAGCATTACTGACTCCATGCAACCACCAGACCCGTGTAATGCCTCGGAGGAAGCGAGTCAATGTACGCATCTGCCACGTTCCTGACCCATGAAATAAGAACAGACGACGGCGCCGTACACTTTACCCTTGAGAGCCAAGCTGAAGTCAGGCCGACACCACAAACGTCGTTCTGGCCTTCCCAAATGGGGAGAGTACATCGTTCACCAGTCCGTCGGGCTTGGTAGTTGTGTGGAAAATTCCATCCACAGCCTCATTTTCTTGTCAAGGTTGTTGACTTTTCCCTTTGCAACAAAGGTTGTAAAGACCGAAAGGTTCCTGACATCACGCGTACGGGGCGAAAGCATTTTCCGAAATGACCAACTTTCGAAGCGGATTCCACGTCTGATGCCATGCCCAATCGGTGACACAGCATCTCAGGGCATGTGATGTAGTCCTTGTGCGCAAATCAGACTTTCTGGAAACATGAATGTTCCCATATACCTGATCTTTGCGATGCCGTTGGATAGAACCTATCTAGTTCACAATGGCCTGCTATAGTTTTCAAAGCTGTCCACTGGTCGCTCATCGAAGCCCATTGGTAATCTGGACGGACAGAGCTTTTAGCGTCCGAACTAGCAGTTATAGCTAAAATGTTTTGGTCATCCCGGCGACCGAGTAATGCAATGTTGATGGAACTTGGAGGACATGTCTCATCTGCGGCAAGACCAGAGCGCGGCACCATTTTCGCGGCGCCAACGCAATTCAGACCGACCAAGAATATGAAGCGTGTTATTGCTTGGTCCACTAATCCGAGAATTCTAGCAGCCGCTATCATCAAAATGTCGCGTCTCGAATTCTTGTTGGCCACCTGTTGCAACTGTTTATAGAAATTGTCCCTTATGGTTCGGTGTGATACTGACGTGGTGAGGCAAACGGCTACCACAGTAAAGTTCAAGGGGGTCCCTTTGAAATGAACTAATACATGCTTTGTGGCTATCGGGTCGTAGGATGACTGCGTTACAAGCATGGTCAATTCAGATAATCTCAACAACGTGGAGACCTGATTGACTCACTGGTCCGTTAAACTGGGAGCGCCCGAGCCAGGAATCTGGACTCGATGTGTATCAAAAACCACCAGATATCCGATCGATAGTCGAGGAGTTTTCGTAACCAGACAATTCGGCTGGCGGTAGTGGACAAATTGCATTCATTCCACTAACCAATGGAGAGGTTTCCTCAAGTGACTCCAGTCGCTAGGTCAGAGGGTGCATTGCCTTCCGGGGACGCCATAGCATTTTAATTGGCAGTGCGCCCTCAGCCTTTGCAAAAAAACAAGCGCAGTTAGCAAGGTGGTGAAAACACAGAACAGGTGATCAGCACCGCTAGCATGAGCAGTGAATTTCGAAAGCGATATCCCAGTCAACCGTAAGTGATGTATCTTCCCGCTATCATTAGACAAACACCCAATTGATTGCCAACCACAGTGCGGGGTCTGACAGTTAAGTTTCGCCATCCTAGCTAAGGCTGGAAGGCAAACACACAAGAGTTGATGCCGATAGTGATGGGAGCTTTTGTTCCTCAAAAGATTGACACTAATGAATAACAACATATCAGTGCTGAATACTGATGTATCACTACCCAACAATCACAGTTGATCTGGGAGTATTGTGGTGATAACATCAATTTCTTTTGAAGACGCGGTGCAGCTGGCTGTGAAAATGTGAACGGTGAAATGGCTGAATGTACATCGTTATGACAGTTGGAAGGAAACAAAAAACCGCAACATCCAGATGAGAACAAACAAGAGATCAACAAATTACCTTGCAGATAAATTCAACTTCAGTCCGCTCAATGTCTTTGACAACCATGATGTTCATTTTTGAGAAGTAGTGGAGGGCTAAATCGTTGACCGCATCACGAAGAATACTCTTCTGAATGAGAAGTACGTTACAACCGGCCTTTTTGACAGCCTTCACTATATTCAGAATATACTGTCGCTCTTCTTTCATGATTCTGTCCATTTGCGTGTAGTCGGTAACAATAACGGTATTTTCCATCTATCAGAAAAGAGGTGGTCAATAAATGGGCGAAATCTGCTTACATCTGTCTTTGGTGGCGATACACAAAACTGTATCAGACCGATTTTGGCCTTCTCCACTCGCTTCACGCCACAACCGGGGGCTACTCTTTGGGTCAGGATGAGCCCGTCTACCAATTCTGTATCTTCCACAGTACCACTACAAAAGATATGGTGGAAAAATTTAGTGAAATGTGAACCGGAACAAATACAAATGGTCAAAGCCTAAATATGAGACAGGAGCAAAACAGAATTAGCGGAGCCGATCGCTTCTCAGTCTCTTCCGGTCTGGTTATCTTTATGCTCATGAGCAGTTCAGTCCAGTCATATGTAGAACGTCGGCACAAGCTCGCTTTCATAAGTTTGTAGACAAGAAAACACAAGACAAGAAAACATGGAAACTGTCGAGTTGTTCACAACACAGCTTCTTATACGTAGAGAAATCGATCCAATTATGCGATGTTCTTTAGAGTCAAAAATTAAATCACGGCTGCGGCATTCGTGAACACCCACGCCAGCAGCCCACAAAAGGCAGAACTGAAGTATCGCCACACTGAGGAATTTGGCCTACGCATTACGTTTTACACATGATATATTCCGCCAGGAAAAATGAGAAAGTACTTGGAAATTCAGAAGAATATGGGCCTTCAAAGGGGTGACCTGCTTACTGCGAAAGGATTAAGAGGTCAATTGGTCTGGTAATAGGACTATCGCGGAGAGACAAGACCTTATCGGGGCGGAAGGACTTGTGAACCTCGGACCTACTCAGTTCAACTTCATGGTTCTTAAGTAGAATCCACGGGGATTTTTTACCGGTTTGGCCAGTGGACAAAGGTCTGACAGTACCCTGATCTTCAGGCTGGAGACCTCAGTTCATCAGAGGCGTCTTCGGGCGCAAAGGGTAATTATGACGGTGGACAATTTTTCCAACTCTGTGCCCACCAGCAGCTGCTTATCAGTAGTACCGTGTCTAAATACACCGTCGGCAATAAGAATTTGAGGTTCTCAAGGAAGATTTCGTCTTGTGAATAAAGCCAATCTATGCTGAGAAACACCGTACAGCTGTTTCAGCCATATCGTAAACACTGCGAAGCTCACGAAACCCCAGGAAGTCTACGACCCACAACCTTCCAGTTAGTAGCTTTGGCACTTCATCGTTCATCAATGATCGGCTGATCAGCACTGCGATTAGCTCGCATTTAGACAGAATATAGCACCGCTCATCCTTCAGCTGCTCCAGTAAATGTTTTGGGCAACATGACAGGATCTCAGCCCTCGTGCTACTTTCGGGCGACGTGGCAGGTGGACACCAAAAGGTGTTACTGATGAACAATTGTTATCACATGGCATTGGGAGCCAATTCGGTGAGCATACAGCACAGGAAGACGATAGCTTAAGATGCAGCCGGACGGCATAAAATTAGCCAGATATACAAAAGCCTCAGGAGGTACAACCTACAGAGCTTAGTCGGAAAGTCCGCCTACCACTAGTCAAGCAGATAGGAACACACAAGCTGCGATGACTGGTCGCGCCTAGCAACTCTGATGCGCCATCTTGAAGTAGGTCTAAATTCTACTGTCCATTCACTTTCTACACCACTCCTGGATGGTCCCCAGGTGGGATCAGTATATCCCATGACCTCATTCAGCATCAACACAACATCAATGTCCAACATTGATGCTTCACCGCCGTACAATCATAAGTTAATTGAAAGTCCTGTTGTGAAGAAAGGAATAGAAGTTGATGGGAGACGACTCAGCGCTGGCTTACCAGAATAATTCTGAGGTGTCTACACCGCTCATTCATTCGATTAGGAAAGGAACTGACGGCAAAAAATACAAGACTAACATCAACGTTTTGTAGCACAGGGGGTGACCAAGTGGACCCCATCCTAGAAGGCGAGTTGTACCCACAGTACCCTGACTTTTCGTAATCTCTTTCCTACCTCTCTGTCAAGTCAAAGTGCAACCGCTCTTCCTGCGCCACTTTGAATTCGGCACGGAAAACAGCACTCTTTTTGGTATGCGCAATAAATGTCTGAACCACCACAGCTTTTGGTACAAGACACATCCTTTGACTAAATTCATTGCTGCAAATATTCGTTTCTCAATTATTCCATTGAGGATTCGACGGTACCAGACTACACGAATTACGGTCCTGAGATCACGGTGACCGAAGACTTGAGCAGATCTCATTCCGCCATAGGCAGGAGCCACGTCTTACAACTCGTAGCTGCAGCATGATGTTCAAATTAACAAACGCGACCCGAGCCTTAGAAATTTGTTATCAACATCATTTGTCACACTAAAGGGGGCGAGATGACTCAAGTGGTTAGAGCGCAAATTTACAGACCGAAAGGTCCGTGGTTCGAACTCGAACTCTGCCTCTCGACTTCCCCTGTCTAGGCTTGGACAACCTAGCAGTATCTCAGTCCCCGTGCTTCCTTCGGGCAGCATGGCAGCTAGGCACCGGGTGCTATAGCTGGGCGATTTTTGTCGCACTATAATCAGGCCTAATACTACTTCTAATATACTTAAAGCACTCCACAGATTTGAATATCCTTTCTTGGATTATAAGTGGAGTGGTAAGTGCTAAGCGCTTGCGGAAGGACGCAGTGACTTTGGTCCATTCATCCAAAAACACCTGTGCAATCTCCCCTTTGAAGACGAGAATAGTGTCGTCTACATATTCCATATCGATGTTTTCGATTGGCAGCCATCTGAAAACTAGGGTATTGGGGATCTCGCAGCGTTAATTTCATTATCTTGTTGATCTCAATATTGCAGAAGTATGGAGAGTCGGCATCAGTGCCGGGCATCACATTGTGTAAAAAAAATCGTTCAGCTGTAACACCTTTTCGGGACCACTGCCATGCCACCCCAAGGCTGCACGAGGGCTGGGATACTGCCAGGTTGCCCAAGCCTAGGTATGAGAAGTCGAGAGGCAGAGGTCGAGTTCGAACCACGGACCTTCCAGTCCGTAAATTCGCGCTCTAACCACTTGGGTCATTGGACAGTGTGCAGAAGCTTCTGAAGAAGTTTTCGTATGTTCTCATGCACCCACAAACCTGAGGACACAGAGGACTAATCATACTCACAAATTCATCCAACCAACACCGTCTTCAAGAAAGTAAGGGTCCAGTTGGTAACGGTCTAAGGATTGAGTTCTTCCTAGGTTCGTCCCTGGTTCTCCGTCTCATATTTCTGTAGATTTGACACCTGTGTACATGGTTTTCAACCGTTTCAATCCGCTGTCACAAACACTTTTGCCATGTATGTCGATCACTGGACGAAAACGATGCGCCTTTTAGTTGAGCGGTAACTGAGAAAAACCCTACACAAATTGGAGCTCTGCGACTGACGATCAAAATCCAGGGTACTCCCGGCGCCTCCCACGTAGATTTCACTAATTGGACCATTCCATTAACCAACTGCCCCATTCAATGCGTCTTCTGACTAACACGGAGAAACAAAGGACACTATATTAAAGACCACAAACGGACATTTTTGGACACTCATCTACCGGCTCAGGTTTTCTTGCCATGGTTTTAACACCCTGAATTGCTCATTTTGTGCGCAAAACCCATAACCCCATTGCAATATTCTCCCACCAATTAGGAGTGCGGACTTCCCAGCCACTATCCGTATGGATGCTGTCGAATAAGAGGTTTCCTTGTCGCGAAAATCGACAACCTTTTGAAATTCAAAAATTCACAGGAGTCTATGCGAGTCCAGCTTCTCCGACATTTCCCAGTTTACGTGTGTGCATCTACCGATCCATCGATTTTGCGACGAAGACAAACGGCAGAGCCAACTACGGGAAACACAACCGACTACGGTAACACAAGACCAACACAGATACTTTGGGTTCAGAGAGAGGCACCAGTGTCAACACTAACGATGATGACCAGAGACTAAAGAGCTGCCAAAGGACACATCAGCCAGCATAACGAAGTGGTGAAGTATAATGGGAAACAAAGGTGGAGTTAAGTACTCACCCCAACTTTTTAACAACACGAACATCGTCAAGGGTAACCGTGTGAGGGGAACTGGGATCCACGGCCTCAAGCACCGCCTTTACGGCTATCGGCGCGAGCGCGCCCGAATGTTGAGACACTACTTTAGAATTCAGGGAGGTCGTCGCAATTTTGATTAGTTGCTGCATGTCATCCAGTTTGACTGGCACTGCCATGTTGTCGATGATTGCACAGGCCTCCACAGCAGCCCGCTGAAATGCGTCGGAAATCGTGGTAGGATGGATACCCTTGTTCAAAAGCTTGGAACATGCATCAAGAAGGCTTCCGGCTAACACGACGACAGTGGTTGTGCCATCACCCGTCTCAATGTCTTGCGCTTTGGAAAGTTCGACGAGCTGCAAAAGAACAGGAATAAGAAACCAGAGTGTTCTACCATTTTTGCAGCCGGGTGCAACAATTTCATCTGCCTTAGGATCGTCGCCCCATCATTTGTCACTGTCACGTCCCCTTTCGGCTCTTGTATCTAAGAAATGAAAACAGGAGAAGCGAACAAACCATCTTGTCCATTCCTTTTGGCCCAAGACTAGTACGAATTGCATCGGCAACGGCTGCAGAGAATTTAGCGTATTAACGTAGGGATCACACCTTTTGCAGCAGTTATATTGCTAGATCTTATCGCCGCTGGCTTCCCGCGATCAGTGTATTGATTTTCCTTATGTCCACTCCCCACATTACCAGCGGATTTAGCGGAAGTCTGCGCCACCCTTGTCATCACGACGGAATACGAAAGTCCCGCACAATAATCAACGCACCCTCTCTTCACTATGGTGCAAACAAACAATGATGCAGGTTCGGTGCTCAGCTTTTTGCCTTCAGTTCAATTCCTAAATATGGTGCCGACGGTAGCCGTAATAACATGTTAAACTTTCCGCCATATGCACTCTTGAGGGTCTCAAGTTAACCCAAACATGGGGGAATCTGAAACTTCCTCCTCTGATGTGCGAAGGCTGAGCGTTTGCCATTGGGGGACAACAGTGACTAGGTATACACTCGATTGGGGATGGGTAGGCATAGGGTCTTAAATTCAATTCCCGAATTTATGGGCCGACTATCAAAACCGAACTGGAACGAAACAAAATAGTAATTGTGGGCGGCATTGGACAGAAGAGGATTAGTGACTGGCCAGACGGTTGTCAGGATAGTAGATACGTATGAAAAGTATCTGGATATTTTACTGTCTTTTTCGTCCACGCTGGCTTTCGATGGATTGGGATGAATTCTTCCCGACAAATATCCATCGTGTCTGTGGCATCTCTTATCAAAACCTATTGACTGCACTTCACCTTGTTTCTCCTGTCAAACGTTCTCACTCCAATATTTCTGGCTACGATAAGTTATTAAAAACCTTGGATGCAAAAATACACTGGGCTAGCAGAGAATATCGGAAACCTCAGGATTTCTCATTACCAATTCATATCAATAAACTCTAATGACGGATAATCCTTGCGGATATCTCTCGAACGCCGAGAAGAGAGCACCGTCATCAGAGCCCCTCCCAATTCCAAATCACTCAGCCGGCTGTTCCGTAGGCATTGTATCCCAAACAAACACTCTATTGCCTGTTTGCGCTTCACAGATGTTGGCTTCACCACTGATTCTGTCAATATTGCGGAACATCTGAACGCTGCAGCTGCTACCTACCCATTCCTCCCAACTCCATACCCTTTCTCACTGCTGCATCTCTCCAAACTCTTAATGGTCAGGGTAGCCAACCGACTCTCAGTAATATAACCATCTCCCAAGCTGATATTTCACCCCTTCTTCTAAAATTAAGAACTCTGTTATGCCAGGGGCCGACGGTCTTTCGCCGCGTGTGTTGAGACAATAGGGCAAAAACACTGGAATATTTGTAGTAAATCTTTTGCCCACTTAATAAACTATGGAATCATCCCATCCCAGTGGAAGAAATCTATAATCCACTAGCACTTCAAATCTGGTTCTAGGAAAACTCCTTCCAACTACAGGGAAATCAACCGCACCTCCCTCCTAATGAAAGCCCTTGAGCCCCTGATCAAAGGTCCATTGAACAAGTCTCTCCTGGCTACTAATGCCATAGATGACCGGCAGTTTGGATTCCTGTTCCAAAGATCCGTAAGTGGCTGCCAGCTCCACTTGTTTGAGACCAGGACAGCAGTCTACGACGCTGGATACTCCATTGTACTAATCTACCTGGACACTCAAAAAGCCATTGACCAGGTACCCCATGCCTCCCTGCTGCACAAACTTGGTACCGTTGACATCACTGGAATCTTATTTCAGTGGTTCGCCTCCTACTTATCGGATAAAACGCAAAAACGCATATCGGGGACACAAAATCATCCCCACTATCGATCACTAGTGAAGTCATCCAAGCATGTGTACCAGTCCCACCCTTTTCTTACTGTACATCAAAGACGTCTTCAGCGCCATATCCCATGGTAAGGCTTTCCTCTCCATGGACGACATAAAAATCGCACATACATCCCCCCCTTTGTGCCAGCTCTTGCCTTTCACCAGATTAAGCGAGACTTAGACTCACTGACCCGCTGGACAAATGATTCTGGCTTAAGCTCCTCCTCCACAAAATCCCACATAACTTCCTACCGCTGCTCTCACCCGGCTGACGCTTTCACAATTAAAGGAAATCCTATCACCCATTCCACGGAGATAAAAGATTCCAACCTAAGATATTTCTGCACTTTTGGCTTAATCAATCAGGTGCAGTTTCAAGCTGCCAGAGCACGAAGGCTCAGTTTTTTAATACTGCGCTCCTGTCACCCTCCTGACACAATGGTTGCAGTTTTTAAGTTACGCGTAAGACCAATCGTGAAAGTCTGTCTCACATTCTCCTCACTGTAAACCCAAAGTTGCAGACTCACAAATGAAACTTTCCAACGCTCATTCACGAAAAAGCTGTTCCCTCGGTCCAACCCCTCTCTTATCCTTCCCGCCGTCAAACCCTGGAACTCGAATCACCATGGCTCAGGGAACTGAAGTTAAACCTAGCTCTCTTGCACCATCTCCTGCACAAAAACGCGTTTATAGCAGAGGCTAGACCAAATATAATCTCACAATCTCGCTACAGACTCCGTAACTCCTGCAACCTCTTAGCGTGTCCGCCAGCTCGTACAAACCTGCGCCACTACTTCTTTCTTGTTTATTAAGCTCGCATCTGGAACAGCCTTTCTGAGCAGCTGCGAAGCATCACGCATCACCATACTTTTTGCCAGTCCGTGGACTAATTCCCTACCTGTGAAACTTCTGTCGCCTTACCTTACCCAACTACCCCTGACCTGCCCTACGAATCGGGTCCAGTGCGCATTTGAGTTAAGTGACGATACAGTTAGTGGGCAAGAAAAAAATCCTGTTATCACTTCTTCTTATCCTCATGACTCGCTTTAAGCTAATGTAGGACTTAAATGCCTACTTGATCTAAATGTGCTGTGTTAATGGCCTGGTTGTTTTTCTTTTTTCTTTTTCCCCAACAAACTTACATCTCGTTTTAATCTACTCCCTAACTTGGATTTCTTTATCAACTCTGGCCCAGCCTAACTCTAACTGATAAAAACCAAACCAAAATCAGCTTTTTCTCTTCATTAACATAGCGCATCCTGCGCTTTCATATATACCCGTCTGATGATTTGCCCCACCAAACACACACACAACACATGATACGGTAGCTCACACCAACGCTCCGACGACGTTCACCAAGCTGCACCCGCCGTGAATATCACCATTCCATTCCCACTGTCTCATTGGCAGCTGCCAGTTCACTTCTACGTGACTCGTCTTTACCAACGTCCGTATACCGTATTCTATACAGTTCGTGTTCCTGCTTGTGTGTTGCCATCAATCACTCACTCTTTCAAAGACCTATTATACCCGATTTCAAAACGGCGACACCAATGAGTCTCTGCAGTTTCGCGGAGCACCATGTTTCTCTGATTCCCGTTAAAGACTATCTGCTCTCAACCTCGTCATCAGCACTTATAATTTTTGTGACCCTAGCAATGGGTCCAAGAGCCCAAGGCCATGAGGCTTAACGGTAGTTTCAGGTTTTAGTTCAACCTGACCGGCTGGATGACGCCAACTCTGCTGCTTTAACTGGTCCAGGGTTCAGGTCACCCACTTTTCACCGTTAAACTTCTCTTGTCATGTATCAGAGAGGAGGCCTCTTTTTAGCCCTCCCCCGCTGTTGTTTTGTGTCCAAAACCTTCAAATCCTAACGATCTGAACGTGCTCGATACTCCCTTCAATGATGCATGGTAACTGTACTTCCCTGCCCGGCCAGTTTAGCGGTGATCATGCCTACTTCGTATAATACCTACCCCAATTGATGCTGTCCATTTTTGTAACACCCTGTGTCCGAAATTCCTGCCGGTCATGCTTTCATTCCGACTGTAACATCATCATACCTGACGACGTGCCACCCATAACCTGGGAAGTAAATATTATCATTAACATCATACGGACAGGTTTACCCAAGCTAAGGATGGAGGACCTATATCGAATGCCATATTCTTTGACTTCTCGAAAACATTCGACGGAGCCTCACAAGTCCCACCGCTCCAAAAACTGAGGTATTACGGGACACAAGGGAGATTCTACGCGGGATTATGGCGTTCTTATCGGAAAATCATTTCGAGTGAAAGTGAGCTCGTCCTAATTCTTGCTCATACTCTGTTTGAACAAAGTTTTGCAAACAGGTTCTTCATCGTTGACCCAGCGAACACACGGCGGGGACATAGTAAAAAAATTTCAAGCTCAGAGCACACATTCAATAGACAAAATTTCTTCTCATTTTGGGTAGTAGCTGCGTGGAATGACCTTCCTCCAACGATTGTCCACGCTCCTTCTATGAACAAGTTCAAAGCACTATTAGAAATTTATTTATGCGACTCCTCGCGCTGGCGAGCATACTGCCCCGCGCTGAGAACATAAAGAGCAGTGTTACACCCTTTTTTCATTTGTGCCTTTCAGGTGAACGACAGCCACTGACCGACAAGAACAAAACCGACCCGGGAAACTTGGGCAAAAGCCTCGATCCTGTGTATCAATCCGTGAATCCGTGATGCTCTTCCTTGGGAAAGTTCTCCATGGGAGTTCCTCAAGGCTCCGTTTTGGGACCATCGCTGCATCTTATCTACTTCAACAACTATCCAGGCGCTCTTTTAAACGCTCGCTTCAAACGTGTCATTTGGACTGCACCATGAGAAATCGGCCCAAAGGGCATTCACCGTTCTATGGATGAGTAAGTGCACCTTCTCTCGCATCACTAGAATGGACTTCGAATTACACTACGGGCCCCACGTAGTACCCACCATTAAGTGTGTCAACCAAGTTTTCTGCTCAGGACGCAAGGACGCGAACTTCATTCAGCATGCTCAGCGAGCTGCTACAAAAATGGTTGCTGATGTAAAACCTGTGGACCATGAATTGTCTTGTGGTGCTTTCCATCTTTCCCCGGAGAATCATCACCTACGAGGAGGCCCAATTCTTACTTATGCCCCGTTCAAACAAGGTTTTGCCTCCATGTTTTTCATCGTTGAAACGTCGAACGCACGGCAAGGACATGGAAAGGGGATTTTCAAGCTCCAGGCGCACAGTTTTAATGGGCAAAAAATTTCATTTTGGGTGGTTGTTGCGTGGAATAACCTTCTTCTGATGGCTGTGCAGCTCATCTAGTACTAATTTAAAAAAATTATTGGACGCATTTTTATGTGAGTCCTTGGCCTGGGAAACCCACCGCCTCGCACTGGGAACTCAAAGAGCACTGCTAAGCCCTTTTTCCGCTTGTGCCACTCAGTTCACCGGTAGCCGATAATATACAGGAACAAAATCTACCTGAGAAACTTGGTCGAAACATTCGATCGTGTGTATCAATCCGTGCTCAGTATGCCGGTGCATTGAATGCTTCGAATGATGCTTTTTGCAGAACCACGAGAAGGGAAGCCAAAAAACGACTTAGAAGCTATATATGAAGGCGATTACCGGTAAACTCGGCTGCGCTGACCATTGTCGTCTTCCTGGGACCCCGAGATCCGTGCTCAGTATGCCGGTGCATTGAATGCTTCGAATGATGCTTTTTGCAGAACCACGAGAAGGGAAGCCAAAAAACGACTTAGAAGCTATATATGAAGGCGATTACCGGTAAACTCGGCTGCGCTGACCATTGTCGTCTTCCTGGATGGGGACCCCGAGACGGACGACATCAATGACTGGAGACATTCCCGGACATGGCCTCCAGTAGCATTTGTGCATCCAAGCCATTGCATCTAATGCATTGCTGCATTCCGAACCCTTCCACCTTAAAAGTCTACTGACAAACCTGTATTACCGCACTAATTTATCAACTGCCACATCCATTGCGCAGTTACTTATCCCGTCTCCCAAAATCATCGGTGAGGGGAATTGTGACGACAAGTACGCGGTTCTTACAGACGGCCGATTGCCGGAGTTACATCATGAGACTCAGCCCAAACTCGAGAGTTTTCATCATTACATACCAGCGCTCTATTTGCGCCGCTGTTTGCAGCAATACTTCGAGGTAGATGTGGGTGGAAGAGAGCAAGGACATCCTGTACCTTACGGAGTGCAGCGTGCTTAGTCGGGAGATTGTGGACCTGCTTTATCGAGTGAAATAGGTAACAACTCCATGATGAGCCCTCTGCTTGGGTAATTAGGGGACTAGATACTTTAACTGTCTCTTTATTGTTTATCGCAATAACTTTCACGGTAAATGGAATGTCCTGCTATTTTCTAGCCTCCATCTATTTTCACGGTGTCGGTTGAGGTGATTTTTGGCTTAAACGTTAGTTTGTGTTTATTTGTTATGTTTTTGAAGTGGTCGCAATTTGAGTGGCCAGTTTGAACTGTCGAAGGTCGAGTGACGAAGTACAGGGATGTCGACTGTGATGTAAGGATGTTGGACAACTAGAGGCCTTGGCCTCGATGATGCGTTTGAATTTTGAGACAACGGCAGGAAAAACAGTTCGTAGTCCACTTTATTCGGCAGACTCTACTTCCGTGACACGATTTCTCTCCATCCTGGCTGTAATTGCTCCAACCATTTTGTTGCCATCAATCCTACATCACGGCTTGGTTTCCTGGTTTCCCTTGGTTATTTATGCAACCCTGGTACTAAACTAAAAACGCCTGCAGTTCTACAGCAGCTAAATTGTTCCGTGTTGACCCACTTCATGACCGTAAACTACAGAGGCGCAAAACGCACTTTACCCAGTCACCGCAAACGTCTGCCGCTGTGCTTTCCAGAGGCCGAAGAATGGTGGGGGAATACTAACGCGGCACTGCCTTAGCCAGTTCCAATGCATATGGGCGGTTATTTTTTAGATATTCTCCACTGAAGTTTCTTGCCTTCCCTGGCCATTGGCATGAACGCCGGAATGCAGATTGGAAGGAATCGTGCAAGAACGCAGGCGGAGAATCGGTGGATTAATAGTGGTGAACCGTTAGACGGCAAACACGTACGATGCCACCGTTGCACCTCCATACTCTGGGTTGTGGATAGTCTAGTAAAAAACGCTGTTTTTGGTAGCCGATTTTAGTGATGGTGGGCAGAGAACCTAGAACGGCTTGATGGTGCTACATGAAGTGTGGCATTTTCACATTATGATGGAGAGAATGACAGTTTAGCTGGGGGGTCTCGGCGTTCCGCCGAATCACTGCTGTCTGTCCGAAACCACCGGTAATGCTTGGTTAAATGAGGGCTGGTGGGCATCGGTATGGGAAGCGTAGAGAGAAGTGGAAGGCTATTCATCTCCCTTTATCCATGTGCGGACAGTAGTAGCCATTCGCTAGAACCATTGTGGGGAATCCCATTCTTTTTATGCTGAAAAGATTGGGTAAAGTTGACCTGGAGCAACCATATATAGGAATTATTAGCCAGAGCTTTGCGGTAGAGGCCGGATAATAAAGAAACCGTAAATTCTTCAAGTCTCCCCTGAGCCGCCCCTAGTGGTCGATGGGGTAATAACGATCAGGGTAGGCTTGAACCGCTAGCTTAAGACAAATAAAAGTCCCGCGCTTTTATAAACCCTACGAATTGAGGGAAAGCTTTGGTGATTTGTAAGGCATCTGCTCTTATGAAGCGTTGAAGAGGGGGCACAAAGGCTCTATGTTACAAAGCAACAAAGTAACTCGCTCTATGAAGAGCACCAGGCTACCTCACTAAGCTTTCGTTTTCAGTGCTGTCGGATTCGTGATTTGGTGAACCAACGGTCGGACACAACTACGGTTGTGCATCAGCAGGCAAGTACACCTACCAGATATTTAAGTGTGTAGAAGGAAATTAAGGCCGGTTAAAATGTTCAATCAACCTGCGTAAGCAAACAACAAGCAGACACCAAATAGGACTTGCTGCGAATACAACAGTTATGCCAGTTAATAGTACAGCGGTGAATTTGGGATTGAGACATGTTACGTAGTTTTGTTTCTTAAAACTACTGGTTCTGTTCGGTTCCTAAGATTGTTTGAATGTAGTCTTCCTATTTTTTGCACTTTGCAGCAAAACGACGTGGTTTTTATTTTACCATTATCTTAGATTTTCGTTCTGATCGGTTTGGTGATTGTAGGAGATCACCGTTTAGGGAGCAGGCGTTGGTGTTCTCGAAGAGTTGGGTGTTGTATTCCGCCAAACGAAGGGCCCGTTTAAACTTAGCATTGGATGAGACGAAAGCGCATATCAAATACCTTAATAAGCTGTTTAAAACAATTGGTCTGGTTGCTCTTTGAGTTGCAGGTGTTCCACCGTTTTTTGAACCACAGTAAACAGTGAACACAGATGTGGCCTTGCAACCAACACTTTCAGCACACGTTTGTTTTTCGGTAGTCTCTTTCGCAATCCTGCCATTGAAGCCCCTACCTTAAGGAAACACTTAATTTTTGGGTCACTTGCGGTCAGCTCATTTGGATCCTTGCTCTCAAGCTGCTGACAACCCTGTTACCTAGCGACGCTCGTACTGACATTGTGTTGGAGGCAACACCGTCCACGACCACAGTAATTTTCCGTGGCAGGCTGATTCCGCCATTTGGGTCTCAGTATAATAGTCTAGAGGTTGAACCCAGGATAAAATATTTGCTATGTACTTATTCACTTTATACAGATCGTTTGCTGTAACTTCCGACTAGCGAAGACTAATGAAGCGGTGCATGCCGCATTGGTGGATGTATTTTCAGGGAAAAATCCGCTGACAGATTCCCAGTAAAAAGGATCACTCAGTGCCTCTCGGTTTTTCGACTCACAGAATATCACAGCGGAATCCCCTTTGTAAGGGAATAAGGTTTCGTCGCAGCAAAACTAGTTAAAATAAGGAACCATTGCTACACGGCGGTAGATCACTGATGACTCAAACTGTAGTAGTGTTGGCTGTATTCTTTTGTGATTACGTTTCACGCATGGCTCCGTGGTATGTAACAAATTTGGCTCGTGACGTTACCATATTTTGCAGACCAGTCTTCTTGGGCTTCTTAAAATCTTGCGATTGAAAACACTGTTTTTCTTATCTCATGGACTACCTTAAGGCTACATTTCAGGTGACGTAGCCACGGCAAACATGTCCCCATTTACGAGGGCCCCGCTTTAAGCGTGCTGATCATGTTACCCGTAGGCTGCCTAAACTTTCCAAATGATTATTTTGGAGGCAGAGACAAGAGAACAAACAGGTTAGCAGGAAAGGTAAATTGAAAACGGGGGAGAAAGCTGCAAAGCATCGTAAAACACCCATCGCTTCAAGGGAGCATTGATATTTATGAAAAAATCAGTTTGTAGCCACCTGCACCAATGCACAGTCGTCTTTCGAATAGGGTTTTAAAGTGCTTCACTATAACAAAAAACAGTTAGTCTTTAAAAATATATCTCGCGGATTACAGACATTTGCAGCGGCCGAAACGGGTTTGCAAAGTTAAGTTAAGTACGAGCCTTCAGCTACGCGCACTACTGCGCAGGGCATCGTTTGCTGATTACAACGCAGTTATCATAACTTCACACAGAGATTGAAATCTGGAGACACGCTAAGCAGCTGAAAAAAGTTGAATGCAAAGACACAAAAACTCAACAGTTGGTGTGCGCCATTTTCTCAGTATCGTCCATTCGGTTCTAAAGTAAGGGTTACCTTCCAAACAACTCTATGTGTATAGATAGTACCCAAAACGAGGCCATCCAAATATTCAAGCCTAAAGTAAATTGCAAGTGCCCCTTCCTGTTAGTAAGCGTTAGTATTTTCACCCATGTGGGAATCGTTGTGGGACAAACGTGAACTCATGCACCGAGTACTGGCGAGCGTTTTTACGCCGAACTCATTTATTCGCCTTACAAATCTTTTAATTCGGTAGCAGATTTCTTGAGATCTTATCCATAGATTTGTCTCAACACTAACTGGTGGCTCATGCAATCAAACGCTTTCGAATAATACGGAAAGCTTGAGAAGTGTAAATGCCAAGAAAATGCGAATAATGTTGGCGTTGACACGCAACCGCCCTTTTCACAAATAGGCTGCACTTACCTTGAAGTCACCCGTCATCCATGAGGTTCTTTGATTCTGATGATATCATTGTGCGCAAAGAGCAGTGGGTGCCACTGATGATAATAATAGTAAGCCGTCTAACGAATGTAGGGTTTGTACCGAACAACCGCCCACTGGATTCGATACGGAACCGTTTTGAACGCGCCAACGTAAAACTCCTGATAGATACGCCAAAATCACTGGACTACTTGCCCCCAATTATGAGCCGCATCAGATGCAGTGTCGGCAGTTGCGATAGTGGAGGTAGGAAAAATGGTCTGTAGCACCGCTTAGTGCCATAAAAGCAATATTTTTCAGTGCTCTAAGTGTATAAAATGTACAAAACAACAAACTGTTAATTTCACATTGACAGCTTGTAAGCTGCAGATTCCACCGTACATGAGGCGGGCGAGTGGTCTTGGAAGTAAATTGTCAAGTCGTCTCAACTTCTGGGACCGCAAATATATACAAGTATGAGTATTGGAACAGCAAGCGTCCGATCAATTAGACTTCAAGTTACCTCATCAGCTCATACTGCTTCTGATGTCGGGCACCACATGAGGCATCGGATGCAAGCCAGCTGACCTTAGAGGGACAGTTTTCTTTTTCTATCCTCTTGATACGTTTTGTTCGAACCCAGATCTATATTGACACATGTCTCGCTAGGGGGATCCTGGAGGGTGACGGCTGTTTTAGACACAGTATACCAAATCTGTATTTATACATCTTCCATCATTTTGGCCCACCCAAGTCCAGGATGCCTGAGGTTGCAGCGTTGTTGTGTTTTGAAACCAATAAGTTGAGATAAGTCTGTGTTGACTCTTACAGATTCTGATGCAAGCCACCGAGTGCTCCAAGATGGATGACATATGTTGTGGGAAATGCACACACCCTACTACCAGGAAGTGAGACTCCTTTTTATTCAATAGCCTTCGGCATTTAGGAGCCAGCCGTTTTCGAGCAGCAACAGACATCAGGCGGTTTTCCAACCGACCAACGTTGGCAATCGAAATATAAGTTACCGAGACAAGAAATTCCTCCTTCACGGATTTCCAAGCCGCTACCAGCACACTCGGATGGGCTGAGGAAGCAAGTCAACCCTGTGACAGACAAAACAACGCTGTTGGAAACATGAAAACTACAAATGTCTTTAATCAGTGGGCTGCGTGGGATAAAACCTTTCGTCACCGACACCCAACGTCCCCGATTCACCATCTTGATGGGATATCGGAGATTGCGGTTGGTGGTTTCAGGACAAAAATTTTATGGTTGGTCTTTTTGGCCCTCTTTGGGGTGAAGGATGACGTCAGCTTCATGTGAATTACACAAATGAATGCTACTGCTCGACCTTCTCTGGCGAACTGACGTGTACATTTGGTTTGTGTGCTCACATTGGTGCAGGCTGCGCTTTCTGGAATGCTGTTTCATATCGGGAAGACTGGCGAATGGAAGCCAAACAGATGGCAGCTATTGCCTTTGAGTAATTCATGCCCTAGTGTTGATGGAGTACGTGACACTTCTTGATGTGACCAGGTTATTACTTGAAATTTAGTCTCGCTTTTGCTACAGCAGTGTGGGAAGTCCTTTCGGGTCCCAGAGCAACGCTCCAAAATGAATGTCTACGCAGGTTTCAAGCGCACAATAAAAATTTGTTGTTTGAAGCTGTTCAGATACTATATCCCTACGTTCTCAACAACTTTTGCAAAGAAGAAGACCACTTGACAACCAAGTAACAGGCTTTACCTTTACACGAATGAAACAGTGGGTGTAGGAGAATTCCTTGAAAGTTTCATACTTCCGGAGGCTTTGTATGCGGGTTGGTTGAGAGCAAAATACGACTCAGTTTGAATCATTACTTGAGAATGACATCGTTCCAGCGCGGCCCTACGTGGTTCCGGCTCTAAAATGAGCGCTTCATGAAGCGGGCCGTAGAATCTTTTTGTCGCCACTGGCATATCTCCAGTGATATTTCAGGGCGCCAATGGCTTACTGTGCACTGCGGGCCAGCGAAACCATAGGAATTTCCTGCCGGAACATACCTGACCCTAAGAGGGCCCAAAAATCTAGCAATATCTTGTTCCAGCTGGGCGACTGACTCTTCCTAATGGAAGCAGACGGCACTTGGTTGTAGTGCATATGAGCGAGGTTCGTTCACTGTTCGGTATGAGGGACGTAGTTGCATCCTCCAAGTTAGCTGGGCCTCGTGGACCGCAGACTGCACGTTAGTCTTGCATGTCTGTGGGGTTCCTTCGGCCCTGTATCACAAGCAACACCTAGCCAGCCGAGCACTTTAAACGGAAGGCTTGAGATCCCCCTGAATGAACTCAATCAACGGGTAGAAGTCATATAATCTATGGTAAAATTTGCGTTTCTCGCAAATTTGATGGGATGGTGCGAAGTGTAAAGACCTCGCGTTCTCAAAAACTCGTAAGGACTATTAGTGTTCCCATTATGACAACTCTCAGCCAAGCTTATCAATGTATCAGGTCACAGGCATCCGTCTCCTTGGGCTGAGGGTGCCGTATGCAAATTTTTATTCTGGGGCTACCTCCCCGCATATTTTTTCTCAACATGTATATTTTAGGCTGTATCAACTCCCACGAATTATTACTTCCGCCGAACTCTGGCAAGGTTCATCCATTCTAGCCGAATAGTATTATACGGCACGCTGGAAATATTGCATTCCGTTGCCCGCTTTTCTAATTTGAGGTGTCCATCGACCTTAAAATAGTGGCTGGCTCACTCAAACCAAGACAATAATCATAAACCTATTGAGCGAGAACGTTAGAAACGTCATAGTTCCCGAGAATTAATTTTACACTCCAGATGCCGATCAGCAACCAGATTATTGAACGTCAGAATCTCAAATTGTCCTGAAGTACACCAAAACCGCGCGAATCAATCTCTAGCGTTGTTGGTTCGGTTGCCTAATGATGGCATGAACAGTCTTTTGATTGGTCAAATTAACCGGACGCTTCCGCGTCGTCGATCGGGAAAAACAATCATGGCCAAGTTTGGTAGAAACTAACTGGCAATTTTTGGTACCATTCAGTCCATAAAATTTTTTCGACCATGTCGGTGTCAACAATTCAGACCTTACAGTTAATTAGATGTAGACAAAATTAACATTTTCATACTACAGTATGGTATAATTTCTTTGCTGGATTCTACTCATCCTTGGTGTACGAAGACTGATTATAAGGGCTGAGTAGGAACGTTCTGTCCAACGACTCCGCCAGGTTTAGCATTAGTATCTGAACTCACCGAGCCAGTTCTTTTAAACTTTTCTACCATGCTCTGACTGCTTCAGAATTAAAGTGTTGACATTTTCGTGCAGCTCAGTGTTTAACCAGGGGATTCTGAAGGCGGAAGCTGAACGGTCCTTGCAGTCCACTGCAAATGTTGTGTTTGAGTGGGCTGCTCTTTTTGGCTGAAGCTGCTGGTCAGTTTTGACTTTGACCATTCGACCAATGAGCGATCAGTCCTCCCGGAATCCTGCGGTCTGTTCAGTTGGGCCGAACGCAGAGTAGCCGTTGGGTTTTTCGCTCTACATGGCCAAGAAGAATTATGACGCGCTCTTCAAACTGTTGTTAATAGGTGATTCTGGCGTGGGCAAGACATGTCTTTTGTTTCGTTATGTGGAGGATACATTCTCTTCATCTTTTATATCTACAATTGGAATAGATTTCAAAATCAAAACCATAGAATTAGAGGGGAAGAAAATCAAACTTCAGGTAGCGCTGTGACTTATCTCATACCCCTACCAGATATGGGATACTGCCGGCCAAGAACGCTTTCAAACAATAACGGCCTCGTATTATAGAGGCGCTATGGGTATTATGTTGGTTTATGATATCACAAGCCGGAGGACATTTGATAATATCAGTCGATGGATGGGCAATATTCAATCGCTTGCATCGCACGACGTCGAAAAGCTCGTTGTTGCAAACAAATGCGATATGGATGATCGGAGAGTCGTTTCAACGGACGAGGCTTCTCGTATGTGTAACGAATATGGGGTAAGCGTAAACAGCCCGTAATTCATTGCTACCGCAGGTCAGCCTCCTGGAGACAAGCGCAAAGACAGGGCAAAATGTGGACAAAGCGTTTGAAACGTTGACCCTTGCTATTTTACGGAAGTCTCCTCGCGAGCCCGAAAATACAGCGATGTCACTAGGAAGTCGCCTTGCAGAACCAGTTGAGAAAACACCTTCCTCTTCCTGCTGTTAACTGTCGAACTGCTCGAGTATCAGCTGTTCAGCTGCAGTGTTCCACGGTCTCATTAAGATTGTTAAAGCTATGCTTATATGATGAAGTTGGCGATTATGCTTTGGTGAAAGACTTTTTGGGATCATAGCTGTGAGTTTTCTTTGAGAATGTCAGGTCCTCCTTTCCTTCACAAGGTAAAGTATTTTTCTAAATTCTATATGCTTTGATTTGTGATCATAATTTCATGTAACGGTGTTTGGCTGCCAGACATCGACTCACGTCATGACCGCGTTTGTTGGGAGCCGTTTATCCTAGTCTCATGTTTTGTTTCCTCCCTTATTTTCACCATGTACATCGCTTCCCTTTCGGATTAATTTCTGACCCCTAATTCCGTTGAGTCACCAGTGCATCGCTTTTCACATTTCATACTTGCATCGCGGACCGTAGACTCATGTAAATATGAACGCTGTTTTACTACCATGGTATTCTCTGTTCGCGCATAAATTCCGTTGAACTGATTCTCATTTGGTGTTCTTTCGAGGTATTCCTGGCAAACCTGGCAAATTTTCTGACATTTTGTTCCCCCCAGTCATCACGTCTTTCGGCGGTTGTACCTTTCTGGCACGTAACCGCCGTACATCAAGGGGCAGAATGACCGAACTTCGGCGTTATGGTGACAAACTAATAGTATCCTCATTTGAATAACTTGAATTTGAAAGCAAAAAGTCGGATGAGAAGCAAAACAGCGTATATTATGCGTATATAAAACCTACGTTGACTGGCACCATACTGTGTTAACTAGTGGGACGTTCCTGTGCGGTACGTGTCAGTAGCTGAATTTCAGGGTCCGCTCGAAGGCAGGTCGGTCTGTTTCAGACAACCAGCGTTCAAAGCCTTTGGAACACGCGAGCGTCCCATTGCACTTTTTATGTGCAGGAGACCAGTATAGTTGGTGATGGATTTACGCAACATATGTTTGCTGTCGCGGGAAATATCTCCAGAACCGCTACGCATCTCTTCGTATAAAGGGTGTGCAGTTCAATACTTTCGGTCTAATCGAGGACATACCGGCACCGACCATCTGTGACGAACGGCTCTAGGAAACCCATAGCTACCTGCAACAGCGAAAGTCTACAGATGAGGCCGAAGAAGTGCATGCTGACCTTAGTGGTCCAACCCGGTGAAAAAACGGCCTGAAAAGAAAAACTGCTAGGGTTCAAAATACTTGGTGCGGAGGAAACCGCGGGGGTGGGTACATTCAGAAGGGGCTCGGCTTCGGCTGGTATGATCCATATACCTTAGTCGTGGCTCCTTGAGGAGGTTCGCATTATTAGACTCCCGGGAAATGGACCGCAGGCTTTGTGCTCAGCTGAGTACTGTCAACGTCAGAACACGCGAAAACGAGCAACGCAACTCAATGGATATGTTATCTAAGTTGATGCCACAGCTAGTTACGCAGCCTTCTTGTGGTTTCGAGGGCGTTTTTACGTTGTGATTTTAATTTTTTTAAATCTTTCAAAACACTTAATTGAGTCCGTTACCGGAATGGTAGTAATGTTCACGAACCTTCTGTGAGACGCTCTGCCCCATGCAATCGTTGACCCGATCAGGTTTTGTGGAGAGTTTGGGAATACAAGGGGTTAAGGGAGGCGGCTGTATATTAACCATGATCTCACGCTCGGAGATGTTTGTGTTGGCAGTAATCATGCGATCCAGAGTGTGGTCTCTTCGGTGTTTGTCGGATCGATGAAGGTGACTTTTGGGTGGCGCACGATGCTGTAAACGTGGTCTCTGCTTTGTAGAATGGAACAGAGACCTTCGAAATGTCTCAGCTAGTCGACGCGCCTCATCAGTCTGAATGAAAACTTGAGAATAGGTGCAACTCGGTTGTGGAGAAAGCCTCCGTGTCTGCTGGCACGGAGAGACGCTTGGCGTATCGTACGGATGCTTGGCGTATCATACGTCATTGCATCACTGGCGTTCGAAAGGTAGTCACCGAGTAAACGGAGAGATCCTTAGAATAGAAGTTCAGTGCTTGACGATTGTATATCAGTTTTGAGCAATACGTGGGTGCCAATTCGGACCAAAGGCAGGTCTTCTACAGAATGTTCCTTGTCCACAGTACCCAATGCGGCCCCGACTTGGCGACCCACCGTGGCGTAACGTCCTGTTCTGTGGGTGGCAAAATAAAGATAATCGTTCAACTGTGGCACCCTTTCGGTGTCTAGCTGCCATACCACCCGAAGGAAGCACGAGCACTGGGATACTGCCAGGTTGCCCAACCCTAGATAGAAGTCGAGATATAGATGTTGGGTTCGAACTGCGGACCTTCTGGTCAGTAGATTCGCGCCCTAACCAATGAGCGGTGCTGATAGCGTGTTAGCACCCTGGTGTTCGCAATATATCCACGAAACAACCGCTCGTAGATTTTGGCCTGCAAACCGTAATAACGGTCGTTGGGCAACCTCGTGGGGCAGCCCAGTTTTCGGCGAATGTCTGACAGCTTCGACGCTAACGCCAGTAAGTGAGATTGCGTTGGATCAATGGGCGAACGGGTCAACCATGTCAGGTGCACACTTTTTTCAGATTACGACATAGAATCCGAGCTGTCAAGATTAAGAAATTAATCGGAAAATGGGCACCTGGGGCCTTGATGTGACGTCGCACTTTCGCTTGCCGGCAGTTCTGATCTTTTTGCACACCAGGCCCGACACACGTGTCGGAGACGAGCTTGGTGGTAGCGTGGATGTCAGGATGGGCGATTTTATGCTGCTCGTCGAAGACGAGGTGGCAAGGTGCTGTTGGAACAGCTGGTCAACGCGACTCAACGACGTTAGCAAAGGCATATCGACGGGTTTAAGTGTCTGCAGGGGGCAAAATGAACGGAGCCGAATGTCCGCGTGTGCGGTGGCAACGGCGTTGAGATGAACCACCGGTTTGATTGTGGGCGTTGAGGAAACCCTTTATAGGGCGTCCACTGCAATGTTATCTTTATCCGAATGTTATCTACCGAATAACAACAGGATTGGGTGACGAAATCCCCGGGGCGACTGCTGTTTCAGACGGCGTCAGAAGGCGTCGATGATAACTATGTGATTAACGTAACTAGCTAGCTTGCTGCATTTGAGTGACGAACGACGGACAGTTGAGTAGATGTAAGCTTGCTATATTCCAATTCGGCGAAAAAGCCGTATGGAAAATGCCAACGATTTTCAGTCAACTGCTGTAGAACCGCTTCTATGGCAACGTCTGGGGCGCTTCGGAATCAAAGTGATGAAGGCTAACTTGTATTTTTCCGAATGCTGTTACGGCACGCAATTCCACGTCGCTGTTTGTACGTTCATGGTGTAGGACGCCGAGGGGTAGCGTTACAGCTCGGTAGAGATAGACGGTAACTGCTACTGTGCCCAAAAATTGCTCTCGACCTCAAGTGCGATTGGATGAACAGAGTCGCGAATGAAGAACATCTAATCGGCCTGCGGCCGAATATCGTGCTGACCAGTATGTTGGCCTGAGAAACTAACAAAGCATTGGTCGAATGCACACTCATGCTTGGCCGAAAAAGGCCGCGAAAAGGCGGTGAAACATGTCCTCTTTCATCTGGCGACTGTTAGTGGATTCCAACGTTCGATCATCGCCATACGTTCGCAATGTAGCGGGAGTCAGCTACCCCATGCCCAGATGCCAAGTAACAAAGAAGGCACCGATTCGTACTCCGATCTGTTGTTAGCGGAAGGCTTGCAAGGTGCAGACTGACTTGCTCGTCATCATGCACAGCATGACGTCAGTGTTCAACACTGATGGTTCGCTACCTTACTGACTTGCTAACATTAAGTAAAGGTGGTTTCTACCGAATCGAGTGCTATAGAATCTTCCGATCTTCCTGGTTGGGGGTTCACCTGATTCTACTTACATGTGGTTCGCACCCCGCAGATCTCAGTGGTTATCATACTGTAATTTCATAGTCGTACTTCCTAGCTGAAGTTTGTCCGTTATATGCTGGGCTCATTTTAGGTGAAATTTGTAGTGGACTTGGGGCGATTCCAGTGATGGTGTCTTTGGTATTTTGCTCATTTGCCGTTCCAGGGTACAGACACTGCTCCTTGTGCTTTTCACTAGAACACTGTCCCTCACGGTTGTATGACGGGTAAGGACCTCTGTGTACTACTGGTGTACTTCTGTCGATGAACCTTAATCATTTGAACTTCTTTCGAAATATTTTACCTACGGTCTGCTGAGCCAACCCTCCTCCATGGGTGTTATCGGTATCCGGAACGTTCTGTCACAACGTATTCACAAATATCTTGTGGGTCAGACTTTTGATTCCAAGGCTCAAGCTTTGGTATCTCAAACAAACTCCTTTTGGCGAGGGCAACTGGGAAGTAACATTCACCTTTACTGCTGTCCATTCACTAACTCTTCCCCGCATGTCCCTCACCCAAGTCTTTCTGATTCATTTAGCTTTCAATTATGTAACTTTTTCTCCGTATCTAAGCTTCTGCTCAGTAGGATATATTAAACTCAGCCCTCATTAAGCTCGAGGGATCTGCCCCACAGTGCTGCTTTCAACGTCCATACTCTGTCAAATTCAGCAACAGGTATCTCTTGCTGAAATCTTACTTTCTTTTTATCTCTGCGTGTGTTGTTTCCGAAACATGCATAGAGTACCCCACTTCGGTCGTACACCTCAGTTTGCTCTGGATGTGCTCGAATGTTTCACATTCCACTCTTCTGGTATATAGTGATCCTAAAGCAATGACTGGGGCTATCTGAGTTGTGGGGGTTGCACTCATACCCGGGACTGAAAACGCTTTCTAGATTGCTTCCCGGTAAACAGTCGTCTTTGCGCTGTACGGTTGTATGGTCCCATTACGACCAATGCGGGTCGATGCGGCAAACTTGTCGTAGCAGCACACCTGGCAGACTGCAGTTCTGAATCTGAGAACGGTGACATCTGTCAAGACTGCTTTGATCAGCAAGAACAACGGATATAGTCATCCTCTTGGATGACTAAGCTCCTGAAGAAGCGCAGTTGGGTGATTAGGTTGGAGTCGATACCCATCATCATCACTGTCAGCTGTAATAACCGCGTACTCGTCGTACAGTAGTTGTAGCTGCCGCAGTTTCGTTCACCGATGTTTTTTTTTTTTGGGGGGGGGGGAGGTAGCTGCGCATTGCAGGCGGGAGTCGATACCCACCGCACGAATAATACCGAGCAACTTTACTTGTTTATTGAAGGTCGTCTGTTCTTGTCTAGTATGAAGATTCAGCACAGGCCTTCACACCGAGTTATCTGGAGGCCGCCAACTGCAAGCCAGTCATGGACTCAGTTGCATCCTGTGGCTATCAGTTACCGATGGAGAGTCTCATGCTTGCAGACCAATCAAGTGACGCAGGTAAATTTGTTTATCTGGACAGTTCTAGTGGATTGGCTGAAGGCGCAATTACTTCTCAAATATTTTGCTAACCTTCGATACCTATGGCACCGGTGTGACGTCAGTCTGTTTGTCGAGGGCACACCGTACTGACGGCTTTCGTATGTCCTGTGTGCGTAGAGGCAACCTTTAGTCAGTTTGGGTTGCAGGGCAACAGAGTACGGTGTGCCCTCGACAAATAGACTGACGTCACACCGGTGCCATAGGTATCGAAGGTTGGCAAAAGATTTGAGAAGTAATTGCGCCTTCAGCCAATCCACTAGAACTGTCCAGATAAACAAATTTACCTGCGTCACTTGATTGGTCTGCAAGCATGAGACTCTCCATCGGTAACTGATAGACCATGGTGGGCACAGAGTGACGCGTTTGCATGTGCCTTTTGGAATTGGTGCCAGATAGACACAGATGATTGCCTACACACTGTTGTGAATTTCAAACTCCACTGTCATCATCGTTTCATTGCCGGTCTAAAATATCGATCGCGCAAACAACTTTTGTCCCAATCAAGTTTACCAACCCGAGCTTCACCATATCCAGCTAATGCCACGTAAGTCCTATTCCCCATCCTCAGAAGCCCCTACAATCGTCCATAAAAGTAATCTACCTCTGCCGCACAACTATTAGGTTGGGCGTATACAGCTGGTTCTAAGAGGTGTCTTTTCCCTGTTTTCTAGACGTTACATGCACTATTCAGCCATACATCCCTAATCGCGGTCGTCATCGACATTAATACGCCATTAGTGAACATCGGTGCTTAACTGCGGTCACCCGGGTTCTGCTGTCGTACTCAGAGCTATTCCAGTGTGAACTTATTCTGACAGCATCAATATTCGAGGGGTTTAGCACGATCAGTGTACTTGAGCACGCGGTAGACAACAAATCGATGCCTAGAGATTATACGGTCTATGCCAGGGCAATCTGTTACCTTATCTGCGCCAAATTTCTTATGTCAATCCATCCATCCAGTGCCATCCAGTTGAAACTAATTGCGAGGATCTAGATTTATACCGGGCTGGATTGTCATTGCTTGTTGAAAGAAGTGAATCCTATTCAAGCAGAACCGTGCTGGAATATTTATATGAGCAAGTAGGATGTGATAAGAAAGACTGTCTAGGTGTGGTGGAGCAGTCGCATAGTTCAATGGCGCCCGAGTCCCCAACATCTTCCTAGAGTAGCTGGTCGTCGGGTGACAAGTACAGTTGGAACTTCTTTCCCTCTATGAAGCATACTGCCCGGATGCCNTTCCTAGAGTAGCTGGTCGTCGGGTGACAAGTACAGTTGGAACTTCTTTCCCTATATGAAGCATACTGCCCGGATGCCAAGATTGAAAAAAGGTTTTATTCAGAGATCTTGCTCGTTCCGTGACAGCTGTGAGGCTTCAGAGGCAGAAGATTCGTTTGTCGCTCTCAGGACGGGTCACCGTAGTATTTGTCTGCTTATGCCGGTGAGGGAATTAATGTGCTAACGTTGAATGACGGTCTTACCTTTAATTATGGTTTTGGGAGGTTTGATGGTCCATGCTCCTTCATTACATGGTATTTCAGTGCATTTTGGTCGTAGTGAACCAAGAAGTCCTGAATAGTTGAGTGCTAACTTCGCCTATTTTTCATTTACTGCAGGTGCTCTATAATCATTGCTGCAAATTTCTTCATCACAAGCGTGATTATTCATGATTGCATTTCGGTTCCAAGGGAGCTATTGATTTTCATCAATCGTCTTTCCGCTGAGTAGAATCATACAAGCTGCTCAGTGTCCACTTCTGACGCAATACGGTTATCCTCATAGAAGAGACAAAACAATTTCCAACAAGGCTACTTCATATTTACCCACTTTTTCACCAAACTTATGAGAGACTTTTCAGGACAAACCATCCCTACAGTCCTATACACTTCTTACCGCGAACCATCAACATATTTCGGCAATCTCAGCAAGGCCTATGTTGATTTTGTGCAAATTATTTCAACAATTCCCTGCCTTGGTAATCTGCTGCATCTGTGTGATTCGTGTCTGTCGAGTTTGGTAACGCTCCGACAGAAAATTTAAGCGGTTAGTCACTTGCCGTATAGTACACACCCCACACAATAGTGGAATGTGTTGGACTGAAGCATATTGTGAGTTCTGACTCACCACCCGTTACCTTGGCCACATAGTTCCTCATACAACTTCTCTAAGATTGTGTCTGATCTGATATCCACTGCTTGATTTGAGGTTTCAATGTCGGTCTATGAAAAAACACCAAAAGTGACATTCACCATTGGAGGTCTGAGAACCGTTTCATTACGGATGCGTCGACTGATCAGTTTAATTTCTATTTACAGATCGCTCTGTGCCGCCCCTCTTCAGATACGTATGGGTCAGTATTCGTAATTCCGTAAGAAATTTGAGGTCCAGCCGCACATAGATAGCCAAGATATACCGGATTACGATGTGACAATGGTGTACTGCGATCGCGATCCTTGTACGCAAATTTGTCACACTCTGTTAGTAGGAACTACCGTTAGGAATGGATGCTCTACTCTTGACTCAGGTTGGGTATGATTAGTACAGCCGGGTTTGCTCAGTTAGCTTTTCCTCATCAAGATAGGCTCAGTGTGAATTAATTAGTATTAAAAAATCTCTCAGCTGTAACAACCTTCCGGTGCCTAGCTACCACGCTACCCGAAGGAATCACGCGGCCTGGGATACTGCCAGATTGCCCAAGCCCAGACAGGGGAAGTCGAGAGGCAAAGGTCAGGTTCGAACCACGGACCTTCCGGTCAGTAAGTTCGCGCTCTAACCACTTGAGCCATCTTCCCCCGGACTAATTAGTGGCAAATTTTAAATTTTCTGATTGTAGTCAACTTTTACTGTGGCATCTTACGATCTTGACCAAACATACTAGTCTCAAAGTTGTTGAAGAGTGAAACCCACGACTGGTTTCACTCTTCTTGGGACTCGTCAGGTAGGCGCAGTCCCCGAGTTTCTGTCAACTTTATGTTCTACTTGAAACCAAGTTGGACGCGTTAGATCCACCCGTTTTGTTTTGTTGGGAGACTCAACTGAATCCAGCTGGATCTCGTTTGTGATGGTTATCTTCGACTGAATGTACTGCAGTCTCATGTTTCAGTTGATACAACAATCGAGATATCGAGGTATATTTTAACAGCAACTTAATCTGCAACCGACTGTGTTGGCAAGTGCGCACAACTTGATCTTCATGTAGAACATAAGTTTGACGGAAACTGCGGCTGGTGAGCCGCAAGATGGATGAAACCGGTCTTGGGCTGCCGAAAATTATTCAGCAGTCTTATGGGGATTTTTTTTGAAGGACTTATACTGCAATGTCTCAAATGCAACGTGAGGCGGCCTTTGCGCAGCGCTCCCAGTTGAAGAATAGCATAAACGAGAGACTCAGTGGGTATTCAGGCGAGTCTTCCGTTAAAACCGAATTGGTTTGCAAATGGGTGTATCTTGCCAGCTTACAATCCTATTTTCTCTTTAAATTCCATTTCTAGCCTAGGTACCATTCCTATAAAAACGCGCCCCCCATTACTGTAATAACTAACCTTGTCGAGAGACCTGCGGTTGATTTTTTGGAACTGCAAGACGCTTTTTGCCTGGATAACCGCCGATTATGACTGAATGGTGGCCTGGTTCACGTTGGCGGTGTTTATTGAAATGGAAGAGGCGGGAACAATGTACTGAGCTGGATGGCTGCATTTGAAGTCACCACAGTGCCAAGTGCAGCTTCTAAATAAAAACGATTCCATCGGAAGACTAATGACACTCCTGATATGGGTACCGTTGTACCCGTACTACGGGTTCGTTCGGCTTAAAAGCTGGACGCACATATGCGGTCCGGCTTTTGGACTGTCGTTTCATGCCGTTATATGACCAATCGCCTGAGTATTTTTAGGGTAATATCTAGGTGTGCGACTACAGAGCTTCATAATCGACAGTACACTATCAGTGTACAGCACGGATGCTTCGCTACCGTACATTCATAATTCAGTTGGAAGTCCCAGTGTGGAAGGAAGAATAAAAGTAATTCTGGCCTAAAACAATCATTCCGAGCTGCCCGCTCATTTAGACAACCTGGATAAAAACTGAACAACGATACCATTTACATCGATTAGCAGACATACCTTGAAGCGTCTCCAGCTTTACACAGAGGGGATCACGCAGACAATACGTGGGATTTTTTTAATATTTGTCATACCCATGTATTAGTTCAACGGTTGATGTGAATAGGGTACGGAGAACCGCTCTTCGGCGAACGATGGTTCTGCGCAATACATGGTCAAACCACCCCAGATTTTGGCTTGAAGTCCCCGTTTTCTAGTTGTTTCGTGAACTTGTCGGCGCTACCTTATACGATTTACGTTTCTGAGGTAACGATTGTCTAGGGTGTGCGTATTTATGTCAGGTAATCTCCTACTTGATCAGGATTGACGAGGTTTCTAGAGAAAAGGCAGTAAATTCAGTTCTAGTGTGTCTCGTTCGGTAACGGTTGGATTTTATTTGAACCAGTAGGTGAAATGAGATTCCAAAGAATTCAGCTTACCCATAATTCACTTTTTTGTTACGAAAACTGCGTAGGGGGTTATTTTTGAGATTTCTACGAGCGGAACCTTTTTCTCTTGATCGTACTGTTTTAGACATGTTTTTGTAATCGTAACTGTTCTACTTATTATTGAGCTTTCATAGTGCTGGTCTCCTGATCTGGTCCCTATCAGATGGTATTACTATATACATTGTATTGTCCACATCCTGACTAATTGGTTCCATAGGGCCGGAAACGCAGATTGATCAGGATGATTCTTGGTACAGTCCCTCTTAGTACAGTGCTCCTTCCGAAGAGGGCTTACCTTTGTGGGCTCTTATGGAATCATCGTCCTTTGCGTGGTACGAGTTTTGAATCGTTTACTTTGTTCCCTCGGTGCAATGACCATCCACTTACTAGTAGTTTTTTTTGGCGGAACTGTGCAAATAATTGGTGTTGCAAGGCATTATGAACAGCAATACAAAACTGGAGACTTTCATACGTGCATGAATGAAGAAGGCCCTAGCAGAGTACAAAGAACAGGCAGAGGTAAATGCAAAATGCTCTATGTCCCTAGTGAATACAGTCAAGAACAAGATAACTACCCCTTCAAAAACACCTGAGCGTTATGTTGGGACAAGGTGCCATGATGGGACTGAGGCAGCTCATGACAAACAAACCTGTTCTAGGCCGTTGAACCAGGAAGGTACGGCAAGCACGCCACTGGATTCGGTTACTTGTCACATCCTGTAGGGCTTCAAACCACTCGCAAGAGGAAACACTTGGATCCTACCCAGAAAGGCAAGATCCCGAGACGCCAAACTTGACAGTAGCGGGTTTCGTCTTGATTGCCGCATGGTAGCTTGTCCTTCGTGAAGCCTTTGTTAACAAAGGTCTGGATGGGAAGCACACTTTTACTTGGTGAACAATGGTGAATTACATATAGAATGTCTCCCAACCATCTTAATTTGACAATTTTTACCTGCTACTCCTTGGAATCCATCCAATTACCTAGCACTCGCGTACGAATGAACTGATTGCTTTTAATAGAGATTTCGTGCAGTCACTGAAGCCGGAACCGAGAAGCAATGTGCAGGTGTTTCCTTCTTGTTGGGGGGGGGATTATCAAAACATCTCATGAAACGTAGAGTGTTTCGAACCAGCGACCATCCGGCCAGTAATTCAACACTGATTACTGATATCCTGAAGTCTTGTGGTGATTACTATGCTATGAGGACATTAATGATAAAATATATGAAGGCATTTTGAACTCTCATATGGGAGGGGCCGTGCTTCCCAGCCGCATATTAAGCTTTTTCCTACAGCCTTTTGTAGGCACAACTCATTGAACTTCGTTTGAGACCCCAACGATGACTCGACGCGGCGAATCTTTGACTGACTTGACAAAGCAGAATATATAATAACCGAAGACCTCGCAGTAATGCAATCACGTGACTGGTTGAAGGCGTGCCCTCAGTATTCAGTATTGTCACAAATGTGATTGAGGGTCTACTACAGTGCCGAACAAATCACTGTGTAACGAGGTTTGGGTTTAGTGTTTCTGATGTTTTTTTGAAGTCGAAACAAGTGGTTTGACCCTAGGTAGGCCGCCGCTCATTTTCACGAAGTCACCGTATGCGACCGAAGGTCACCACTAATAAATTGAACCGGAAAGCGCTTTCAGTCTGGGAGGAAGGAGCTAGCTACAACCTAAATTTGAGAATGACCAACTATGAGGTCGGCAAACTCTCATAATTTGTGAGTCGTCGTTTTCGTTCCAAATGCCTTTTTAGCGAATATCCCTTCCATTTTTATTCTGGCAATTTCATACTCGGTGTCTGCCGTTAGTGTGGTACCTACAATGTTCGGACGCCACGCGCATTACCCCACCCCCGAAAAAATGTCGGGCATTGATAGCATGCGGCCATCATCAACAAACGAGAGTCGATCTACGGGAGAGCTATCGATCATGTCCAATCACATTGTCTCAGTATGGAATCTAGGTTTCGACTTTAAGACCGTCTTCACACCGAAACTGTTTATGTTTCTATCCGAGTTTTGGCACACGACAGTCGACCGAAAACTGGAACTGTCATGTGATTGGCTTGGCATGCCAATTTGACTTCGGTGAAAGTAATTACACGGGTAATAATTGGTCGATAAACCAACGTGCACCAAGCGTATTCATCGCACGTTGATAGTTTGAACATATCAAATCGAGCGTGTTTTCTTCCGAGTTTTCTGGTCATCTCGACAAGCGTTCGAACTGGTCGGGGTAAACTTAACAGGATAGAAAAGAGAGTTCTCAGAGGTGAGCAGTGCGGATGAGGATGGTTGAATATTTTTTGTCACAGAAGTAAGATAAACATCTACCTATGCAGTATATAGTGTCTCCTTTATTGTACAATCTTTGGAGGCAGTTAAGTACGGTATATGAAACGTTGGACTCTTAGAACGCTTTACCTTCGTAAAAGGTGACGTGAAATGCGATAGACCATGAGAGACACTCGATTTTTTTAAAAGCAGCATTTATCGGCAGGCCAGTGCGGGTTCTCAAGTGTTGGATGTGAGCTAAACGGCGAAACAAGTACCATACTCTTCTCCCTATCAGATTTAAGGCAGCCTCTAGTACTGGCTTGAGAAGTCGTAGAGTTCGACGATAAGACGCTCATTTTGTCTGCCTCATTCTTTGCTAAGCTTAATCGCGAAGGAACCACTAGGCTAGATTTTTAATCACACCAAAGTTCATTTGTGGTGCGTAGCCACGGTCTCACTCATAACATTTGGGGAGATTCTCCCAAGAATTACCACACCAGCGGACAGTAGGCCTGTCAGAATTGTTACTGCTTCGACCGAGGACCCGATTGTGAAGGTACTATACCGGATTTGAGGAATCGGTGCTGTGACGCGACCGTCAAATGCTGACTTGTGGTTAGACAATCAGACCAACATGGAAGGTGTGGAAAACCCTAGGTCAGTGGATTCGTCATATTCTGCGTTATTTTGAAAGTGTAGGTAGTCTGAATCGGTTCACGTGTGTTTGCTATGGTCCAAAGCTGACAGTTGACCACACCACCTTTGAAAGGAAATGGTAGTTACGCCGTGTCACTGTTTGGAGTAAAGCTGGACGCTTGCCCGTTTTGCCTAAGTATACTTATTTTATCGTAACTGTTTGACTCCATTATGTCACGCTAAACTCATCATTCAACACAAGAAACAGCCGGACAATGTTGTTGGATAACGTGTTTCAGCTGGTACACACATTTGGTGCATTACTGTATAAAAAGCACGAGGTCGGTAGACCACCAGATCTACCGGACCCAATCAGAAGAACTCGAACTACCAAGTCTGAGTTCGAATCATACACGTCATGGACACACATCAATCTAGGAGCTATCTTGGATCAGCCGGGCAATGTTTCTCGTGAGTCAATGCGGGATGTTGATTTCAAGAGAAATGGTCAAACACCAAGGGGATAGAACAGAGTCAGAAGCCAAGCGGAATGCAATTTAAACTGACCAAGTTGAACTTCGCGTTCCATAACCCGGACATACTGACCTTTTCCGATTCCGATAAAATTTCAGGAATCACCCTTGTATAGGGCATGGGCTCTGGTGCCTAAGATGACTCGCGGAGCATCAGAATTTACTTGTAGCGTGGACCATTGTAAAGCTACCGTAGTCTCTGGTTTCTAGTCGATTATGGGCTACATCAGATCGATAAACGTTCATAGACGTTGTAGAGATATCGAGCATGTTCAGACAACAATTACGTGGGGATTGAGACACGACAAAGCACGGACGAATTCCGCTTCTACCAATGCTGCATTTGGCATTTTCCTTTGGTAGCTGGATCTTAGCGGGCCACGTTGCACGTGTTAATAATTAACGTGTACTTTGGCCCCGGTTTGTCCATTACTATTGTTGGGACCTACCGCGTTCTATCGATCGTCCCATCACCAAAATCAACTCGGATGACCGATTTCGTGCTGGTAAATTGAAAACCGCAGTTTACAGCAGACCAGGAGTGAAGTGCTTTCATGAAACGATCTTTTTACGGGAGCCGACTTGTTGGGCGATAAAACACGAGGGAAGAAAACAGCCTCCATTTTTTATTGGTTGCGCTGGCTGCTGGACGGTACCTGGATAAGGACAAGTGACGAATTCTCGTACTTAGTGAAATTTCTACATCCAGATCGCTCCCCCCGTTCCTTGGTTTCTCAGCTTCGAGCTCCTTATTCGTAAATGGATGCCCAGTTGATGTTGGTGAACTACTACTGTTGAACGTACAGTTCAATTTATCGCCTTCCTTACGCAGTTTTAATTTTCTTGTTTGTAAGTAGTATTGTGTAGGAAGTAAGCTTTCTCTACAGCACGGTTGTTTACCATGGAGTGCTTTACCTATGGATTGGCTACTCATAACACCATCACCATACAAGACGTCTCAACGTTTTGTTTTATGCTGGTAAACCATACGGTATATGAGAACGAAGCACTCCCTAAAAGATGGCACTGAAAAGAATGAGGGAGATAGTCCTTCTCTGGGGGATAGTACGCTGGAGCGTCACCGACATACAATATCCTTTCGAGTTTTGTACAGAATTGACCTCTTCGGAGGAATCTCTTAGAGTTCTTCATGGAGGACCATTCGAATTTGTCAAGTGCTCTATTGTGGAGTGACAGTTGAGATTCATCTGAGGATGTCAGTCTATCTTGCCCATCAGACTGCCTTGTACAGCTGGTACAGTCATTTCTCCACATAAGTTCCACCCCAAGGATCACCAGAAGAGCTTTCCGTGTTTACGCGGTCTTTATGCGTTCGAGACGGACTTCACTTCACCATACTTTATTAAGTCTACTCTTGTATGCCTGATTTTTTAGTTACGTTGCTCTATTTGCATACTTATAACTCAGTTATCTCGGTCTCCTCTGAAGGAATTATAAGTGACCACAACGTCTTTGTAATGAACACTTCTAGATACATCGTGCCGACAATGTGAATAACAGTTGGTCCTCAATATGTCATTCAAATCAGAAGAAAAGCAATCATCAAATCAGTAAAGTCAGTGAAAACCCACGCGTTTGGCTGAAATATAGGAGTTCGACCAGGAAAGTGAAAAACAACGGACTGTTTCATCAACGGAGCAGTATTTCGAGCTGTTTCCAGTTGTTCGATTAGGTTTTGAGGAAATCTTTCATTCTGCTTTTCGGAATTGCATTCTGTTGATCTCTGAAATAGCTGAGCAAGTCTTAATTGCCCCGTTTTCTTTATTCGCTTGAGTAAACTTCTATTGCTTTTCCAGTAAAATAGCAACCTGGATTTTGTTACGGGTTGTTAACGCCCAAAATGTCCACGTTGCACGCACCATACCGCGAAGTGGATTCTCCACCAATACAGTGGCAAACTTGCACTTGTTTTCGAAGTCACGCTCCATTCTGTATAGTTGTCTTTTCGAGCGAGGCAACCTGAAGCGTGATGCAAAGGTCAGAGTAGCCCAGCTTCCACGGCATCTTAGCTAATGAGAGACAGTTAGTCTTACACATATTTTTTCAGATAACCACCGTCTAAACAGGGTGTGCCAAATGATAAGGAGGGCCGCTCTTGATATTTCTACATAGATGCCCATACGTTTGTCGATCGTTTGATAGACAGCGAGGATATCCAGCTGCTGGATTTCAACTGTTTCAACTGTTCCTAGGATTCCTACTCTAGCAAACCCCGTTTCTTCTCGACCTGATGAACGAATTGAATAAACGACTGGAGCGTCACATACCTGGGGTAGGTGACTTTATCTTCCCCCATTCTATGTACGGTATTAAAGCCATTTTTAAATTTCATTCGGAGAAACCCACAGATGGCTTTCCATCTGTTTCAACAAAAAAAGTAAGGGATTGAAAAGAAGTCCTCATTATGAATGCCATTGGTACGGAGATGAAAACTAGGGAATGACCTCACTGCTTCCGTCAATCCAAAGACTTCCTTGTAGCACTTTGCGAAAAATTTCAGGTGGATAGGTTTCGTTTGTCGATAGATGTTGCCGGACTGTAGCTGGTACGTGCCGCCCCAGTGAGTTTACGATCAGTCGATGTGAAAAACGAACACTTACTCATAACAGGCCACTCCTTCGATAAGGATCAGCGTAATAGTTTGGGAATAATTTCCCGAATTAGGAAAGAAAAGTAACCCCTTCACATAGGCCACTCTTCAGCACGAACCTCTAAAATGCGTCCCCTTATTTGTTGGCATGTAATAAGGTGTAAAAGTCCTTTCCTTTTTTCTATGAAATATTTGATAGATACGTCTCACTGACACGAAGTTCATGACCCTACTGTTTAGAGATGAATTCAGCAGACCGAACTGAGTTTTCTGTGGACGATGGCGTTTGTTTTGTGGAGATTTCTATTCCCTCTTCGAGAAGAGAATTGGTTGTCCTTCTGCTCAAAATAGCCAACGACACCAACTAGGCTTGAGTTCACAGACAAAATTCCTTCCACCGTTAACTGTTTGGTTCTTTCTGTTGTGATACCGGAACCCACTTTTGACCCCAGGAAGGGAGGCGCCCAACAGCAAACTGCACAGTAGGGAACGATTCGCCCTGTCCCTTGAAGACGGAAGGATTACCACAGAAAATCCAGAGAATTTTTATATGCGACAACATGTACTGAAGAGCAGAAGTAAAAACTAAGACCAATGGAGGTGAACTTTATTTGTACGGCCTTCTCACTGGCCGGCTGTGGCCGCTTGTTGATCCCAGCTCTGGATAAGTTATAATTTCGTTTCATTCCAGTGGCTTGCCTTGGGGTGCCTGGGTCTTTCGATATCTGACAGTCTACGTCCGACCAAATTCAATAGCTCAGTTCTAGTCTGCAATATGCCAAAGTGGTAATAGGATTGAAGTTTTGTTACAAGACAGGATCAGTTATTCACTTTAGCTTAAAAAGAGCTTCC
>NW_008751657.1:1598240-1694230 GCF_000715545.1 Opisthorchis viverrini | reverse complement strand
AAAAAAGAGCTTCCCTACACCGGGACAAAGTTGTGAACTCTTCAAGCATTATCTGGAGCTTCTGCATGATTTGATTTTTGATCGATACGTGAGCTGCAGCAAAAATCACAGGTGTGCACACAACTGGATGCGGACTATTTTGGAAAGTCATTACTGAATTCTGATGGACGATGGATGAATATTTTCCCCTACTCGGTCGGCATATTTCCTATCTCCTAGTCTAGTTTTTTTCCTGTCCCCAAAATCATGAACACTAATTTTCGCCACGCATTCACGTTTCCAGCAAGAGTGTCCTTCTCCCCTGTGGATCTATGCTACGTGGCGATTGATTCTGATCTTCAGGCTAATGTGTGATGGAGTAACTAACCACTCTACAAGTCAAGATGCTTCAAAACTTTGGTTGGTTTGCTTGCTGGTATTCAGACGCTGTAAACCCTTCAAAAGAGACATCAACAAGATCATTGTCTATCATGGAGTGGAGTGCTCACTTCGTTTCTACAACCAAGTACATTTACGAAAACGAAGTTTGGTCTCGAGTTTTGGGTTACCCATTAATACACATTATGGTAGTCACTTTGTGTTGTTAACAGACAAACATTTCTGTAGCATCTTTGGCAAATCGGTTGTGGCGAGATAAGCTTTACGATAAAACAAGTTGATGCACGATGTAAGAATGGTGGTAAGTTTGATACATTGATTTCGGTTACTATGACACAGGTGCCTCTGATGTTCGTGTCATTCATCGACCAGTCTCGCTGTGATCGTTGTGTTCGAATTACCGAGACTGATTGCAGGCCAACAAAGTGGAGGACAAAATCTGGAATTTCCGTCTTACTGGTCCCAACCTCATGACGACGACTGTGATGCTAATAAGTTGTGATGATGCTGAGAATCAGCTGATCTGGCAGTTCCTTATCACGGACAATATACTGGGGGGAGGGGGGTATGAAGATTATAACTGCCTCTGCTTGCAGGACTCTTTCATATAACTTGGCTCTCACTGCCCGCTAATGTTATCTGGCTTTCCTTATTTGGCATTAGAGGAGTCTTCAAATGGTGAATGATAGAAGATTCTAGTGGAGACTACGTGGTGAAAATCGGATCGAATTGATCGAATCACTGAATGTAAAATCGACTGGATTTAACGAGTCCCAGCAAATTCTCATACATTTTGGATTTAGTTTGGTAGGTTGTCGAATATACCCAAGCAACATTCAGACCGCAGCTAAAACGCACAATACCACACACACACAAACTGTGCTCTTACCGCTAACATTGTCATTTTCGACTGACATATGGCATTCAAAGATCAAGGTTTACTTTAGTCCTGGTTTGTTTATCGTTAACTTTGGCACACACAGTGATCTATCGATCGTTTCAAAGTCGTGCACTCGATTATGGTGGCCGAGTTTGTCGCTGGTCATTAGTTGCCCAAAGTCACTGACATTTCGAAGCAAACTAAGTTTAATACACCCAGAAGAAGTGGGCTGTACACGAGATTTCCTCTGGTGGTGTGTGCCAGAAATCGGGTTTGAGGCACGTGTATAGCACATCGCTGTTGTTATCCTACCCTTGAATCTATCAGGTCCACTGAGCACAATGGTCGATTGCCAGCCCTGATATCACCGTTTGGCATGACGAAACAACTACTCAACTCCTATACGGTTTCTAACTTGTGGTTAAGCTAAACTGATAGCTATAATTTCGGACGAAGGGATTTTCTGACTTCGAAGGGCGCGTTTAGCTCTTTTGGGAGTTTG
The DNA here is from genome assembly GCF_000715545.1 of Opisthorchis viverrini. Taxonomy (NCBI): domain Eukaryota; kingdom Metazoa; phylum Platyhelminthes; class Trematoda; order Opisthorchiida; family Opisthorchiidae; genus Opisthorchis; species Opisthorchis viverrini. Next base: position 1,692,470 of record NW_008751657.1, on the reverse strand, counting down.
CCTCCACACATCACGATTTCAACTTTTTTGTGGAGTCTTTCGTGCTAATGATTTGCAGGTTCTGTGGCAATAAATCCAACCTAAAAAACAAACCCACCTTAGAAAATGGGGTACTTCGATTCTTCTGGAGGCCTCACTTCCGAGGAGTGTGTGGGTCGCACAAATTCATGTGGCTGATCGGGAAAGTTGTTGTGTTAGAACAGTGAAAATTCCAATGGCTTAGATGGCTGTCAGTTTGTCGAAATACAGGTAGCTCGGGTGTGTTCACTGGTGGTTGATCGAATGGCAGTTGATCTGTTCGCCGAGCTTGGCAATCGGCTTGGAAACGTTTCGTCCCAAGTCGTGGAGACATCGTCACTGCGCAGTTGTCGAAAGCTTTTGCTACCTTCTACTCCACACATACAATAAGGTGTACACTGATCTAAGAAGATGACAAGGTGAATCAAAACATCAAGGGACACTCTCGAACAAGAATGCATCGAGCGTCAATCAATGCAAACACTACAGGCCCAATTGCCAGCAGCGACCAAGCAAAAAGGCTAAACAAATTGATTACGGTTTTTTCACAGAAAAGCCAACTGAAGGACGTCAGTAGTTGGGTGAAGAACACGGTCTATTCGGATAGCAAGTGTGGCAGCGGTGAGAAGTCAAACTGGAGACGTACGTAGTTTCATAGTCAAATGACTGCATCAATCCATCTACTTTCTAAACAGATTATCCTTGCAAATATAGATGGAATGGAATATTTGATTACTTTCATTTGATATTGTGATCAAAACGGCTGCTGGTTGAATCGGTACGTGGCCCGCGGCTTTTGCCGAGATTGAAAACGCTTTCACAGGCTTTTACTTTTCTTTCCTCCTTTTGGTGATGGGCATCAAACTTTCCGTTTCACTCACATTTCCAACACAACTGGCTTTCTGGCCTTCGGGAACGAAAGACAATGTCCTCGCTACAGGTGAAGAAGCTTTTTCGGGCAGAATATCCACCGTGAAATGTCTTCAGCTCCTTCCGCACTTGATTGACTAAAATTCCATTGCTTGTGAATGTTCGCAACAACTATTGTGATGACATGCTGGGTTTTTTACGTTGTCCACACCGAATGCCCGTTATGTAACCGAGATATACAGAACAGAGTTAAGGACCGTCACTTCCTGTCATTTAAATAGTTAGAAACGAAGGGTGTGAAGGTCACCGAGCTGTACTCAACTAATAGTGGTATTTAGAAAATACTTGTATGGCGTCAAAATCCACAGCGGAAACCCAGAGGAATCTTGCTCAATCATTTTTATGCCCTCCATATCTCTGCGTGAGGGTAACGAAACCGTTACCCTGTTAGAATGTTACTAAAACCAATTCAAGTCAAGTCAAGTTCAGAAGGGTCCGTCACTTTTATGGGGGGCAATATGACAGCAGTGCCATTGATTCCGGCCACTTTAACCACACCACGGCTGTATTAAGCGGTGTAATAAATGTGCACTGATGTATAAAGTCGTGAGTTACATCATTGTTTTCTTATGTGCCTTGCTTTCTTATGCATTTTGGAAATGTGAATGCGGTAATTCCCATCAAACTATTCTCTCTTTGGACGGAAGTCGGCATTATCCCTTTTTAACACCTTCCGTCCGTGGCTAACAGAAAGCCTGTGGAAGTCTGTAGAGGTTTTCTTCAACTCTTCAGGGATGTGATGTGAGTGGATGTTCCGGATATTCAAAAGCCTTGTTCATAGGTAACGGAGTTATGCGGTGAGTCCGCATCCTTCCCGGATTCGCCTGCGACAAGGAACCATGTAGGTGGACCCCTGCACACGACGGGTAATGTCATGTGCAGTTTGTGGTGAGTCTCACTTGCATCCACTTCTATCCGATGTAAACTCCAGGGAATAAGATCGGAGGGTAAACAGGGGAGACCAGATCTAAAGTCATCAGGATGCCACATTGATGTCTCATAACCATCAAATCAAGTGGTAACAACCACACAATTGAAACGCGTGATGTACGCCGAGGGAAACTCAGTAGGTCGTTACTGGTGCCACACACATGGATAGCTAACTACAGTCAGTGATTAGCCTGAGTTGTACAAGGCTGGTCACATATAGTCCTTCTTCGCGCGGCTGTGGTCCATTACTCCAGACACCATGCATTCATATTATACGGTAATCGCCGGTTTCATTCACTCAAATCATTGGGAACGAGTGATGTGTATGCTATCTAGAGATACTGAACAAATAATGAGAGAACAGGTAGTTGTGTAAAAGTGCATTTCCTTATTACTAACCAGAACCCGACTGTTGTTCAATTGATACATTTTCTGTCCTCAGTTGTTGCTGCACATAACGTGTCTCAAACTCCAAGCCAAGCCAAAAGTACCAGCTAGAGTTTAGGAATAGTTCCGCAGTAGTGTTGCGGACTTTTGGCCGATGAATTCGAGCTATGAAACAAGGTACTCTCATCTTACCCTTTCTTCGTTGGAGGAAATTTTGTGCTCTAGAAATGCCCTGAACCGGATATTTCCTGTTCTAAGGAGCTTAGAAGAGTGATTGGTCTCTGCAGATGGCATCAACCAATAGCGCTTAGGCTGCTTTGTGCTTGTCCGAGATTTTGGCCCATGAAAAACCTGTTGCCGTCCCAAGAGTTGGTCGACAGTTAGGACAAATCAGTGAACTTGTTGTTAGTGAAATACATTCATTTGCAAACTAATTTGGTTTTTCGAGAGACTCACCTGGAACCCAGCTGAATCTCTCGGTTTTGATGTTTCCAGGCAACTGAATGTGCTGCACCAGGCCGCCTCGTGTTTCAGTCGCTACGATATTCGAGATATCGCGATGTATGTATATTTGTAATGCACTACTCATAAAGTTGCTGAAAACTCCTCGACAGTTGGTATTTTTCGCTAATATGTCGCCGCAGTGCATGCTGACTAGCGTCCTGTTCGGCAGCTTCTTATCATAACTTCTGTATCATAGTTAGAGGATCGGAATTCCTGAGCCTTTCTTAGATCCATGACTAATATTGTGCATTAACACAGAACCGCCATTCAACAGAAAACGGAATATTAGGGTCATTTTGTCCGAGGTGAAGATACCGCTTAGTTGCTGGGCCTATGAAACTTGGTCATAGGGGTTTCAAAGCTTTCGCCATCTGTCGGAGGTAATATTGTGCAAACTAGGTAACTTGAAACCTGCATGAGACCCACACATTTGTTTTCATGAAGGAAACTACTCACATGGTTGCTGAAAACTCTCCGACAAACCACGACCGGTTTCGCTCTTCTTGAGGCTCATCAGGTAGGCGCAGTCCCCGAGTTTTCATCAACCGTATGTTCTACTTAAACCCAAATTTGACTGTTTTCGAGAACTATACTCATTTGCAAATCAATTTGGTTTTTACGAGAGGCTCAACTGGACCTCTCTTGTTTATGATATTCTGCAACTGAATGTGCTGCACACAGGCCGCCTCATGATTCATTTGGCACGATATTCGAGATATCGCAGTATGTTTTCATGAAAGAGACTACTCACAAGATTGCTGGAAACTCTTCGACAGCCCACGACTGGTTTCGCCCTTCTTGGGACTCATTAGGTAGGCACAGTCCCTGAGTTTCCGTCAACCTTGTATAGAATATCATACACGAGAGATTCACCTGAGTCTCTCGTGAAAACCAAATTGATTTGTAAATGAGTGTATTTCTCGAAAACTACGCATTTAATTTTCCCCCCAAGAATATGAGGGCATTATATTATCAGCTTCGGATCGCACGGAGCTCACACACACCGTCAGTAGTCCAATGTGCTGTCCAAAAAACCCGAAACACGTTGCTGGTGGGAACGATCGATTCAATCCTGATTGGACTCCACCAGGCTTGAATTTACTCCAACGCGTTGGAAGATTAAAAGATAAACCTCGATACTATTTATAGCGAGTATATTGAATTGATTTTGTTTGTAGTGCGGTAGTTACGTGATTAGTTAGGCGATTTCAAACCACGGATAGGCAGAAGATAAAATGAGAATCTAGTAGCACCCTAGTTGCTTAAACACGTGTGCATAATTGTTTCATTTTACATTACTATCCACTGTTGATTGCGTTTTATGATAAAGCCAGCGGAAAGTTTTTGGGCATACATACCATTTAGGGTAGGAATTATTCAGGCCCGTTCACATCTTTTGGAGAACCAGGGGCTGTTTGTCAGGTATTCGTCGTTTTTAGGATTCTTCAAGCGAAATATTTTTCAGCCACGTGGTAACATATGGAATAATTTTCTTGGCCTTTACTCATGCTCTTGTGGTACCTTGTAACTTGAACTTGGATTGAACCGCAAATAACAGTGCAACTTTTGGGTTATTGTATCATGTGACCAATCACGTCACAAGGCTCTTTCAGCCTGTAGTAATCACCTGAGCAGATTGTTGTATACACAGTTAAATAAACACATTTGTACTTAGGCTCAACAGATCTCATCGATGAGCAAATCACCTAACCTGGAATGGTGTTGTTCAGGCTGAATGCGTTGTTGTCGGCAGCTAATGCACCACGGGTGGTTCCGGATGGCGAAATTCTTTGGGTAGATGCGATGAGGCCTCTCATTTTTAGGCCCCTGCATTCAACTTGTTTATCTGCCCCCTTTGTCGCAGTCACAGCACGGCAGTTTTCCTCACTTATTTGACATTCCAACAATCATTTCGGTTTACTTTCACAGTAGTTGTGCACGTGCTATTGCAGTGTTACATTAAACCGTCCACGTTAAACGACTTAGTTTGAGAGTGATGACCGCCCAACCGGACACTTGTACCTCATAATTGAAATGCAACTGATCTCGAATGCAACAATTTAGTGGAACTGAATTCATTCTACTAGAACTCACGTCTGCGAACTTCGATGCTGCGTTTTCTGAGACCCACAGGTTGGCCTTAGATACTGCGGTTTGGGCTATCGATGGAGTGGCAAAGAGACAATAATTAGGACCAGTTTTAGACTGCGTTCTCATTTCCTTTCTACTTCAAACCCAGTTCGCACTGGGTTTTCAGCTCGTTTTTCCTAGTCTACGTTCGCCCTATAGGTCCGTGGACAAGACGACGAAAGTGAAATCCAGTTTCATTTTTTAGGGACGCCGTATCGTGGTGCAGCATTCGTGGCCTATTCTTATGCTTTAGGTGGATCACCTGACTCAAACACCGACAGGAAGTTGATAAAGTACATTTATAAAGTCAATTTTGATCTCTTGACAAAATAAACCAGTTGCTAAACTAAGCTTCTGTGAACAGGAGACTCAGCTGATGTTCTTTAACTGAATATGCCGCACAAAGACTGCCTCGTGTCCCAGTTACTTCGACATATCACGCAGTATATTTTCCAGACAACACACTTCTCATAGCGCTACTTAAAACTCTTGGCAAAACGGAAAATTCGGCAGAGATTTGGTTGGACTTCCGTTACCATCAACTCAATTTGCGAGTGAGTGTGTTTCGCCGCTTACATACAATTTGATGTTCAAGTGGAACACAAAGTTGACGGAAATTCGGGGACGGATGAATCTGACGAACCCGAGGAGGAGCAAAACCAGTCTTGGTCTGTCGCAGTTCTCAGCAGCCTTATGAGTAGCGTAAGGCAGTGTTACTATCCTTCTATCTTTCCTAATGTTTTTAACAGTTCATGAACACTTTCGGGTCGTACACCAGCAGATATGGGTTGCGTAGATCTGCTGCCGGCTGAGTGTGGTTCAATTTCCGGGCTACTGGAGTGATGAAGCATGTATTGGCGAGAATCTAGCAATGATTGAAATGATATTGCAAAAACTTGATTAAACTCTGCTTAAAAAATGATTTGACTTTTCTAGAAAGCTCTATTTACTTATAAAATCCAAAACATGCAGCACACCTAATATCTGGCCTGGCCGCGTAGACAGCTCACAGTACGTTCTGTGCAATCCCGATGTAAGTGTTGCATCCCTGAACCATTGAAGTTCGTACGTCATGTGGAGGCCGAACCTTGTGAGTGACATTGAAAATTTTCATTGTTCTCCAAGAGCCACTAAAAGACTTTTAGCCGTCAGAGGTTCGATTTCTCAGGAAATCATCAGATAAAACTCCAACAATATCACCGATGTTACAAGGAATCGTGCTGGACACTTAAACAAAAGCGATCTATACTAATAAACTCAAAAATATTGAATTTATAACTCGAAGTAGCCAATCGAACAATTTTCTAACACGTGACTCCACACGGAGTAATTCCTGGTGTGTATACCTATGTGAACGATCATGTTCCTCGAGAAATCAGCCTCACTCCGTTGTTTACATTGCAAACTGACGGCGCTTACCTGGTTGAAATCCGCTCATTCCGATGTTTTCAGTTCCTTTGCAACTGCCATAAGAAGTAAAAGCACTATAAAGAAACCGCGTGATTTTTCGAATCCGGAGATTCAGGAAGAGAAGGGCCTGAAATGTCGGGATTTAGACTATACCTTCAGGCAAAAGCAGAACATGCTTCTCTTCAAAATCGTTTTCACTGCATGACTGACCAGTCTGATCTCAAGAACAAGAGCGTCATAATTCATCTATTGATTACATTTGACTTTTTTATCGAGGCTGCTGATTACATCACAACAGGGTTTTCGCTTGTTTAGAGAAATCCGATAGTAACAATGGTTACTGGCAGACGTTGAATGTACCCCTGGGCGTTCAGATAATATAGTATTACATAAAACAGTACCAATGTCTGGTAGCTGGAAGCAACGTTGAAAAATCTAGGTGACTGGTCAACCTGCATATATGAAGTAGTAGCACAACCAACATTAATGCCACGTCTACTTCGGCGGAATGGGAAGTGGGCAGAGTATCTTCTCTGTGTTGACCATACCTTGGCCCGGAGGTTGAAGGAGCGATAATTTCAGCACTGACAGGACGATGAACTAAGAGAGTAGCGAATTAAAAGACGACGAATTGGCGAGAAGCATTGAGGGCTATCATTAGAAGAGAGCATGACAAACGAAGTTGAGGACCACTGTTCCTATTCTCCACCGGTTGATGTGTGAAAGTGTAGTTCATGAGTGTCTGAGTGATAATGGATTGTCCATTGCTGGAAGAAAATGGCCAATCGATTCTTTTGGGTGCTTTTGTCTCACCAATCTGGGTAGACCGGAAATTTGGCAAGCGGATGCCTGTGGTTTAGTCTGAATCAACGTCCCAGACAGACTTTAGGTCATATAATGAAACGAATTACCTATCCCCAGGATCTGGTTCTCACACGAATCACACTCACCACCCACTACTGAGTGGATTTCACTGTCAGTGTACGGAGAACACTTTGTTCACCAACCAAATCAGGTCCAGTACCAGACAGGTTAGTTTTTAGTTAATGGAGACATAATTCCAAACTTGGCAACCATAGCATTCAGATTTAAAAAAGTATTAAGCCTATGTGAAGTGGAGTAGTACCACCGGAGAGAAGCGAGTATGTTGCTTTGGATCTTGAAAGAGATCACCAAGACTTGGGTTTCATTAAAATGTCGATTATTTGATGATGACACTGGGTACTTGGTGTTCGAAAGAGGGTATCTGTTTTCATCAATGTGACTGCAACGGTTTGACTGCTGGGTCTGTGTTTGTTTCGAGATGTGTGATTTATTTGGTTCGGATCTGAGGTATAAGCTCAACTTGAGTGAAAAAGACATGATACGGCTAGTCTGGGAATATTTGTTTTTTTTTGAAGTGCTTTCGATTTCTTAGTGGGGTATCAATACCATTATTATTGCCAGTCGGATGGATCATCAAGGCAGATGACCAGGTCGAAAGATGTCCAGGAGTGGGTCGTGTTGGATGTACACGTGCGTCAACAAAAGAACGCTGGAAGGCATGAAATCTCAACTGTACTTTATCAAAGCCATCAAAGTGCTGTAATCAGCACAATCTACTGAATTACCGGACCCTAGAGGGTTAGCTTCTATAAGACAAACATGATAACGTCTAAAACTAAGTGAACTAAAAGTGTACGAACCCGAGATAGCTCAGTAGTTAGGAAGTACCCGATAGGAGGGTACGGGATTCGAACACCGACCGCGGCATCTCAGCTACTCCTGTCTAGGCTTGAGCAACCTAGCAGTACTTCAGTCCTCGATCTTCCCTCGGATTGCATAGCAGTTGGGCACCGAAGGGGTTTTACAACTGAGCGGTCTCCATTGGAAGGGTTAAACCACCATTACATCAAAACCAATGTATTAATGTATTAGGCGGCTCTCTGTGCAGTGCCGCTTAACCGGCCTACATACGACCACCCAGGAAAATCATCTCAGCCCTCTACTCAGCACGAATACATACGTAAACAGACGTTTACTCAGATGATCCTCTGTATCTCAGTCACCGTTATTTCAAGGATAGGCTACATTCCATACTTCACCTTCTGGTCAAGTTCTGCCTATAATTCACTCAACTTACTCCATACGAAAGGTACGTATAATGGTAGTGCTAACGTGCACGTATTCACGTAAAGCTAAGTTATATGCCATTACTTCCATTGAAAAATGCATGCGAAATTCGTCACCGCCCCATGTGACCTAGAAGGATTTTGAAAGCTAAGGAAACCTGAACCATGGGTGGCGGTGAGGTGTAACAAACGGGAGTCTTCAGAGTACGCATATAGCCCTTCTGAATGGAGTTCCGAGCCCGCGACTTCTCAGATGGTAGCTGAAGTCTAAGCCGTTAGGCGACGAACGGCTGATCAGGAGTGGAGCTGACTGGTACTTGGATGTCACGAAGCCCCACTGCCTTTTCACTGCCTTATTGACGGAATTCACATCACGTGGTCACGCGCCGACTCTCGCCTTGAGTGCCGGCTTTTCAGATGAAAGAATGATTCACCTGATTAGTGAATTCTACATATACTCACAACCATCATTTTATCGATTAACTGGAGCGCAAAAATATAGCACGTGAGCATTTACCTTATCTGGCCAATGAAGCTCAAGCGTAGGAACAGAGTTTCAGAGGCTGGAGATAGATCCGTAAACCACTGAGGGCTGCATTCTGTAGGATGTACAATTGCGCAGTTACTGGCCTGCTGAGACGACGAACCACAAAAGAACGCCAAAAGGCTTGAAGTCAAGTGCCGAGTCAAGTGACAGACGGGTTCACTTTGCTGGTACGTTAACTCGGGACGGGTCCTACAATGGAGCTTAACACTTCATCATCCGGTGACTTTCTGTTCTGCCGGTGTGCACACTTGAAAGAGGATTAAGATCAAAATCCAGCCACGTAGGTTGTTTGGAATTTTCACGGAGGGTGCGCCGTAAACCTGCCATACCAGCCAACGCGTGCCTTTAAATTATTGTTGTCCGAGAAGTGCTTCACCAGATCCTTCCAACACAGGTTATGTTTGTTCCCGGTTGCCATGTTGCCAAAGTGTACCTTTCTCTTTTAGACTACTTCGCAGCAACATTTAAACAGAACGGCGCAGTGCATTCTAGGGCATGAAAGACTCTCTTGGCATTAGAAGTAAGTGGGCACAATTTTCCAGAAACGCTGACTAGTTCAGCCGTTGAGCTGAGCCCACAAACCTCGATTGTTCGGACTAACTGTCTGTCCCATCGGACATGAGATGCACCCCCCATTATTTGACCATTGTTCTTCCAGAAGGATGGACCTGGAAATATAGCCTTATACCACCTCCCGTTTGGTATACATGAGAAAGCAGTCAATTTTGGTGTTTATTTGGGGGTTGTAGTAGAAAGCAAAGTGTCAAAAGTCGCTTGCTTGAATGATCATAGATATATAATGAGGGGAAAACTTTCTAGCGATAATCCTCTTCAGAAAACTGCGCACTCACGAATAACCATTTCAAATCTCTAAAGCAAAATAAACTGTGACTGAACCTGTCGGGATGAGCTAAAAATTGGTGAGATGTTCTGGAAGTTGGAGTAAATCCTACCAAATGAAAGAGTTGAATTACTTCTCAGAGGGTTGTTACTTATCTACGAGACTGGCCCATTCCAGTCTTCCGTTGGACTACCGGCCAGGTTTTTCGTGTGATATCACAAATGTCCAAGCCAACGCTTCACAAGGTTTGCTGCTTCACAGAGTGATGTGACTACGCTGGTCGGAACTGTGCCAACAAGATACTTTGTCGAAAACTTGTGCCTGTAGATTAGATCCTAAGATTGGATCCTGACTGTGTCGCCCTCATTCATTCAACAAAGATGGCTCGTGCGATAACAAGAACCTGATGCTAACTAGTTAACGCCAGCAGGATCGGGACTAAAAATATTCAAAACTACCACTCTTGAAACAACTTCTCCTAAAAGGTTGTCTTTGGAGAGTCCCACAACCTTTTTTGGAAGGATATCGCATTTATTTAGTTTGGACACGAATTCAACAGAACAGAGTATGTGGAAACCATCCCTTAGACAAAAGTCATTGCATTCTCTGAGGGTCGTACTCACAAGCGGATTACTGTGGCATCGATTGTTTCAATAAACGCGACCAAAATGCAGGCGAATCACAGGGTTTATTACAAACCACATTTTTTTAAAGTTTCTACCGGGAATAACCACATCATATCATTACATCGTCATCTACAAATGTTTCAGCCGCGTGTGCCAGTTTACTCCAACTGATTCTTTCAGTGATCTGCATTCATTCACACTTTACTGGTATGCCCATCTGAGTTTGGAGGCGTAACATAGTTTAATGGAGGATGTGTGTACACACATTGTATGTCAGTTCGACCAGCTCACATGCACCTTGTCCTTACAAAGGCATCCACCTCCAAACTAATTTCCATCACGCTCTTTGTTCGAACGCCGGGTGGGTTGATTGGCGCAGGTTGGCGCAAGGTGACTTTCAGCGAAACAATCCCACGACCTCGGAGACGACAGAAAAAGTCATTCTCGAGGGTACTTTCCTTAGAGCATATTGATCTCACAGCCGAATAAGTGCGTCGATGGTGCAACCCTATCAGGTTTTCTGAGAAATGCACACCTACTTAGAGGCTGTTAAAGTAATTGGGATACTTACACTCTCCTCAAGCGCGGACACAAAGCACAAGGTAGTGATTTCCGCTGTCCGTTAAAACGCAGAAACTGTTACCTACAGGTAAATCTCAGCAGAGTCTAAACATGAATACACTGGTTTCCTGTGTTGCAGAATGACTGACAAATTCCAGACAGAGTAGCGAAACTTTTATGGAATTTCTCCTAGTAATTAAAAACTCCACAAGCAGTTTGCAACATTCCTCAATGGCAATAAGTAGGGTTCGTCTTTCCCGCTTCACACGATCAACCTTTTCTACAGGATTCACCGCCAACGATTGGAACCACTTCAGTACTGAATAAAAAAACTACCGCGCTTTGGAATTTCCAGTTTGTCTGGTTGTTTTATACCAAGGAAATGTACGGTCTGGTTGCAGTGAAGAATTTACCTTTCCTTGAGCTATCAAGTAACTGCTGCGCATATTAGGTCACGGTTTTGGAATTCTTAATTCAGTTCTTAAATTCAAATTTTGGTGAAGGCTTTGTAGGCCTACATTAGGTTCCAGAAGTGAATGGAAATCCAACCTAAAACCGGAGGGGATCTACAGATTAAGGCAAAAAACCAAGTTGGCAAAAAGTGGGTTCCCAAAACTACGACTGCGAAAGTACGGTTTGTACGCCATCAACCGGGTGGTAAAATTTTTGCAGCGCCCGCTAAAGACAGGCTTTCAGTTGTGGGTAATGTTTCAAACTAAAGCCAAACTGAACTGCACTGAAACGACCAGGATTTCTTTGAACCCGAAAAGTGGGGCGGTTCGCAGCCAAATATTATGCTACCGTTTTGTCTACCAGTATGTGGTCAATGGCTGAATCTCACACAGCTGAGAGCTTGACCTGAATGCAATTTATGAACAAGTAATTTATCTGATATGACAGAAAATCGAAGCAATAAACGCCATGGCCCAGTTGTAGAATCCTTTTTCACTCACTGAAAGAGATCGTACAATGTTACAACTAATTTGTTTGAAACCGAAATGTTTATACGGATTCAGTTGCTGGCTGCCAGAAAATTATCGTTTTATTATACGTTATTCGTTCCTATTTTCGGTTTCGTCGCCTCAAATATGTGTGTGGAGTCATTGCTGAAGCGCCGATCGACACTCGTAAATTTGAGACTAGTTCACTAGTGTCACATAGAGTAATAATATTGCGAGTGACATCAGCCATGAATCGAACAGCCTAATGTTGAGTCCTGAGGCAGGGAGACATTTCCCACTGCACTAGAACCAGTGAATTCTCTATGCCAGGGAGGGCGTAGGGTCAAAAAATATCACACAAAGAAACTTGCTTGCCGGAAGAGAGTATATGCCCACGGGAACTACTAAGGCTTCCTATTGGACGGTGTGTCATTGAATTTTTCGCAACCTTAACGTGAAGGAAACGCGATATTTTATGTATCAGTCAAATAGATCATGAGATAACATATTCCTCTAGGGGGCAACTGACTTTCTATTTGGTGTAATCATATCAAAGGACAGATCACCATCTATTTACTGACAAGAGTGAACAAGTGCCCATATGAGAAGTAAACACGTGAGTAGTTAGGGAGAGTGGTACTTATCGCGGAGTTCTCGGAGTATACTCCCTCAAAAGCACCGATTCGGACATCTCGTTAAAGTGAAAAATTCCATGATTTTCTGCACAGATGAATAGAATAGCGATTTTTTAATGCACTTGTATTTTAAAAATTAACAATAGGCCACCAGTGTTGGCTGCTTCCGGCTGTCAATCCGCTACACGTTCAGGAAAGAGCTAGAGGTGATGACGTCAAATATGCAATTCTAATCCAGGGATTTTAGTGCTACCGTTTGGTGGACGATACGGGACACGTGTGTTTTTATTCACGTTGGGATTGGTGAATGGTAATGGAGCCCATTGGGATTTGCAGATGTTTATTCTGCCACTCACCCTATAGAGATTTCGAGTCAGTTCATCGCGCAGAACTTATGCATTTGGTCGTATGTCATTGAATCGATCTAGCGTAACCAAGGGTACTTCACTTGAGTTGCGCTTTCGATGAAGTACAGCTGCCCAGGTGGACGGTGGGTGGGTTCAAGTTTGAAGTTCCTTCTTTAATTCTTTGCCGCTCTAAACCTAATTTATTTTAAGGCTTCCTGTCTCCCTGATGTGATTCTGTGGATTGTTATGTGGGAGCATTGCATGCTAGGCCAAACCAATCAACCGGTGAATGAATGAATACCCTAGCAGTGCAGTATCTTTCCCAAAAGATTACGCCACACTGGGGCTTGTCGGTTATCAACTGTACCTGCTCTTGTCCACTTGTTTGGAGTTAGAGAAGTCTATCACGAGGTCTGTATTCGGGGCAAAAAGTCAGTCACTATTTAGTATCCTTCTGATGGATGGTTAACTAGCTAGAACTTGCCAGTGACATACTCACCTGGCCAAAACGCACCGAGCTGGATCTCGTTGTATGCTTCTTCAAGGCGAGTGACGGAGATTCCGAGAGCATAATTTTCCTCACTCCGTCTACGTGAGTGAGATTAGTCAATATCACATACAATGCCCAAGTTTGTACAGTTTGGAGCAGAACTGTCTATTTGTCAGTAAGAAATCTTCATCTAAGAGTCTTGGAATAAACAAACGGACTTACTAAGAAGGGCTCCTATAAGAGGCACTTTTAGGGTACCGTATATCGCGGCAGAAAACCCTCGTGCTGATAAAATCCTCCGTTTGTAGAACTGGAAGCATTGTGCTTTCAGATGGGAACAAGACAAATTTGTGAGTAGATGAGAACTCATACCGTGACCTTGACTACATCGGGTCCACTAGATAAAGCCAAATGTACTGAAATAAAATTTTCCAATAAACAGGGAATAAACAAAAAGAGGTTTGGGACGGACTGAGGGAATGCACTGAGTTCTACTCTTTCAAATCAAGTTAAAACTTGACAATTTCCTTCCTGTTCGCACCTGAAAGCAGATCACATCATTTGTTATTAAGTTAATTTCTGTGATGGACATTTCGTGGAGGTTTACATCACCTACCGATCAGAATGAAATAGGTCTTTAAAACAGAGCCGCACGAGACTAGTTGGTGGTCTATTGAACCTGATGAAAAATTTTGTTAGTCTCACACAAATACGGATAACATTCGTCTGATTGTATCAAGTATCTCCAAGTTGGTAACTTCATGGTGACCGTACAGTTTAGTTTTTAAGGTCTTCATTTATCCTAGAGTTTCATTGGGCCTTGTTTTAAGCGAATAAACAAATTAAGGTTGGAAGTTTCGAGTGTACCTCAAGTGTGTTTCTCGCCAAGAAAGATTATTGTGCTTTAGAGATGTACAGCTCTTAATGAGTGAAGGGAGCGATTCTGATCTATTTTAATTGTGAACATTTGGAAGTCTCCACTTCCTCCGTGACTGTTGCCGTCTGCAGAACTTGCCTAAAACGAAAAGGTAAGATTGTTGTTACGCTGCATTCATTGTGGGACACTTAAGATGTAGTCTCAGTCTACTGACATATAAGCAGAACCCGGTAGCGTACCATCATATCACCGTTACGACAGATCAGTAACATAAATCTCAAGGTCATGTGTCCACATACTTCCGGTGACGCTTTTAGAGATACATTTAACCCGCATCTTTTGCTACTCAGAGCGAAATTGGACAAAGTAAAAACGGACGCTTAAAGTAAGTCCTTTCAATCTGATTTACTCAGAAATACACAAAATTGGGGGCTACACGGAGAGTAAGAGGTGTAAATCAGTATTGGAAGAGCTTGGCCGTAAAATGCTAAATCATTTCAAGCCAATGTGACTTGAACAGTGTGCACTCTCCAACCAATCGCGAGTGCTTAACAGAAAGGGAGATCGCTCCAGGGAGCCAGAATTATCTGTTCGAATCACTGTTACTACCGAGAAGGGAATGGACGTTAATTTGGATCGCTTCACAATCAGGTTTGACACAGTGTTGAAAAAAGAATGGAAAACTGCGCGGAAGGAAAGGCTAAGAAGAGAATAACTCCATATCCTCATGAAGGCAACGATTCGGAATCTATATACGACAGCTCTCCCGCCAATACTCAAATGCCCATTAGGGAGGATGAATCAAAACAACGAAAAAAACTTCCGCCACTGGATATCACTTACATGCAAAAGACCTCTAGGAACACAACACGGGTCTTATCAAGTAAGGCATTAATCCCCAGTACTAAATGATTTCTATTTACTATCTGGGACGATCGCGTTTATGACCACAATTAGGTTGTATTTCGTCCATGACTGTCTTAGAAAAACTACAGTAGACTAGTCAAAAAGATCAGAGACTTCTAAAAAACTGTTTTCTGTTCTGTTGTTGTTTTAGTAAAGAGGAAGCGTATTAATTGCCCGAAGCCTATGATACATGCGGTCATCTAGTGGATTTTGCTTACATATGTGTAGGTGTGTAGGCTTGGTATTTCGGTCCATTCGGTCAAAGGTATAATTCTAGCACCGCTCTTGCAACATTCGCTCGGTCGATTATAATGAAGATAAAAACATCTTGAAGGTAATAGAAGGTTCTTCAAAAAGGCTTTTTCTTACTGACTGGTTTTTACTGGTTCATGAGTAAGCGAAGAATTTCCGGATCAATATGGAGTCCGTGTGCTTACCCATGGCGTCGAACAACATTCACGACAATGCAAATGGATGGGCAGCCGTTCGGTAGGCAAACTGTCGCTAGTTCGATTCCGGTTCAAGCGTCTGTCATTTTGTTCCCATGGTAATTACATTTGTTCCTTTTCAATCTAATCACCAAAGCTTTTGAACAAGAATAGGTACATAAAATGTGTTTCTAAGACAGTCGAAATGAACATATTTGTTGTAGCTAGCGGTCTCTAGTTATGCACAACTGGTAAGCTTTCTCAAGGGGCGAAACTTGAGTCCAGTGACCAAAAAAATCTCACTGAAAATGATCGGAAGAAAACTTTTCGAACGAGAGCGAATTGAGTGTAAGTACAACAGGATTTGAAACCATCAACATGTGGTTCGAATTTTTGACTGTTTCACGTGAATCTCCGAGTGGTACGTGTACCTTGGAAGCGGGGAATACCACGTCTTTTCCACGTCCTTCTAACTTCAATTTAGAGCTAGGAGAATGAGAGAAGATATCTGAGCAGTCTCCAGGATGGCTGCAAACTATACCAATGAATGTCAACCAAGTAATACTTTCGGATGTGCATCTCCTTCAGAAACGACAGTTTTCGGATTTCGGCGGCTTTTATCCCCTTAAAACGCATGAATAATTAGAAAACATTGCCGTTTGACCACAATTACTACATGACCGAAACAACAGTTAAGAAGAGTTGGCTATTAGTGACTAGGAGTGGTTGGAATGAAAGGAATCGATTGAAAAAAATCGATAATGCCAAGCGAAGCTGGATATAGACATACAATCACAAGATATACGTTTTCCTCACGTATTACAGCCGGTCTGATGTTGATTTTATATGGTTCGGGGAAAGTTTTAAAGATTTATCGGTCTACAAGACATGGGGTAGAACGAAGTGGGCAAACTGCCCACACAAAACAACTTGCTTATTAATGCTGGTCTAGAGAAGACGGAAACAGAATTTTCATCTCAAGTTATTTTGCTTCTCTCGAGTTGTTTCGCCAAAAGATCCACCTGGTGCAGCGAAGAGCCATTGGAACTTCTGAACGGGAGCAACGTGGGGACTGTTTATCCCCCTGCGGACCAGAATGAGATGGTTAAAACTGTATTTTTATCGTTAATCAATAAGGTTTTAACTGAAACCACACGGTTCATCTATCGATCTGTTGTTGGATCAAATGGATTTTCCGTACTTGTGTCTTCTTTAATGACGGGTTGGAATTCTGATTGGCGAAGATGAAATGCCCGTGCATTTTTTCAAAAACGAGCTGTACTAAATACGCCTTATCACAAAATTTTCCAGGGAAATCCTGGGGGTTTTAAATTCTGCTTGTGAGGGCGAATTCCATCGGCCGTCTTAACCGCTATAAACCCGAAAATTCGCAGCTTAACCACTCTGTTGACTCCTGGAGATGACAAAACTATTGATTTTCTTGTAGGAAGAATGGTGAAGGTTTAATAACCTGCGTTTGCATTACCGAATAAGCAGCTTGGTTATCCTAATTGAGTGTCTGACACAAACCACTTGTTCGGATTATTACCGATTTCCTCTACCTCATAACTGCGCATACGTTACCGCATTTTTTCGTGTATCACTCACCAAAACTGGTAGAGCACGGCGCGCGCGCGCGATCGAATTTTTGGCAGGTGGACATAAATAACTATGGCCAAATGTCTGACTATAATTATACAGCCCGTACTTCTCTGATCGATATCACTGATAATCGAAGGTGGAAACGATCCGGACCATGACCTTTTATTTTTAGGTAAGAAATTTTGTATTTATTGACTTGAGGACATTAGATGAACATGAATGTGCCCATGAATGTAATGTGTACGATATGGTTGTTGAATAGATTTCGATAATCGTCAGATATAACTGTAAGAAACTAAACCATGGTTCTCAATACGTATAAACGACAATGTCTAGACATTTTCCCCATCGTTCTTGCATTCTGATTTGTGATAAATAACACCAGAAAAATGTGACTTGGACGGAATAATAATGTCAACTTTTGTGGATGCAACCCACCTAGCACAAGCACGTGGATAGACAGGACAAGAGAATGAAGTCAAATCCTGTGCTCCATTAAATTACACGTATTTGGTTTCTGGAAGAAAGCTAAGTGTAGGGGCCCATTTTGATCCTGTTGACTTTTGAAATCTATAGAAAAAACTTGTCTGTTTGTATCAGTTACGGGCTATGTAGTTAACTTAAGCAGATCTGCCAATTTGAATTGTGTTCACGCGTTATGAAGGGTCAAGCATATCCAACCGGTATTTTATCAACTGGCGGGCGATACTAATTGCAATCTTATACAGATTCAGACCGTTACCTCTGGGTGTACTAGTGTACTGTACTAGTCGCAACTAGCCCGAAAATGTTATAGTATATGCGCTGGAAACAAGAGACGACCATATAGAACCGTCGGATGTGAGGTGTCAAACATGTTGCAATAGTCATCATAAAAACACTTTTGTAGAGGAATGATCACACGACAGGATTTTTTCGCCCATTTCTAGATCACCTCTGAAAAGAATACTGTGCACAGGAGAACATGCATACGCAAGCAATATCTGCCATGAACTGTCCCCGTTACTACAGTATGGTTTGCGCACAACACAAATACAGTATTGCTTTTCAATTTACAATAACTTCCGACCCCGTTATAGGTTTTCATCGACAGTGAGCACTAACTGAAATCGGGCATCCGTGTCTGGCTTGGATCTGCGTGGTTGCGCAAATCCAGTAGCGACCGACAGTGAACTGAACTCTTGTTGATATCACCTCGCTTCACGGCGTTCTAGTCACATTACCGAATGGGCCGATCGCAGCTCGAGATTTGCTTGATTTCGGCTTGCTTTATCCTTCCACAAATGTTTTACTGGAGCGAAGGTTACTGAGGCATGTTTAACAGACAAACTTGACTAGTCAGCAACATTACAGTCTCAGCGTAGCGATGAAAGATCACAGTGGCAAAAAACTGTCGGAAGTTTTGTTCGTTGTACATTTGCACAAATTGGCAAACTTTGCTTTCGAATGACGGCCTGAAGATATCAACAGTAAGCATGGAGTAGTCTGATCCGAACGGAAATTCTCCATTAAGGCAGCAATCAGTGCTGTTCGAAACGTACAGACGTTTGAACCCCGTTCGTTTTGACTAACTAAACCTGTGTTGAACAACCTGAAGTCACAACAGTTCAGACTCATCCCAATTTTTGCGAGTGTTTCGGGTTTATTCATGGTTAATAGGATTAAAAGGTGCATTACGAGGATGAACGATCAGATAGCTTCGGTGGATGTTTCCTCTAGAGGGAGGTCACCATACCAGTTTGGGTGGGACATCAAAATATTCGGCAAAATCGTATTCACATCAACCCGATGTGGGAAAAATTCCTGTGATGCACCCTTCCAATGCCTGCCTTGTGTTAAACTTGTTCTCCCCAATAAAGCTTGTGGGGAGGATAGAAGAATTCTCCCCTACAAGCTTTCGTATTTTATTGGTGAGACGTCAGTGACCCCCAGGCCTTTCAGTTGTCCACTT
Organism: Opisthorchis viverrini; assembly: GCF_000715545.1. Classification (NCBI taxonomy): domain Eukaryota; kingdom Metazoa; phylum Platyhelminthes; class Trematoda; order Opisthorchiida; family Opisthorchiidae; genus Opisthorchis; species Opisthorchis viverrini. The sequence continues at coordinate 1,673,298 of NW_008751657.1, read as the reverse complement.
GTGATTTTGCAGTCCCAACCATGGGATTTTTGAGTAAAAGATGGACAGACTCTAGTATCCTTACGCTGTATTGAAAACCCAAAGAACCATGCCGAACTTAAGCTATTCATGTACGATGATTTGGTTTACAGTTCAAAAGTTCTTGAATTTCCATTTTAATTCCGAGGAATCAGAGAAAGAGCATAACGAGCTGTCAATTATGCATAAGTGTGCTGTGTGACCCGCATCCACCATACGTCACTCGGTCACAAGGAATGAATGCAGTGTGAATTCAATCGACCACTCATTGCCGGACACGCATAATCAGAAACAAAACTTCCATACATGGAGATCTGAATATGCATAAAATGTAAACCTTGGTATCATTGCTGACTGACGCAAAAAATTAAAAGAACCGAGAAAGATGACATTTCAGAAAGCTATAAACTCGAGGGGATCCTCTCTTAGTTGAGAGGATGGCGGAAAATCATGGGACACATGCCCCAATGATGGGTTAAAGAACACCTATACGATTAACTCTTACCTTTTCTTTCACACTGAGGCTCTCCATTGGGAGTGCAGCTAATAACTGAACACAAAATTGAAGGCGATTTGTATCGATTAAGGCATTTATATCCACATGGACAAATTTGACAGCATCATTTTCCAGGGTGGATTTACCTCAGAAGACTGGATGCAACTTGTTCGCCTATATGACAGCTAGAGACCTAGATGTCACGATACGCTTTTTTCCCACCCAGGGCACTTTGCCTCCGAAAAAGGCAACTTCCCGTAATATGTACACTGAGCTCACTATATAAATGTTTCACTAAACTGACAATTTTTCGAACCGGAAGTCATTCCAAATATAAATTTACAGCTCATCGTTCAAATCGATGCAGAGAGGCAAAATGCCCCTTTTTTACCAAATTGACTGTGAGCCAGCAAGCACCACAGTGTTGCAAACCGTGTTGCAAACAGTGTGGCAAACCGGTCTGACGAAAAAATGGCACTGTAAAGTGAAGAGTAGTATTGCCACTCTGCCCAAAGTCCGGCGCCAAACTGGCAGATTTTGGAGGCTTTTTGAAAAAGTTGATTGATTGATGGTGCCTACGTCGAGGATCGCTGGGTAAGAGACTGCTCTGATCTATCTTCACCATCTTTAAAGTTTTGAACACCGCCCTGTGACTGTGCGTGCTGTATGGTTTGGGTTGCTTCACAGGTTTAGGAACCACTCTTGTCCGAATCAGTCCCCAGTGAGAAACCTGCATCGTAAGAGGAATATGGTTGGATGAGTTTGCGAATTGCACCTAACGTCTAATCGTCCCTCGGTGTTGTCTGGATCAATATTCACATGTTATGTCTGATAAGGGTAGATGATTCTGTTGTTTATAATGGCTTCGGTGCACAAGGCATCTCTCGAATATGATTATACAGACAGGATACGAACAACATTGTGTGGACAAATTAGCATCTGATGAGGCGTTTTACGGAAAACCAACTTGTGCATGTGGATATCCAATGGTCCAAGCTGAGGGCCTCTAGGCAACGAGCTGCCGTAGCCTAGTGCGACGACGGTCAAGGCTTCGGTGAATACTGGATAGCAGAAACCACCTTGTGTGACTGCATCGGCCAAAGCATCCTATATTACCTATGGTGTGAGGCAAATGCATCGCAATCAAAGACGACCTGAACGCTTTATTAGGGCGGGCCAAAAGCTTGACTGTCTCAATCAGTGCCGCGGATAAGAACGTGTAGGAAGGCAGAAGAAGCTCTGTTGAGGCTAAATTTAGTGGTGGTGCTTGACCGAAATAGAGACGCACGGACGGCGACGAGCATCTTTTACCGTTATGTGATGACCACAGGCTATTCCTGTAAGGTGCTAACTTCTAGAACATTCGAAGATATTTGACCAGTTGATCGTCACCAAATGTGAGCCAACATTGTTTCACACTACTATCAACCCTAGGCAGCATGGACCAAGTACTGATTACCGCTTGTTTTGGAACACCTATGTAAATTCGGATAACGTGCTTGCCTGTTGCGCTATTCTCTATAACTTTCAGAGGTGCACCAGACTCGCCTGACCACTGAGAAGCTCTCGGAAGCAAACTTACAAAAACCCCTGGTTAAACTTCACTTCGGACAATCCATCTTCTTACACCCACTGTTGCTGGGAGATATCATAAGTAAACCTGTGATATGGTGCTCGCTGGGCTGCTGGAATGGTGCAACCAACTACATACATGCTCTGGAGCTCGACCGAAAATCCAGTCTTGTTGGAATATTAGAAACTAGTCCCTGTTGTTCTGAATTACAGTACAGTCAGAGAAATTGTCAGACATCAGGTGAGAAACGGTACTACGTGGATCAAGAAGACTTTTGGATCAAGTAAGCTTAGGAAATGAAGAAGGTTGACATGGCTAAGCGGTTAGAGAGCGAATTTACTATCCGGAATATCCGTGGTTTCAACCCAACCTCTCTCCATCGACTTACCCTGTCTGGGCTTGGGCAACCTGGAAGCCTCGTGCTTCCTTCTGATGGCGTGGCAGTTGGACACCGAATGGGTGGTACAGTTGGACGATTTTTGTAGGAGACGAAGGAAGGAACTTAGCGGGTGTGAAAAACATGTTCCCAGCGATACGTGCATCAGACCTGAAAAGGTCTCTGGTGAGCGAAAAAAATGGACATAAAATAACTTGCCCATCTCAAAACCGCGATATTGCTTGTTCGTTAGCTCAACCATTACAAAAACCTACATGGTCCTCTTCTAGTGCTCATTTAGCTTCTCAGCCCTCAAACGAACCCTTCTCTGTTAGCTTGAAACATCCGATAGCTTCAGAAATACGTAAACACCTTTTTCCCTCAAACCCGACCGAGGTGCTCGACCCGAAGGACTTCCATCAACTCAGCTTAAGGATTGAGGTGAAATCCTCAGTCGGTACTTGTCTAACTTATTTGCCTTTATCTTGATAAAAATGACCGTCTCAACCAATTGATAGTGCATGTTTTCAAAAAAGTTGCCCAAGTGAACATGGTGGTCACAGAGGAATCAGACCCTCCGCGTCACTGGTTTCACCTTGTCTAGTGAAAAGACATGGGAATGAGTGAATAGCAACGAGCAGCACTTCAACAGGGTTTTGCGGACCACATTTTTACGCTGCATCAAGTGTACGAGAGTCCTGAAGTCATGGTTTTCCTTAAGTTTAAGGTTGGGTTTGATTCTGTTAATCGGTTTGTTCTTCCCAATGTATTTGTGCAACCCACTATATCCCGAATGTTCGTCAGTATTATAGGGTCCTTGAACTGGCGTATCTGTAAACATGTGAAAGTGTGTCAAACACTTTAAAAGCTTCTATACAAGCAGGGTTGTTCAACAGGCATGTACGCCCTCTAACCATTTTTGTTTTTTTCCCTCGTTGCTGAATTGATGATGTGAACTCTGTGGGGTCTCTGCAACTCCAGACGTCCTCGGGGAGAACCTGGTGTGCACAGGCAATGTTGTTCCAGTTTTCGAAATTGAGGCCTCACAGTCCTTAATAGGAAGGAGGACAAAGGCCTTCCAATCCTTTGGAATGTGTTTTGGATCCAAAAAATGCAAATTCATGCTGTGGATTGTACAGTCTCTGAGTATTTCTCGAGGAGTTCAGGAAGTGACACTGAAATTTATGGGGCGCTATGTGTATGTTGGACGCTGCATTAGATCTGACGGTGGTGTAACAGGAGAAGCTAAAGTATGAATCTCAAAGTCTCGAGCTGTGTTTGCCAGTTGGCGTCACTTATGGCAACCCAAGGGACGTGTAGGAAGATATGAGACATCTAGTCTTTGACCACCAGATCTTCGACCACCGACGACTTAGAACCATAGCTGGAATTGGCTTGGACCAACGATCGCAGAAGTGAGTCTTTGGTGAATCAAACGGTGATTAACACTGAAAGCTAAGTTGACCGGGCCGTGTGTTACGCATCTCGATTTGACACCTGCTGGTACAAACTTTGTTATCCGTGGCTACTTTGGAGTGGCAGTAATCTCGATGGCAGAAGGAAATGAACGATGTTACGAAAACCCACGACCGATTTCACCCATCTTGGGGCTCATCAGGTAGGCACAGTTCCCGGGTTTCTGTCAACCTTATGTTCTACTTGAACCCAAAATTGGACTGTTTTCAAGAAATTCACTCACGAGAGACTCAACTGAATCTCTCGTTTATGGTATTCTACAAGCAAAACATAAGGTTGACGGAAACTCGGGAACTGAGCCTACCTGATGAGCCCCGAGAAGGGCAAAACCGTTCGCGGGCTGTCGACGAGTTTTCAGCAACCTTGTGAGTAGTATCCTTTAGGGAGATATTACGAAAAGTTTGAGCGCTGCTGGTGATGGCGTACTTGATCATCTTTTTGGCATGTGACTCTGAAGGAAATGGTGCCTAATGGGCGTCAGAGACGTTCATGCTGGCAGTTTCTATACAGGCCGAATGCTGAAGATGCATGCACATCGGGAGTTTGTGGGAGGCCACCTTCCATATCCTATTTTGTTTTCCATTGTGTGGCTTTATTCAAATAAATTGACATGGTTGTACATTGGTGAAGCGCCAATTTTATCATCTGGTTTTGCTGCCAATGACGTTGAATATGACTACGTAGCGGCATTAAAAGTTGGATTCTGGGAGTAGAGAATCTAACGGACAAGTTTCGAGCATGCTGATGAAAAAGTTTGGAAGAAAGGGACCTAGTGTGAGATCTATTACGGAAACATCTTTCTGTCACTATTGCTCGCTAAAACTGAGGTAAATGCTGTCAGTGCAGAGTGGTAGCATTCCTCTGAATTTTGACAGCGGGCCACTGTTATCATTGATGTACTCCACTGTTTATTCAAGCAAGTTATTTGTTAATAGTCAAACCTGTGCTGATCATCCATTTTTATCCGTTAGTTTGGCGAAACCAAAATTTTCTTTGAGACGGGCCATTTAGACACAGAATTGTGCGGAGAGTTGAACTAGCCAGAAGTGAATCATATTGATAAACAGGAGTAAGACATTTTTGGTAGACCACTGAGTAAGGATATTGTGATATCCGCACCAGTGGACGATATATGTACAGCCTTTTGGATAGCTTTACTGCGTCCGTTCGCTTCGATTTTCTACATCCTGAATCTTCTGACAGAATGTCATTGATCATGATAGTATAGCCAGCTCCGACCACTAAAAGAATTTGAGTCTTTTATCAGGTTTGCAATACGGTGTCTGCTCGGTGGTCACTAAATGCTTTGGAAATTCGAGCGGTTGATTCCGAATAAGAGAGAAACAGGTGTACAGTGCTTCTCGGCTTTTCAATAAGGACTGCCTCCACTTATGGGACGAAATATCCACTAGAACCCCCCACATCTCCTTACATTATTAACAGTTGATAAATTGCTCAGAAGGAGAACAAAATTCACCCGGTGATTGAAACTTCAATCTGGAAAGTCACTGCTCGAAGAGTTAGCCAGTTCATGTGACCGGGTGGTGTGGACTCAGTGGCTGAAGGGTGGGCGGTGTTTTACCTTGTTTAAGTGTGAGTTAATCACAGTGCCCTTCAACCACTCGTGGTCCAATGGTTACGTTACCAACAACTAGCTGGGATGTAGCGGGTCCGAATCTTTCTGGAGTTCCGTGAGATAGGCACTGCTGATCATTCCCAACAAGGATGAAACAGTTGTGCAATGCTTCCCAATCTTTCAGCATTGATTGACTTCACTTACGGAACGAAATATCCATAGAAACTTTAGAGTCTTTAACAAGTTGCCTTGATGGTTTCCTTTTTAAATAAATTTATCCTTAATGTCTCATTCATACAACACTCCCCACTGAAGTAATCGACATACTGGGGAGGTAAGCTGTAGTGGGATTGCTTGCTTTCACACAAGTCATGCTCTTCATATGGTCTGGTTTCCAACCTAGGACATTCTAACAGGGCCAGAACGGTATAAAAATGGATTGCTACGGTGTATCCATAGTTGAATTCATTAAATGCGGACTGTATTGCAACGAGAAGTCTCCGTAACAAATCCCACAACTTTCCGTCAACACCTGACCACGCGACCAAAGCCAAGGCTCATCTCCACTGCTACTCGGCCACAGGTAGCCGACTGGTATGACGTGGTACTACCAATCGAGCTGTTACAAGTTCGAGTCATTCCAGATTGACGTGATAATATTCTACAAAGATGAGAGCCGTGAAGTGCTTTAAGGCTTTTTAGTCTGTAGGATGATACATAGGCTGTATTAGGAGGTATCGAGAATCCATCACGTCCATCATCTTACCTCTGGAGTATAAACACAGTGCGACGGCTGGTGCATATCAGACCGTGAGGGTAGTATAATCCTCCGCACTCTGCTCGTTTATTCGGGAAGATTCGGCTTAGACCATATTCTTCCTATCCATCTCGACTGTTCTGGACCATTAATAGAGTTTAGCTTAAAAATAACGCGAATCTCAGGATTTTAGAACGTAAACAGCCAACTCTGTACGTCCGTAAAGAAATGTGAAGAGTCCATGCTGGTAGACTGGATGTGGTTCATCGTTAACTTCCTTCGAAAGGTCCAGTACTCCGATGGGGTTTATGTGGCTAGCTATTAAAAGGTGGGTAAGCTGTGAAAATCCGGGTTATGACAAGCGCGGATCGCCTTACGAAGGATTGGGCTACATGCTGTTTTGTAACAAAGATATTTAATGCAGAACAGTGGGCATACCGCTGACACCACAGCCCAGGGATGACTAGAAAAGGATTAACTGACCTCAGCTGAACTTACTTCCAAAACAGAATTTCGGAAATCGCTATTCAAACAGATAAAAATGCTGGCGATTTTGTGGAAGCTCGGATGTACTGCCTGGTTGTTGGTCTTTTCGCCATGCTTCGCAGCTGGATTGTAAACTTTGCATCATCAATCGATGTGACATTGTCAGTGCAACTCTGAAGAGGATCGTTGTGATGTTTTTGAAAACCAACTGACCAGCAACACTTCGGATCCAGTGTAAGCAGACAAATCAAATATCGCACTGAACTAACATTCGAAGTTGAATGGCAGTTGATCGATCCATATGATCGGAGTGGTGGTGCTGATAAGCATGAGATATCTTTACGATAATTTTGGACCTTCCGGCACTAAGCATAAAATCGGCTACTTGCAAACACTGTATTTAAGAGTTAAAAAAGTACTATTGATAGTCCGTGCACTCAGTCACTTTAGGACTAGCAACTAGTATGCGTTTTAACACAACCAGCTCTTCCTGACGTTGAGTTGATATATACCAGCAAGGATCTCTAGACACTGGTGGATGATTTCGATCCGTGAAAGTGAACTCGGCTAAACGGTTTACGAACCAGCCTTACCCACATGATTAGATTTCTGCGGCACATGACAAATAACTTAGGTTTAGGGGATTCAGTGGTTCACTTTTGCATAGTTTTCAACCGTATGTCTGCTCATACGAAGGTAAATAGTGGAATGCCCGTGAGCGAAGCCTCCTAGTTAGTTTTAGTCTCTTTTCAACAAAAATCTGTTTAAGCGGGAAGTTTAACCGTTGAACGTGTCAACATCACGGATTTTTTATTGTCTTGATTTACTCACTTCGACGCCAATTCATTTGTTTTTGATGAGTGGTTGGTGTAAGCACGGTTTCCAAGTGACCTGTCACAGATGGATCTTCATTTGTATGGACAATCAGTTTCCAAAAGAGATAGTTTTGGACGGATTTCACTACTCATAAGGTTGATGAAAACTCCTCGATAGTCGACGATTGGTTACACCGTTCTTGGGGTTCCTCAGATAGGCGCAGTTCACGAGGAACCATCGACCTTATGTTCCGCTTGATCCCAAATTGCACGAAATTGGCGAAACATACTCATTTGTAAGCATATTTAGTTTTGCGAGAGACTCACCTGGAACCCAGCTGAATCTCCCCTTCATGATGTATGTTTTGAGGGTGTAGATTTCATAGTCTAGCAGAAACCGATTTGTATGGCGATTTGGCTTACGTGAGCTTACACTGATACTGATACAACCAAAGTGTTTCTCATTTCTGTCCACTTTTGTACACAACAATCGGTACCATAGTTCTGTGATGCTGACTGATGTTTCCTCTTTCTCTCTCAGACAAAAATGGATTAAGCTGGTTCTGGATAGTCCTTGTTTTGTGTAGCTTATCAATACAGGAAATCGTTCAGACGTGATTGTTTACGGGACTAATGCTTCTTATAAGCACATGGGTCTTTTGAGATCCAACCTGGAGCTCCGTCCCGTAAGCAAGGCCAACATTTTGTTAAAAGGAGGCCTGTTGTAAGATTCTATGGTACCGATAAGTTCTTTGAAACTACAAGTGAAATTCGTCTTGTAAGATGATGTTGCCATTTTTATGATGTGTAGAATTTGTTTCCTCTGATGAAGTTGCTGTGTGAATTCACACACCGAAACAATATGTAGTAAAAGCGCAAAAGTAAGAGAAGTTCACCAACTCTTACACAATTTGCCTCTTGAGCTCTGCTTCACACAAACTTTTACTGACCTCTGCATTGTAAACAAACTACAATCATGACCACTGAGAAACCATCAATGAACTATTTGCTCCGATTATTTTATTATTATTATTATTATTATTATTATTATTATTTGTCGCTTTAAAAGAACACCACTGGATCCTAGGAGAAGCAGAATTCGCTTTCTTGAATTATATTTTGCTACTATGGAGGTACATTTTGTCCGCAACCTGAAAGGCTATCAAATTTTAAATGAATAAGTACGCTTAAATATTAGGCGAAAAAATAACATGAAGTAGAGTTAACTTTATGGCACAATTATTACTATTGCTCACTTGGAGGATATAGACTGGATTACCCCATGCACTGATCACCTACGAACACCTAGGAATACTCTTGTCACTGCAGAGAAGGCACTTGGTGCTCTGCATGGTGAACAGTCTACAACGGAAGAGAATCTTGTTTGCTTTTCCGAAATATACACAGTGAAAGTCAGGGACTAATGTATTTTGCCTCCGCAGTGAAGGTGGTTTCAGAGAACAAAATTTCATAATCAATCAGATTTCAGGTGACGCACAAGCTTGGCAGTTTTTCTGTAACAGTGCAATAGTTGATTGATGTGAAAATATTGCTTTTGCCCTCACAGGTTTCAAAAGCCTTAGAGTATTCTGCCGAACTACTTGTGAGTAGCTGATCCGCTGTCATTTAGAACTCAAGTGGTAATTACAAAAATCGAACAAAGCCATGTAATGAAATGCATACACTTTAGCTTGTCTGTCTTTCCCCACTCAAATCATCATTTACTTCCCAGGGAAGAATATTCTTCAAGATGCTCTGGTTAAGGCGCTGTTCACCAAACATATTCGTGATAGCATGAATAGCTGAGCAAGAAACCAATCATCCTTGTGTGAGTGAAAAACCTCACTGAATGGTCACATGAGTATTGTTCATATACATGACTCCGGAAAGCAGACAACTGAGGTGAAGTACGTTGCTCTCGTTAATGACAGGAAGAAATGAGTTGCCAAAATCTCATTCCAGATTTGGCTTTCACCTGTTGCTCTTGTATTTTTTTCCCAATTTTCGTTGACTGTTAGAAGTGACCATTTAAAAAACCAACTTTTCTCCCAGGAAAGATTCACCAACCAAAGTTGACATGTTTTTTTGTATCCAGCTACATCTTTGAAAGCTCAAGAAAGTTTGGACATAAATGGGTCAGCTCCACGCTCCTTCTCACGGCAATATGTGAGAGTGCAGGTACCTAAATCTCAAATGCGGAATCGCAACTGTGAACCTCTTTGACTCTACTCTTACTTTCTTTCGGATATGGGCAAGATAGAAAGTCGAATTCGATTGGGAGTTGCAAAAACTTTCAGACAGTTATTTTATACCTAATTGGTAGTTCGGGTGCGCTTGTTGGTTGTCATTCCCTCGGATGGTGACAATGCATGTGCGGATCGATTGCCAGGCCAGATTGTGGAGAAGCAGGTGACTGTGCTGTAGGTACTGTCGTATTTGTGTACGTAAACATTTTATAGCAACTGTTGGTGACGTTCGTCAATACTGATCAAATCTCACTGGATGTTGCTGCAGAGACTGAGGCAAACAAACTTGATTTGCAAGCCAAGATAATAGGTTAAAAAAAGTCCCCCTGTTTTTGCATTAGATCGAACTACAGGGAGTATGATGTTTGACCGATGCATCAAATTTGATAATGTTAGGGGATTCGGGTTTAATAAGTTACCCTAAATGACTTTCTGTACCTGGCTATTCCAACGATTGTGGTATACGAAATAAGAAAGAACAGCAGACTGGCTTCAAGGCCATGAACAGGGTTGGTCGAATATTACTCAAAGAATTTTCAAGAATAATGCAAGTCTTGCCTCCAGCTGGTATCCAATATTTAGGTCCCATTGTGGAGGAACTTTATCGCGCATGAGCCCTACTGATGTGAGAGGGTTTTGGCATGCAAAATATATTTCTGTCAAATTATTTGTCCTTCAGTGGCTATCACAAAAACAAAATGCTTTGTCAATCCCACCAAATCGGGACCATCCCTAATACCAAGTCCCTCGGACGATCCCCATTAAGGAAGTATAACATCATTTGTTAATGTGGTGTGAATTTATTTTCGAAGGTGAGTTGCTTCAGAGTTTTCCCTAAAACCAACAAGACACGATGAATCGGTCGAACGGAATCGTCTGACACTAATGAATCGATCGATTCTCACCAAATAGAGAGAAAATATCATTAGCTGCTGTTGTACATCCTCCGAATCGTGTGCGGAGGACGCGAACTTGTGATATGTTGGTCCACAATCAGCGAAGGATTTCAGCGTTTTGGTTTAAAAAAACAACTGATGTACAACTGCTCTCTATATCTAAAAGTCAGCAGTATTGTATTGTGCGTAATAAACTAGTTAGTTTCTTCTATGAGGCGAGGATTGTTTCATCCATTCCAGAATCCCCACAGGACGTTGTCAAAACCAAAGTTCTCGGTCGAAATTGAAGAATCGACATTTTCACCATGTGTCGTGTTAGGTCAATCCGCACTCCCCATCTCACTGAGTTGGTTAACAGCGTTCGGTGTGGAGTTGATGTGAAATAGGTAGTGAAGAAACACACTGGTTTGAGGTTCCCTCTATCAGTTGTCTGAAGAAGTTACGCACATAAAATGGGGTAATTTGTTGGTGCAAGTGCTCCGGTTGGCATAACACCTCGGGATGTACTAGTACTGTATTGGCTAGTCTCCGCACTGTGTAGTGAAATGTCCCGAGGTAAATGATCTGAGTGCGGCGAATATTAATAGAAAAAGTGCAAATGCACACACTTTCACTGAGCATGTCCAAACCAAGGATACGTTCGCACGTTAATCCAACATATTCGTTGCTATGTCAGATGATGTTCTCTTCCGATTGACTGGTGCAAAAACCACACGGAATAGCTGTCAAATACGCTGCCCTACCCACCTCAGATCAGTCATCCCTGAAAAACAAGCACGATTAAACCGTTTAGTAAAGACTGGCCAATAACCACGTGTACAATAGTCGAGTCCATGAAATTCGTGTAGAGGTATCCCAAACTCTAATGTGAAAGTTTGTACAAATGGTCCTAATCCCGTCATTTTTTGGTTGATCTGTTCGTCCGCTCTGACCAGCGCCTTTCAAAGGATTCATCACTGTTCGAGTAAACTTCATCAGTGCGCGGTTGGATTAGAACCTCCCCCTTAGGTGATTACTTTCATACAGTTTACAACGGCTGCCTGACATCTCCGACGTTGTTTGATAATCGGANTTCTAGTAGTGTCATTAGTCGGGTCGCATGTTGCTTTGCCTTGTGACTTGTATTCATCGTACTCAACTGGTTCGTTTAGTAACTCATATCCGGGGGTTTCTGACCCTTGTCTGACTGGCGGGTTCCCTATACATATGTGTTACACTGTGATCTGGGCGTTGACGCCGCTTCAGACCATATGACCGCGACACAAAACAAATTTCGGGTGAACCAGTCATCTTAAAGAAGTGAAACTGCCAGAAATAGAAAGCTTACAAGAATCAACCAAGACGTAACATAAATCTAAAAACATCCAACAAAAACACTGACATAAACGCAAAAAAAGTGAGCTTCTCAATGAATTAATCGAATGCATGGAATGCAGACCATAACGAGACCAGGTGTCACCCAATTAGCCAATCACCTCAGCTAGTCACCAGGCAGGCTTCGAAAATGGCACAACCACAAGGATTTAAGAAGTAAATGCCAGCCCCACTGCAAAGTGACGACGTCGTTCCAAATGACGACCTAATATTTGCAAGCTCCTTGCTCACGTTGACGAACAGACCAACAACCATCTAATCTACAACTAGTAAACGCACTGAAAATTTCGACACATCTCCGACTTCATTTTTCGTTGTTTCTGGTCTACTGCGGTTCATGCGGATTACTCAGCAAAGTTCTTCTTCCCGAAAAACTCAGATGCATCGGAATAGACAATTCCCGCGGGCAACTACTCCAAAAAGAACACTTATTTGCGATCCATTCTACTCAGCCGTCTATGCCCACTGCCTTGTGTGACGTCCATTGATTGTGTACTAAAATGCCCGGTAAAAGTAAGTGCACCTGTCTTAAATTTTTTCTCCTAAATGCAAGCAGGTACGATAATTAACTCTCCAATGTCTTCGTCAGTGTTGTTAAATGTTAAATGAATAATGTCCAGCATGAGTTTACAATTTACTGAGCTTTTTGGAATGCTTCTTGACCAGTTAAACATGACCTCATTCATTAAAAACCTCAGTAATCAGGTACCCAAAAACCATTTCGGCAATAATCAACTCCAATGCTAATTCCCTAGTTTATTACTTTAACAACTGCTACACAAAGGGCCAGCTCCAGTATCGCCTCGTACTCTATCTATCCAGGCATGACCATCGGCCCACTTACCCTTGCTCCCTGCTGGAATAGTGGTAGAGAGATTGCAGAACTTAAAGTTTGGCATTTGATACGATCGTACGTGTTCTTTCGAATTCCATGGTGACAGTGCCACTTCCATTAGGAACTTGGACAGAGAGCTACTCTCACCAGTTCATCGTCTGGGATGTGAAAAACTATGGGATTACCGCAGAAAAATTCACTGTACACGGCACGGCTAGTTATGAAGTGCTGATAACCATATGAGCCCACCTTGTTTTCGAAATAATCTCCAGAGGCCAGCGGCAGAACGCCTCTTGCTCTCAAATGTCTGAGTGCTGCAGTGGCTAGGTCTTGCATACCCATGAGAGAATGGAGCGAATGTGGAATTTTATTCTCAGGCTAAGCACAGGTTCACTCCAGTTGGAACAACTTACTCTTGGCGAGTGCTGCAGTGGCTAGGTCTTGCATACCTATGAGAGAATGGAGCGAATGTGGATTTTTATTCTCAGGCTAAGCACAGGTACACTCCAGTTGGAACAACTTACTCTTGGTATCGTCGATTGTGGCGTCTTTGTACTTGTCATTACCTCTGGAAAGAATGTGAGAGCCAGGGTAACTGAATACAGGAGCGGGCTCAAGAGGGGTGTTATAAAGACCAGTGGCCGCTTCAGAAGGCAACATGCTGGCTGAAAACCATTTTATTTTTGGATGCATCTATCCTATGGATTATGATTCTATGATTTTTCGAGTTGCGAGACAGAAAAACAACATTGATGTTGGGGACTCAAATGCTGGCAAAAACTCAGCTTCTACTTAGTTCAGGATTATGGATCCCGTCGAAGGCGTAGAGGAAAAAGAATCCCGATAGAGGTACCACTATCGCACTTTGTTACGTCGGACGAAGCCGAAAGACCAATCGTCATACATCCATACTATGTCTTTGATTGAGGATGCAGTGGAAAGAGCTGACCAACTTCGATGGCGTTCGATCGGCGTCCTCATTGTGACATGGTCACTCGAGTTGAAAGCCTTGCAGACATCAAATAAGCATGTGCTGGTAAGTTGTTGGAACCATATGGTCCACACATTTTTACCAGCGTAACGGTGGTTGAACCGCATAAGACATCGTGCCGATGAGAGCAATGTCCTGATAGTTGCTGTATACTGATTTTCGGCCTTTTGGAAGGAAGGAATTAAGGTAGAAGTACCTGGTTAAGAAATGAATATTCCACTTTCAAAAATGGAGCCAACTAGTTTGTATGTTGGTATGAGAAGCGCCGATGCATATGCTTCGGTTATTTCGATCAAGACCCCACCTTCCTTCGGATCCTTCATCTTTTGTTATCGGCCCCATATCATCTCGTCCTCTGTTTTTCATTAGGGTTGCAGAGAAGCCAGTTTAACTTAATCCTTGTGTGTGTGTGTATGTACGTTTGTCTCTTGTCCGACTGTCTCCTTCCGAATCTGTCAACTGGTTCACACAAACCACCAGCATATAACCCTGCCCGACATGAACTATTCATTGTTGTGTTGTTCATTTCACCCGGGGTATGCTGTATCGAAATGAGTTGTCAGTCCGGACCCGTATTTTCTCTCTCTGCTTCGGTCCTGATTCCACTCCGTGAGTAGCAGGCTGGGTACTCAGAAGCATGAGATAATATACAAATCAAAATACTGACGTGTGTACGACTACGTTGTAACCACAGATGCGAATCCAGTTCATCCCATTGTTGGGCTTTCGAATATATTTTGGAACAGTTCTTTACAAATGAGGACTTTCACATCATAGTCTGAGCTGATTTTTGCTGTTGAAATATGCGGAGCAGATTCGGACAAATGCTGCTTACCCACGAAAGTGTCCATTTCCACTTCAGTCACTTGCGATTGGAATGGGTTGTAGAAAAGTGGCATCCGTTTCGTCTCAGCCGGATGGGTTAGGTATTGGTACCTCCGTGGTTTGTGCGAAAAGGTGTACTGTACGCCTGAATGCTCAGACACTGTGAGGATGCGAGGTGGCACTAGACCGGACAAAAAATGATAGTATATAGTGTGGAACAAATTTAAACTCCTGAATCATCTCAAATTGAGATAGCATAGTGCGGCCTGATATTTATTGCGTTTGAACTTATACAGCACTCTCCGTTGACTTGATTTTCAAATATTTTGAGAGGGAAGCACCTTTCGCTGACCTTGGAGTTCAGTTTCGAATTCGCTTGAGCGGTACTAACCATCGCACTCCCAGACTTGTTCAGTGTGATCTGAAGTCCTCCACCAAGCAAGATCATGTCGATCGGAAAGGAATATATCTCATTTGGGTGATAGATCATGTATCACAGGGCTTGCCCACATTTCGGATGCATATTGGTGGTTAGCTCGTCAGTCAAAGCGAATTGAGTAATCCAACCCTTCGAAATGATCGTAATATCACCTGGGAACTCTTGATTTGTGGTGGCTTCTAGCTTTTTCTAAAACGTGTTCTTTATTTGGTGAGAAGAAATAGGGCCTCCATCATATTGATGACGCGTGCCATCGTGTGTCCTGGGCTCGGAGAAAATGCAATTTTTGTTGGCCTCTTCTGAACTGTCCCAGTCCAGTCAGTAAGAGGATTTGGTGTCTAGAACTGTAATGGGTTTTAGTATACAGCCATATATCCGAGCTTCAAGTAGGCATAGTGCCGGACCGCTTGCATAGTGGGCCCCTAGGTCGCAATGTCCTGGAGTTTTCCGATATTCCGGCATCCAATATTTCTGATAGCACAGCCTGTATTCGGACTACATTTTCTGCTTTCCCACTCGAAAGTAGCTGAGCTAAGGATAACGTCGTAGCCTGAGAAGTAGGTGGTTGGGACTTATGGAGATATGGTATGAGTGTCGTTCTGTGTTATATGCCTCTTGGCGTCGGGCTTACCTCCGAGATTTGCGAGACTATATACGGCCTACGAAGCAGCAATGGATTTACAGGAAACAGTTGAACAACTTCACTACCTTGACCGTTGAATTTAAAAGCACACCTCATTCCCTGGTTGCCGGAGCTTTTTCCGCAGATGTTGGTTCCGAGTCAAAGTTTAACCAAATCCCCTAGGAGGGATAATTAAAGGGGGCTACAGTGCAAGACTACTGCTTCACTCTTTCTGCCTAGGCGGAAGCAATACCATGACAACGAAAAGAACAGGACTCTTCCGGCAGAGACCACGTTGACGCGGGTCTTTTAGAGGATTTTGAGAGGGCGAAGAGGAAAACTCTGCTCTTTTTCCTAAACACTCATCCTCAGCTACAGTCAAACTTTTGCAGGATAACTTGACTGTTCAAACGTATGAAAAATGTGCAAGCTCAAGATGGCACAATAGAGGGTTGGCCAAAATATCTTGTAACAAGGCTCATTTATGTCTGCTCCTTGTTTAGAGGTGAAGAACTCGCAGTCAGTTATCGTTCCACAAGCTAGATAATCAGAATCTGATGGAGGAAAAACGCAGTTCATAGTTATCGATTTTGTCAGGTCACTGACTGTGAAGTAATATCCTAATAGATTCGCTCACGAATTTTCCCGTAGCCATGTCGGACATCCGAGGTAATGCTATTGATCAAGTGTTCTGATGAAAAAAGAGGTGGCTTACTGTGGATTCACAACTTTCCAGTGTTGCAAGTGTTCTGTAATAATACGATTATTTTTCTGCTTTTGATTGGAATAATATGCCATCTTCGTCTCTCATTTCCGTGTGACGCAAACTTCTCTTGGATAGATCGATTCTAACGAATTCGCTCTTTTAAATATCATTAATTTCATTTTGAGCTGGACACTATAGAATTCAGGTGCTAATAAAATGCAAGATATTACTCTAGCTGAAGATTCCTATTTAATGTGAGACCGGAAACTTTGCATTTCGATCGTGCGCCCACCTGCACCTATTGATCTAAAAGCGGGTAATGTAATCATGGACCAACAAACTGCTGCAGTTATCCTACCACTTTCATCCATAAAAGATAACAAGGCACAAGCTGCATGAAGCAAAGCTCCATATTTCCTTCCAGCGTACAGAAGTATCTCGCATTCGGTAACTTGGGCTTCTTGTTTGAGCGGTAGGGTGGCTGAAATCAACAACCTTCAATCGCATGTGTTAGCCGTAGGGCAGCACACCCAGTCCAGATATGACAATCCTGTTTGAAAGGTAATTAGGAGGCCTTTGTTCATTCTCTGGAATGAAAGAGAACATTGGTCATCTAACCTACAGGAAAAATTGAGATATCCTCTGTGAATTATCAGAAACCTTGATTCGTGTCAAGTACTGATTTAGCACAGTCGTCGATGCTACCATTTTCCAAAGCGCCGTCAGGGCCATCACCCCAGAGGGGGGACCTTCTGAAGCTAGGTCGTCTATTAAGGAGACTTAGCTTTCAAATAAATACTTTGCTTTGAAGAATGTTCACTCCGCTTTGTAGCTCCGGTGACTTCAGTTGTGGCTTCACAGAAGTAATTTTGCATCAAGTTCAGACGCTGACGTCCTCAAGTGGTGTGAATCATGATACCATCTTTATCTATCCATCTGACGAATCATTTTATTTTGTAGGCTTTTGCCTTGGCATTATGAAAACCCAGTAAAGAAATTGAAGCCTGTACTTCTGGGGACTTTTGTTTGCATTGGGATGCTCTTCAGGGGGTCAACAGGGCTGGATGCCTGGTGGCTCTGGTCAGTATTGATAGGACCGTGTCATATATTGTCGACGAAGCTATTTTTTTACGGGCAGTCACAACACAGATTTGAACACACAATTCCTGTGATCCTCCGTTGTCTCAATCAGCTTTTGGTCACCTTTCGTCGCCGAATATGAAAATGTTGGTTTACATTTGCAACTAGACATGCGGTTCTCTGTTAGTTGAAAAGAATCACAATACTAGACTACTCAATAGTCTTGATATAATGTACTACTCACCAGCAAAATTTGAAAGCAAACGTTTTTCTACCAAATAACTTGTTTTTTGGCCTTGTACAGTGTCTCATACGCAGTGCTCTCCACACCGACAAGGGTGCAGATATACACACGCGTTCTTTTGTAAAACCAGTTTGTTTTTTGTGGGGCAATATAATCGATACGGTGTACGAAACCAACAGCAACTTATCGCGAGCAAACTGGATAGAGTTTGAGCTGTGGACGGTCTCAATCACTGCGGTTTTCTCCAAACTGGTATCTTCACGAAAAACCTTCACTCTGAGCGTTCGTGAGAGAACCATATCTAAAAGAAGTGGTTTCAGAACTCTGTCCTCGAAAGTTTCTCTCTAGATGGACACCCGTCTCAACTTAGCTGCGCCAAAGTTTGTTAGAATGCCCGAATACTTTTTACTGGTAAAGTTATTATTATTCTTTAGCCAAGAATGTTCTATGAAAATTCGGTGGCTCACTTAACAAATTCCATACCTTTCGATAGATGGGGTCATAATATCCAGTCACGTCAGGTTCGCGCCCGGTGTTGGGTGAATTTAATACATGTTCTTTACTGATCCGGCACTTAGAAAACTTTAGGCACCTTTCCTTCTGTGGGGTTACATAAGCAGATAAAACCACGGACAGCCGTTTGGACTTCCAGCAGAAATCCCATCTAGTCTGACATTATTTAACATCCATTAGTTGAGTATTCTCATCAGTCGCACAACAACTGCACGGTCAAGCAGGACTCTCGTATTTGACTCAGTACCTAGTTAACGTTGGGACTATAAAATATTTCAACCTATGTTGTTGCGTTCAAATCAAAATTTACTAGCTGATTTTGTCAGTGGTTAATTCACGGTACTCGGATAAATTGGTCACAAATTATCTAGCTGGTCATCGTGTCTCGTACGTAGTGAAGAGCTTACCAGAATAAGAAATGCAAAATAGTGCTTGCAATCAGTACTACATTCAGTGGAAATGCTATACCGACTGGTGAGATTCACGATCATACAACACCCTAATATTGAAGAAATCATTCACTACTGGTGACGATTAACAGACTTCTATATTGTTGATATTGATTCTCTGTGGACACCTGATGGAATTCTGAAAAAAAAATGAGGTAGACTTTGGAAGAAAAAATGATATCGTGAAACAGAAAAGCTCCCTCAAGTATCCACTACAAAGCAAAGACAGACATAGTTCGCGTTCACAAATGTTCCTGAGAAATCGCCAGTGATCGATCACCTACGTCGTTAGGTTGCCACGACAACCAAATCTTGTTGACTCTTGAGTAAGTGTCGGATGAAATTCCAGGCACTGATGGACAGGTTGAAAGCCTGCAGGAAAGGTTAGTAGTTTAGAGGGATGCTCAATGTTGTGAGCATCCAATTATATGTGAATGAAACTCTCAGGAAGCCTGGACGTCAGCATTCACAAACATCAACAGTAAAAGGATACACCGCGTTGATTGCATGTACAGTTGCGTGACTAAAGAATGAGTAGCTCTGTACTCTTCGTAATGGTTCGCGTAAGTGCGAATTCGTCACAGTGCAACTCAGCCACTCGTAATCAGATGGTGTAATTTTCAACTACTAAACGGAAGTCCGCAGGTTTAAATCTAAAGAGAGATTTGTCAGATGCGCACTGCTGAAGATTCCCGTCAAAGTCGAGGCAAATACACAGTGCTTTTTAGCTTTTGAGTACAGATTAACTCCCAGTGGAGGATGTAACACCGACTAAAATTCCAGTCTCCTCATAAGCAGCTAGTCTATGGAATCCCTATTGTCTCAAGTTACAGCTGGCTCAAAACAGTCTACACAAAACTTCAAAGCCTCGATGCAAAATGCATTCTTCTGCGTGGCCGCTGGCCACTGGAGATTTGCTCCATGACGAGAATGAATTTGAGGCCAACCATATCACGGAGGGTGCTACATTTACTGCACTTTAGTGATTAATACTGTTGCAATGGACTTCACATTAGGGGTTTGAAGTGAGGACCATTGATCTCCAAAGTGATGAATTCCGATACCAGGATGCAACCATTTCCACGAAGATGAGGATGTATAGAGCTGATTGCTTGAAGGATGACATGTATTCACAAATGCAACATCCGATGTAAACAAATTGACTAACGTCTTCATGTCAGTCACATCTGAACTCATCGAAGAAACAAAAACGACTGAATCACTTCAGAACCAGTCAGCCAGAGCAAAGAGGACAATATTAGCAGAGTGACATGAGTTGTCACTAGTGGATGTGGGCAAGTAACTTGCATTGTCGGAATAACATCTGATGACCAAAGGGATTTAACACATAAAGGAAACTACTCACAAGATTGCTGAAAACTCTTCGACAGCCCACGACCGGTTTCGCCCTTCTTGGGGCTCATCAGGTAGGCGCAGTCCCCGAGTTTCCGTCAACCTTGTGTAGAATATCATAAACGAGAGATTCACTTGAGTTCCCCGTGAAGGCCAAACGGATTTGACACATGTTTAATGCAAGGTCTAAGGTAAACGAGGGTCCAGACAGGAATGAGAATCCCACCAAAACCTGTTGCTTGTAAAGTCGGTTGCCCACTGACTGATCCCCCTTTGGATTTATCTCAATTCACACATGGATGGTAGCTATGAGTTGCACCACATTCAACAACAGTTATATATTCTTTTCAGCAATTCGCGGGACTTTCCAGTCAAATACCGACAGACAGTGCCAAGATATCCTAGGAAAGTCGCTTGAATTTGATGAAAATAAGCAGATTTCGCACATGTTGAATGGGGATGCGCATATTATGATGCACTGCACCAGGAGGACTTTGTCCTTTCTGTCATAAACCCATTTCATGAATGGCCCGTTCTTAGTGAAGACAAATCAGCACAAAACGCACTTATTCACAGCAAAACTGACAAAGAGTAACGAAGTGTCGTTTTGAAGGCGCTTCCATTAGAATTACAACCAGAATTGTACAAATTTACAGATGGTGTAGATGTCCTAAATATTGCATGAAGCACCAATACAGCAACCAAACGAGCCCCTAACATTGTACCCCATCATAGGATTCAGGACCACACTACATCACAAGGGAAAGTGAAAACCCATCTAAAGAGTATAATTACAAGCCAACGGAATGAACCCATTAAAGAATGAGCACGAAATTATCTTAGCATTTGTGATTACTATACATTATTGGAAGAGGACGGTTTTGGTGGTAATCATGGAGATAAAATAGGGTGAATGTTTTGTTCAAAATCGTCAAGAGCCGTGCCTTCCAAAGTGGAAGGCGTTCACGCCGTAGCGGTTACGATGAGGTTAATGCAAGTCTGGCACTGCAGTCACTGCAGAATAGTGGTTGCTACAGAAAGATGAATTCTAGACAGGTTCCACTGTTCATGGTGTACATTCCAGTTCTTCTTAGATATCTGAATCAAGTGCCAGGAATTAAACAGTTACGGAAAAGGAGGTTCCATTACACAAATTTCAGGTTTGGCCTGATCTGTCCATAAACCGAACAACAGTCACTAATTTGGAAACTGGCAAGTGGTCCTTACTCGGCTGAGTACTACGCCGTCAGGAATGATTTATCCATTTCTAACCTATACTGGTAAGCTTATTGGGCACTAAACTCTTATCATACAAACTTTTGGAAAACCTCTGACGTGTGTCCATACACTTAAAAATGCATGAAAATTTGAATCCTTATTTCCATTGCAAGCATCACCTCAAAGCAGAAAAATGTCATCAATGGTATGTGGGGTATTCGAAGCAAGACTGTATACCATCACTGGACGACCAGTATCAACCACTCCATTTGATATGCGAAATAATGTTTTAGAGTGAAATGCTCAAGTTCTCTCTTTATTTGTAAGGATCACACAATTTATAGGTGGCTCAGGGGAAAAACAAATTTACAAGATGGGTGAAATTTCTATCTAAGACGTGGTCGCTCGATAAGTCAGTCAACAGGTGATCACGTGATGTGGACCTCATGGATTCCGATATATCCTATCTAAGTGGGAGTTAAACACAATGCTCATTAGCCGATCCCTCAGACTGCTAGCCGGCAGTTCACGGGTGTCTTATTAAATGAAGTTTCGTGAGATGCGCCCTGTTGATGATACCAGGTACAGGTGGGACAGATGAACAGTGCTTCTCCGTCTTCCGACATTGATTGACTTCACTTACAAGACGAAACGTTGGTTGAAAATTTCGGCATATCTTCACACTGCTATCAGTCTCTTTGGACGGAACCAGTGTAGCTGGTCTACAAAACTGGTTGAGCTTCTCATGTTAGAATCGACTTGGACATGTAACCTATCAAGTTCTTATATTTAACTAGACTACCATAATCTGTTTTGATCTATCTAGTTAATCTTGGATGGCAAGGAATTCTACCACACCTTTTCGAATGGGTGCAATTTCCAGGTATTAGTGTGGCACTTAAAATTCATGTAGAGAAGCAAGATTTTTTTACTGCCGGTGGTCACGCGCCAAATGGATGCCTGAGTGTGAGGATCTGAGAGACGAATTATTTATCCTGGTCTTCGTTCGGAGGAGAACTGGTTAGTTAGGAGCACATAGTTTAGTAGTTGCTGAATGTTTGAGAACGATCATTCAAAAGGTATCGATTTCAAGCCAAAGCCCACTAGATCGAAATAAAGTGGTATATATATATATATATACATTGGGTCCCAGTTCCGTCAGTGAAAAGCTGCATGAAGAGCCTATATTACATGGCTGCTGTCGGCATCACGTTCTGCGTCTTGTCTCACCATTTAGATTGCACATGTTTATAAGAAACCCTTTCCTTTTCTTAATAAATACATATGAGGTGGAACATGGCCGAAAGCCGCGTGACCGTCTCTCCCTTTGTTCTCTCATCACGTATGAGTGGACAACCTACGAATTTCCATCGGTCTGCATGAGCACCAAATGAACTAATTATCTGAATAGATGCTCATTTTAAAATATGAAGTGCTGTTTACACAAAACTTTATAACTATTTTTGACCTATATAATTTATCACTTTTATATCACATGATATAAAGCCAACTACATCTCTCCCTCTGAACAGTGTGCAATGAAGGGGGAAGATGTTCTGGTCTCGTTAGAGAAACAGCCTCTGTTTAAGGATCTTCCTCGACTTCCGTTCGAATGGGAGCTGCGTGATATCGAGTATATGAAGGTGAATCTTGAACCTGGGTATCCGATCGCCCGTTTCAAAGCTGATAGTAAAACCCGATGTTCAACTTGGAATCTGCAACCGTTCCAGTTCTGTTTGAACGTGGCATCAATCGAGTGTTTTGTAGGAAATGATGCGAGGGTGAACGTGCAAGACTTTATTTATCCTGATCACGTCAACTAGAACTCTTGTTTGAGTGGCAATGACAACTGGATGTTTGATACAGCAAACCCTAAAGTGTATTTGAACCGGAACGTGAATATCGTTTATGGTAACTGCAACTAGAAGGACACAATAACATGTTCCGAAAATAAATGTGAATGATGAATAATCGGGTGTTTGATTTGTGGGAGTCAATAAAGCTTCAGTGGAGAATTGCACGTGTGTGGTGGAGGAATATTTGCTACCGTATACTAGCATTCCCAAAAGACAAGTGGGAATAACAAAAAATTTGACGTAGCTTACAGTTTTACCGTATGTCCCTACCTTATATCACTCATCATCCGCTCCTTCCATTACGAATTCAGTAAATTTGGGAGGTGAATCAACCAACAGTGAAATTCGAATTTTAAGAATGCTGGTTTCAGTTTGTAAACTGGCGAACCTTGGGTGCCGGAGATGGATTGAAGGAGCCTGACAGACTTATGGGAGCTAGTCACAGTGTTTGATTCTATACTGCTTGTACAATTCAAGTAACGGATCATCAGAACAGAAGCTCACTGGCACATGACGTGCGCCCATGAAGCACGCAATCTAGTCACCCAATCACTGTTGAGGTTCCCGATAGGGAACTTCGAGTGATGCGTAGGTTCGACATTTCGGATTATCAAAAGGGAGAATGCGTATGAAATACTGTTTACACAAGGATAAGTAAATATGTACAGCAAACCTCAATCGTCCACGTTCGTAGCGTCAACACGTGTACAAGTCTGTCCCTGACCGGTACAATATAGTGCCACCGTCCGCACACCAAACAACGTTGGGTGGAATGTTGGCTAACTAGTGTGGGTCGCGCTCGTCCGTTTTCCACGAATGTCTCGTGATTCACACGGAACTCGTGAGAGGCTCAGCAAACGGGGCACGAACGCACATGGGTAAGTATGTCAGCTGAGTACATTCAAACACGGACATATGCTGATACGCAAGTGTCGGATGGGAGGACTTTGCGGCAAGGTGAATGGTGCGTACAGACGAGCAAAGTAAGTGGAGATCAAAAATAGATAGGCGGAAAAAGTAGGTGATTGGGGGAATGAGGTCAAGCTAGATCGAAGCATGCAACCTAAACTAGGTCAGTGGGAACCTTTGAGTTCGGAGATAAGTAGGGTTACTGTCAGTATTTCAGCTCATTCGAAAACGCACCCAAAGATGTCCCCATAATTCGATTCAGGAGGAAATCAGGGTAGTTATTCTGAAAGCAGATTTTACAAATGGGTGTGCAGTCAAGTATGTTTCACATATAGTTCATAGTCCTTGATTCTGAGACAACTAGCCA
The DNA here is from genome assembly GCF_000715545.1 of Opisthorchis viverrini. Lineage (NCBI taxonomy): Eukaryota > Metazoa > Platyhelminthes > Trematoda > Opisthorchiida > Opisthorchiidae > Opisthorchis > Opisthorchis viverrini. The sequence continues at coordinate 1,648,802 of NW_008751657.1, read as the reverse complement.
ACCAGGAGACACAACAGAGTTCGATTCCGGCAGCTCATATCTTATCTGCAGCGGTAGTCGCGCTGAACAACATGGATGAAAACTGGGGAGCAACAAAATGAGTCATCAAAAATGGGTAGTGTATTCACACTGCTGTGTGAATACTGGTAGATCGCACAGGAAAGTCTGCTGCATGTGGAATGCGAGGTCGTCTGGGGTGACTGAATGTGCTAGGATAAGATTTACGCAGACTTATAAAAGCAGTTTCGCCAATTTCATATGCCCGCGGTAAACAGTGGTGTGAGGCTCAACTTTCTTCTTGTAAGATTTCGGTTGTCCTTTTATGGTGACTCGGATGGGTTCAGTGAAAAGGAGAAGAACGAGGAATTCGGCCACACCTTGTGGGCTGTGATTCCTATAAGGATGGCATATTGGTTGCAGACGCACGCCCACAGTAAACTCGTTCCTTCCTTTGCCAGCAGGTATAGGCGCAAACAAACAAATTGCGATGGTTTACAGCTAGATGATGCACGTGAACATAGCTAACACGTGGGTGAAACTAGCATTGTCAGGTCCGCTCCAGTATGACCGACAGAAGCATATAAAGGTCACTGTATATCAAAGATGACATTTGTTTTCTGTAAACCGACAACACTCGGTTGATTCAGGATACGGGCCTACTAGGGCACAATATGGCGGATCACCTGCAGTGATCTGACTGGTGGAACAGTTAGCAGCTTTTATGTCAAAACTCAACTGAAATGTAGGGAGAGTATGCATCTCAAGGGGGCTTTAGATGAACCGACATCCCGTCTAAATCACACTGCTGCTAATCCGCTCAACCCCTGGCTGGAAGGTTGCGGTTTCGAAACTCCTGGAGCTTCATGAGAAGCGCACTACTGGCGACTCCCAGTTCTGTGCTTCTCGTATTTCATCAGAATATAGGTTGGCTTCACTGGCTGGATAAAACGTCGATTGGAAGTTGCCAAACCTACTCACACTACCACCAAACTGATATATGTCAGGTGTCGAAGAGGGAAGCAAGAAAATAGTTAAGGCTTTGCGTTCTTGATACAGAGCTTCACTATGTGGTTCCTAATAGTCAGCAAACCCTCTAGAAGTAGAGGCAGATGTCTTCGTTTTCTTAGCTAACTTCTCAGGGATCACTCAAGTCCTCGAGAAATACACTTATTTGCAAATCAGTTTGGTAGAATAGCATAGACGAGGGATTCAGTTGAGTCTCTCGTGAAAACCAAATTGATTTGCAAATCAGTGTATTTCTCGAAAACAGTCAAATTTGGGTTTAAGTAGAACATAGGGTTGACGGAAACTCAGGGACTGCGCCTACCTGATGAGCCCCACAAACGGCGAAACCAGTCGTGGGCTGTCGAAGAGTGTTCAGCAACCTTGTGAGTAGTATCCTTCATGAAAACCACTCAAGCTTGTTTATGAGTGCTTTATGTTTTCATATGCCGGATTATAAAATGGCATTAATATGCATTGTTCCTTTACAATGCAGTACCGAACTAGTTCATTTTGCAAGTTTATCGCTGCCAAAGTCTGCAGAACTCGTAAATTTGAGATGATAGTTAGAGGAGAAGCGTGAAAACTGTAGTCTAACAGGATCCTCAGGAAATACCGTATTATTGGTGATGTCTTAACCTAAACACAATTTCTTAATGGTGTTGCAATACGGAATAAGAACTGTCCAGTGAAAAACATCGTAGATTGGATTGGAGTTGCTAAGGCAGTGTTTGAGGGAAAATGCCTCCTTCTTATGAGCGAGAGGAAAATGAAACCAGTGTCGAAAAGTTAAGGCATTAAGAACAAGTCCCTCTCGCCATAATACGCTTGTGTGCTCAATATAGCCCGTGGTTCTTGAGAGCCTAGAAGTTGTTTTCGCGCGACAAACGAAAGATCATGGGTCCGATTTCGTCTCAAGAGTTCATGAAACGCATCCTGCTTATGGTTCCACTATGCTTTTCGACTTGGGATTGGTGAAACATGGTACGCTTTTTTACTTTCTGCAAATAAACTCCATATCAGTCGCAAATTTCAGTGTCAGTTGCAACAGTAGTGATTTATTTGCAATTCCGTAGAATTAGTGTCGGTCGTGATTTACCAATGAAGTGGACATTGGGGAAATTGTATCTCCAGTTATTAATTAAGCAATGTTTATTTTGAATCAAAACCCGGCCCTAACTAAAACACACAGAGACGGACGTTCTTGGACGGGACTTGGACTTACAATCGGGTGTACTCCACTGATTAGATTACCGAAGAGGTCGTTTTCTCGTCGCACGCATACAACTGAGCTCCGTATTAATTTGTCCAACGGATTCAGCATACCACATCCCTCAGCATCAACAGAGTCCCTTGTGTTACCACTGAATCCTGATAAAATTTGATATCGCCCATTTACCAAAACCTTCGTTTTTCCGTTGGGGCTATCTGTATTCGGGTCTGTGGTGAAAATGATAGAAAGCTTTCTCTTTTACACACCAGCTTGATTTCAGCACCATAAAATAGAGGCCGTACCGGGCAGAGCAATATTATTTTTTTCTTCAGAAAACGCAGCAAGGGTTGCGGATTTTGATGATCGTTATTACTACTGAAATAGTAGCGTAACCCTTCTGCCTTTTCGAATCATCGACGACTTTAAAGTGAATGAATTTTGCATCATAAAGGAAACTACTCATAAGGTTGCTGAAACTCTTCAGGCAACCTTGTGAGTAGTTTTCTATATGAAAATATATTGCGATATCTCGAATGTCGTGTCAACTGAATCATGAGGTGGCCTGTGTGCAGCACATCCAGTTGTAGAATATAAAAAACAAAAAATGCAGTTGAGTCCCTCGTGAAAACCAAATTGATTTGCAAGTGAGTGTATTTCTCGGATTTCGCATTACTTTATAAAGAATTAATGTACGGATGCAGCCTTACGCCTTTTTGCGGAGTCTAGCTACCCACACACCGAGAGCAAGTTCATGCTACCATTTGGTTGGATCAGGGTTCGAAAACACTATACAATATCTCTTGGAACGACTGGCGGAATTTCTGTTTTGACATCCACCACTTCCACTGAGAAACTTTTCGCGAGAGAGTAGGTTTTTCTTTGATCTGAGCTTTACTAATCTGAAACGAATCTCCCTGGAACAACTTACACAGAAAGTGCAAATACGAAAAGTTTTTTATACTTAACAATAATGACAGTATTCACCGCTCAATTGTGGTTTTTGTTTGTAGCGTAGCTGCCACATGCTACGTAGGCTGTACTGGTCACGAGATAATATCAGACCCACTTAGTTGTGCGTACGAGTAATCAAGGGGTCAGTGACGGGACGGTAAATGTGCTGTCCGATTAAAAGTAGGGATGAAAACCTCAGCATTTCCTTGGACTTCAATAGAACCTGTAACCTTATAATAGCATGCGCGCGAAAATCAACCAGCCACTATCCGTCCATCCTGTATAGGCTAGCAATAACCTGTATTGCAGTATACTTCCGTTTTGTTTGCCCTACAACTCTTCGTAAACCGTCGATGTGGGAATATGGCTTCCAAATAGACGTATACTACTGTTAGGTGTTTGTAATCTTCAAGTGTCATGCGAACTGATATTGTTGTGGACCAACTCGAATAAAGTTGACGAAGGGAAATTCTTCCGAAGCCTGAGATTCTAGCCTTTGACAAAAGTGATTGTGATCCGGCTCTTCTATTTGCTTATACCGGAATAACATAAAAACGATAGATAGTGAGAGATCCCGCTTCATGTCAGTATTCAGTCATATCCGCCTAACACGATTAGTTCCTATGTTCGATCCCTGAAGACGTGAGTCTGATTTTTACATTCCTCTCTATTGACCACATCGTGTGAAGATCCGCCAAACAGTCTTTTACGTGGCCAAAAGTATATTTATGGCATGGTGATAACATCGCCCGTTGGGTACACTTCAAGTTTTCAGTTTACAAGCAAATTCATGTTTCGTGAAAGTTATGAGATTGGATATACTATGAAAGTTGGCTTATCTGTGAGGTGTGGGGCCAAACCAGTGGTTGTTTTGCAACACGCAACGCACTTGGAATGGCTAGACCAGTCACCTAGGAGTACTTTGCGTTTCCGGTCACATCTCGTGAGCAATGTGTCGAAAAAAAACTGGCGGTTGGCTTGTTGATCGGACGGCTGTTGACCGGTCCCCCGAGCTCGGCGTTTGATCTGCATGCTTTTCGTTGTTAGTCGACAGCTCACTGTTGAAATAACGACTGCAAGGTGACTACCAAGTTCGGCGAACGGATCACTAACTAGGACAGGTCGTGGGACTATTCACCATTTTTAAGTAATATAAGCTTGCCAATTCTGAAGGTGATTCCGCGCGTCCGGTATCTTGTAAAGCATGGAGCCGAGTTACCATGAGCGACGAACTTCGACCCGAAAGCAGTCTTCGAATAGGACCAAATAACAGAATGGTATAAGCCATTTTAAATGGCTGTTATCAGTCGAACCTTCCATTGAGGAGACGTCGTCAGTGCATGGTTGGGTGGGTGTCTTCTCTACTTCTGATTGCGTTTATATAGCTTGAAAGCATTGGCGTTCGCAACGCAAAAGATTGTTTGTGGACCACCCTGCACTGAATTTGACTGGTCATTTCAGGACTGGCTTTGCGTTGTGGACCACTCTTCTTGCATCTGGTTGGTAGCTTCACTTCAGAAGTCCTGTTCCTCCATTCTGATTTGTCCAGTCTGCTTTTCTTTTGCACAGCATTCCAGCCAGTTTTCACGTCATTTGATTTGTAGATTAGACAACTTCCACTTTTAGTAGTCCTCATTCTTCAGTGTGATTGATCCCTTTACCGTTTTTGTTTAATTTTGTCCCTTGGTCGGTACACAGAATACCTAGTTGCTCGTCGCTATTTTGTTGAAAGTCTGATTTTGACTTGGGTGTCCCTTAGGGTGGTTTTGATATTTACCTAAAGTTTTGCGTCCTCTTAGAGGCTTCTTCTCGTTTTTTTTGCGTGAGTTTGGTCTTGAGTTCTTGAACCACTTCCTTTCTGGAAGGCTGTAAGACCAAGTCAATTTCAGTGCGTTTATTGTGACTTTCTCACTTAAATACCACCCCTCTCCAAATTTGCTTTCATTCTTTGTTCTTGCTTGGGATGTGGACATCGTTCCAGTCTTTTCTGATGTTCTTGTGTGGGAAAAGTGAGAATACTTCACGTCGCTTAACGGTAAGCTGGTGTTCGTAGAATCTGGCGGGTGGTTTCCTTCTGGTTTGTACAAGGTGGTGGTTTTTTACACCCGCTGGATGGGATTATGTATTTACTGTCCATCTTCTTCGTTGTTTCCGGTTTTCTCTTTGGCTTTGACAGTGCTCTCCAAAGCCTGTACTATGGTTTATTTCCACCTTTGTGTTTTGGTGTCGCAACAGTCTTGCATCCAGCTTTGAATTGCCCTTGCTTGTCTTGTTGAGTCGGTTGGTTTACCTATTCTCAAAAACCTCTGAAGAAATTCTATTGGAAAACTAATGGTTTGGTAGACTGACAGGAAAGCAACGCACAAGGGAAGCAGTGTGGACAAACCAGAATAAAGGAACAGAACTACTGAAATGGAGTTATTCAACGAATCAGTCAGACGCAAGATGGACACAATACGACGCGATACTAATACCGGAATGGCCGAACAAAACATGTGCCAGACAGTTCTTAAACAGCCAGTTTCCTTCTTAACCCCAACTATGCTTTGGAAACCATATAAACGCATATAATCGCCCACTTAACCACGTAATGAAGATGTCTCCTCGAATGTTGACGAAAAGTTTGCAAGTCAACCACCAAGCTCAGCAAACAGATCAACGTCCACCTAATCAAAAACTAATCAACCCATCCAAGCTATCAAATTTAGACAATTGAGTCTCAGATATAGTTCCGGAAGATAGTGATATTAGCTGGAAACACTTAAGTTTGGGTGATTGACTTCTTGGCATGGACCGGCTGCAGTTACAGATTTATGTGGACAGTGCAACGTCCACTGATATACTGATACAGGTGAAATATTCACAATATTTACAATGTTCACAAATATTTACAAACGCTCATTTCAAAAGATATCGCTCGCTTTTGGAGGAGCATGTTGGTCAAAAGCTTTGCCAAAAATCCCTTTTTTGTTTGTGAATTCATGTGAAGTTGGAAGTAGAAAAGTTATCTTCTGAGTTATCTTTTGAGCTGTCTACCTAATTTCGTAAATCAGGCTTTAGCCAAGACGAAGTGGCCATAGTCATAAATGTGCTCAAAATTTGTTGTTCTAAATGTGCGTCATTATTTTTTTTTTTTTTTGTTTTTTATTTATTTTATTAATTATTTTAATGACGCATGAATTTTCACCTCTTGATAAAAAACATTTTTACTGGAGAAACGCGTTTTTATGAGTGCTTACAAAACTTGAAGCTGAATTTCGAAGAAAGATTGATTCGGTCACCATCTAAAAGCTCATGCTTGATAGTGTTTTTTTCGTCTCGCACAAAACGTAAAACTTCTGAAAACCTGAGATCAAAAGGAAATTTCCTTTCCGCAATACTTAAAAGAAAGTTAATTTATCCTAGAGTTCCAGAGTAAACCAGTGGTTGCTCGGCAGCAAAGAATGCACTTGACAAATGTGCAAAATGTCAAACATTTCACACGTGACGTGGGCAAATGTACACCTACCACTTACAATGTAGATTACCGTGCCACACGTGATCATTGCACGGGCTCCAACCAGGCTGATCAGGCGAACAATCCATGGTTTACAATTAATCGATTTTGGCGAACTGCCTGTCCATCGCTGGCAAACGGTCAAGCTATCAATGTTCGCAAACCAAAACTCAGTACAAGACGAAAATCAAATCAGTTTCATAGGTTATAGCAATCTTTATGATAAATGTTCGTTTGATGTGTACCTGGAAGACAGGTGATTACCGTTAAGTGGATAAATCACCCACGATGGATTCAGCAAGACCAAACGATACAATGTAATGTGCTGTTTGTTTAATCCCAGTGCCCTCATGACTTCCAGGCCTGACCATCCACCAGCGTCAGTAACCTAGCATGCTCAGACAAACTGAACCAAGTCAACACCTTCAAGAAAAAATCTACTGATGTAATGGAACTTATATCAAGATGTAATATTCGGCAGGACTTTGATTTTGAAGCCTAATAACTTATACGCTTAATAGTAAATTGTCAGTCTTCAGCTGTTTGCCGGCTTGTGATGAAAGGCAGATGGTTTCTGTCTTTAGTCTGAAGCTAATTTCAGATAGAAAATTGCCGAAAAAAAAACATTTTTGAATTCCAATGCGTCCTCTCGACCAAGGAGAGTTTGCCTGTGAAGGAATGACCAATAGGAACTATGTGGCACGATTTGTCAAAAAGGGGCTTAGGACGGTAACTGAGTTCAAGCCTTTATCTGTCACTAGATGGCAGATTTATCAGTGCTTGTAAGGCCACGACTACATTTGAGTCCAAATGTTATCAAAAAACTAATACAAACGACCGATTCTGAAGCGAATTTGAAAAGTAGATTTGAAGAGAAACACTTTAGGGTACTATTATGATGGATTTACTCACGCGATCAACATTTGCATTGGTACATTTTGTTAGAGATGGATTTACCACACGAGGGTTATAAGAATCGGTCAGGAACATATTCAAGAACCTCTACTCTCGGTGAAACATATTTTCCACTGATTTTCTGGTTGCTGGGGCACCTTAACTCATATGGGACTTTGGAAAAACGGTTGGGGTACAGTATTCTTAGCCTGAAAAGATTACAAAATAGAAATGCATCTAGACCTCATTTTAAAATCACAAAGTGGATAAACAGGTATAATTACGTTGTATAAATGTGCATTAATCACTCGAGAAAGCAAGGCCACACGTAATGCACCACTAGCGGCGAGTTTGGGAGTCCCGTAAGTAGGCACCAAATATGAAACAGAGTGAAGTGTCCAAAGCCCGAACCAATCGTGGAAGAAAGGTTAAAATAAACATAGTTGGGGTAGGTGACTGAAAAGTCAACAAGGATATTCCACGAAGTTTCGCTGCGTTTCGAACCGAGGTTCATTGAAGTTCTGTAAGGAGTCAGTCCAACAAAACTGGGGAACAGTATATTCGATGCGGCCGTTGTAACAAGAACTTGGGGCATAGATAACCCGTTCTAGCCTGGGCAGGTGGAAGATAAGTTGTCAGACGTTGGTGAAGGGCGTTTCAGTATGGACAGGCTACTTTGGATTCCTCTAGAAGGTTGATGCTCAGTAATTCGGTGCGCAGGACTCCGGAAGGAGATAAGTGAAGGTGACGAATGAGAGCTTATGCATAGACTTAATGAGAAAAGCGCACTCTGAGAGTCAAGCGCTGAAAATCAGAAAACGATGCTTAGACTGTGAGCTTGAACTGTTTAGAAGAGTCGTTTAAGCAGGTGAACATATATCTAACCTTCCCTGGTGGGTCTGCTATACTGCGTAAACATGGAGTCCATTGGTGAGTAGTGCTCTGCACGTCAGCTCAGAGCTCTCCTAAAACCTTACCATTCACATACCGACATTCGCTTCGGGGTGTGTACCATGGCTTTAGCTGGCAGTAAGCAGGCAAAAACCATTAAGTTGTATGGTGAGACTATCACACCACAATTGTCGAGCTTAAAATTTATTGATACTCTAACCCCTGAGAATTAGGGCTATTTTCTGAAGCAACCAGACCGGCCTGTTAACGAAGTCAGAGTTACTTCTAAACCATCGACTTCGTGGAAAAAAATCGGTTAACTAGCGATTCAATCATCAGCACAGTCTGTTTAGGCCCCACTCGCTGTTCGACGAATGTCTCCCATGTAACTTGTTCGAATTTCGGCCATTGATTATTGACAAGCTTTCTGGACGTGCATGAAACATTGCATAAACTTTCAGCAGTTTTGTTCGCACACCCAACCAGAACCGAGTAAACTTTGTGCGCGCAAATCTCTGAAACGTTCAGCGATATTGATAAAGTTCACATAGACTGCAACTGTCCAGTTGTTCCAAATTCATGCGCAGCACACGCTTGTGCTGACAATTGACGCGAAAATGGCATACCTGTGTGGGGAAGTGGACGTGATCCGTTACTTCATGCGGCTTATGTTTACGCGTCCGGTTGGTCCAGGCACAATCGTGCATATTCCGGTAACAACACCAGTTCATACTCACGTTGTGGTAATCCGCTATGTAGTCCGCTGTTAACGGCGATCAAAACTGTAATTTTCTATCTGTAGACAGCTGACGAGGACATTTTCCAAAGCAAAGATGGTAGACTCTTCGAATCTTCGAGATGAGTGAACCTATGACGTTGGGGTCTTTGTTTAATGGCGCACACGCAAACGCAGAGAAACGAGACTGAACCCTTTGAATGTGTGCGTTTTGAAGCATAACAGCTGCCTACCAATCCGTTTGTTCGAATGGAATACATTTAGGGTGGCCAGCGACTTGAGGAGACCACAGTGACCCTCAAACCTGTCTACGTGTTTCCAATAACCGGTCGACTTGTCCATTTCTGTCAAAGGAAGTAACTGAGATTATGAAGCTCCTTGTCGCTGGTTTGTTTACAAATACAAAGTAGACCGTTGATGTTTTATTGAATAGTCTTAAACGCGCAACCACTCTACCTATGTTAGTCAGCTTTTCATGTAGTTTCACTTTCGGATAGAGACAATGGAAGCTTTGTTATGGCAAAGGGTGTGAACTCACCCATAGCTGAAGTGATTCCAAGTGATTTCAAACAGAGAACCCATAAATAATGTTTATGGCATCACATTCGTAGCATATCGATAGAAAGGCCCACCAACTACCTAAACAATTTGTTGTGGCTAGGCAACTATTGTCCTTTTGGAGGGGAGTGGAAATTTTGGGGCTGCTCTTGACCGCACGAAATCGGTCACATGCATATTACAACTTAAGTACTAACTGAACTCCGGATGCAATTTTCTCAACTTAAATCCGCAGTCGCTCTTTCTGACCGCCTATCATGTGTAAAGGCGCCACATTTGTGTAACGATTTTTTCATAACTGAACCGGGCTTTTGGTCTAAATTGATGGGAAATAGCCCCCATCTGTTTTGTCAGCGGCTTCTGACCTACTTCAAAGCCTCGGTATGCAAATGGTTTTCGTTGCCAAACCAAAAGACGAAATCCGATGCCAGAAGATGATGTCGTTCAGTGATGTATGCTTGTAGTACAAAGTGGCTGATAGCAATTTTCACGGCTAGTTCTTGCTCACTCACTTGCCTCTGACAATTGAATGTGAGGTGTGATCCTGTTGTGTCTGAGATTCGACAAATTGCACAACTTGAAGGATGTGATCATCTGCAGCTTCAAGAGTCCATTTTACTAAATGTTTGCAATTCATTTTATTTGTGTTTCAGCAAGCGGAGAACGCCATGTCACGTGATTCAGTCACACAAAGTGCTTACGAACTAAAGTAATTCCATCGGAGCTGGAGAAGAAATACTCAAAAGGGGCAAGAATAGTTCGGAATTCCAGCACTTTCCAGTAGATCATGTTCTTACCAGAACCTCCAGTTTCTACATCATGACAGCTTGCGATCTGCGACTTTACATCTCATTCACCTTATTCGATGTTACAGTGTTTATTTGGTCAAAACTGACCTGTACCCAACTCCTAGTCTATGGTAATTCATTCAAGGATAATATATTCGAGCAAAGTTGTTCAAGTTAACTCTTCGAGAGGATAGATTTTCACCAACAACCCTAAATCACTGGTAACAAACAAAATAGATGTAGTGCAGAAGAACGCTTCTTCAAATTCAATGACGAAATGGTCATTAGAAGACATTCAAGCATTCTTCGCTAGGTACCTCGAACTTTTGACAGGTGCACGATCTGACAAGCAGTCCGTCATGTGTGCCTTTCAGTGAGCGCATACTTACAATCCATCGGCAACAGTAGCTCTAAGGTGGGAGGACGCCAACTGCTATTTTCCTAATTTGGATGGTGTTTGATACACCTGGCACTCGGCCTTGTGTCATCTTTTGTTTTTAATGTCCGTCAGTCATTGCCAGAATTTATTTGCAACGCAGAACGCGTTGAACACCGGCAAAAGTTTGTCCTTTGTTTGTGTATAACAGTAGTCCGGCTACAATTCTCCAGCAATTGCATGAGGCCAAAACGCATTCGTGAAACCAAAATCCAAGCCGATCGGCACTCCCGCGTGACCATTCTGCACAAAATAGGATCGTCCATACCGTGACGAACAATCAGAAGATATTGAAGACAAACAAGGCCAATGGAAGGCGGTGAAAAAACCGTCACACTGTCACCTGTGCGGATGTACAACCGCATAAAGTTCGTTTGTCCGGCTTGTCATACAGCGACATTTGTCATTGCCACAATATCAGGTTTTCACTCCCAATGGTGTGTAGGTCGGCCTACGTTCGAAATCACCGTTTTTGTGTTGGCAGTGTCATCTAGGTGCATATTCGCGTACTGCCGGGGCCTCCCCCATTGTCACTAGGGCCTCCATAAGTACACTGTCTATTTGAAAAAAAAATTGGTAGCTCCGCTTAAGAACCATTTAAAGGACAAACCGAAATGGTGCATCATCAAAGCCTACATAACGTATACATCAGCGGTTGCGATCTGGGCATTAATGACAGAAATATGGTATTTAGGGCGTTTTTCTGAAAATCTGGTGTATGTATTTATAGCATTCCAAATTGGGGACTTGTACACCTGGAACACGATAATTTTGTCCACGACGGTGGTTGCTTGACTACTCACGCTGAAACTCAGGCGTAACTTATTTAGCGTCCACTGTATATCAGTATTCGATTGCGGGAGAAAATAATCCATGAGGAGCTGTTTCACAACACTGACTTTTGAGTATCGAACTGTGGGATTGTCAGACCATGCAATGCTTCTGCTTAGCTGACAAATCTATCGATCACTAGTGATACCGATTGGGGAAACCGTCCTGCAGTCAGTCAGCCGAGCTTCTCACTAAATACCAACTAGAGCTCCGGTTGTCCACGCTTCGCTGTTTTAGTCAACACTGCGATTCAAAACAATCGACAACTTCGAATATGGAAAGATCGACAGACCTCAATTGCCGCACAGCCTATCAGATTGTGGATCAATCTTGAGCGAACGCATCTGATGAGGCTTGCGAAGAGCGGCTAACACCGCTGTTTGTAATAGTAAAAACTCGCGGTTTCGCAAGGAAGCGATTCTTCTGTGGTCGATTCCCGGAAACATAACACAAATGTGTTCAAATAAATACTCTAGCGGGTTTCCATGGCGGCAGGATCCACCCATCTCCAAAGCCTATGTTGTACCAGACCACAGTACTTTCTTCTACGGGGCATGTAGCAATTCATTTATGGTTGATTTAAGATGAAAAACTAGTCACCACTTTTATCCGCACGGCTCTGTTGAAATCATTTCCATTGAGTATTTTGCCGGTCACATCACACCCAGTGAACTGTTCCTCAGTAGTCTGGTGTGCATAGACCTGGTTTGTTGGTCCACAAAGACTTTAAACGTTCTAGTTGAAACAGAATGACATTTGCATACTTCTGTTGGTCATATGTGGAATCGCGACTACAATTCTGGATGCAGTTATGCCCCACAACCACTTATTTCGTACTATTTGTCTGCTTGATTGCATTGTTATGCTCGTCCGCGTGATATGAATCGGGTGATCATCTCCTAAGAATACCTCGTCGAACAATGTGCTCTCATCATCGGATTACCCAACCAATGCTCAGAGCCATCAAATGAAGTGTAACTGAACTCCTCATTCTTGGTGAGCCAATCTCTCGGCCAGAACTGCCACACAGTGTGCATAGTCGACATCCAATAATGAGGACAGTCTAATTCAGACTAAGAAAATGGAAAAATCTGCCTGTGTACATGCGATTTTCAAGTTGACCTTCACTCGCTTCAGATGATCTCATGGTCTACATGGAGCAGATTTTCCGCAGACTTACAGTTAGTAGTCCCACGACATGTGCATCCTATAACAAACCGTGATTGGCGACGAACAAACAAAAGATATCTTCAAAAATGTCTTACGAACACCAGTGTTCTGGAGATCATGGATCTTATTCGAATGTGACAACCCAAACTCCCTCACAAAATGCAAACACACAAACCAATTAAACGGGAGTGTACGTAGATTACAAGCGGCTGGTAGAAGCCATGAGATTTTTAGGGAATTACATCGAAGAATCTCCTCAGTTGCAAGCGAGAATGCCTAATCTTCGTAGCGGTAATTCCGCTTAGAGTTAGCCTTTTCTGTACTGTTCACGATCAACCCCGTTGTACTGTAATTGTCTCGAATTTTATGGGATTACTTTTAGGGTTGGGGCAGTGATTTGCGCAATGAATTTGTTGTGAATCACCCTAACTAGTTAGATTCTCATTATCGGTTGTGGATTAAAACGAGCAGACTGGGTTAGATATGGGATACATTTTTCTTCGTGTGTTGCTCACGTCTTCCTGGAGCTGTTCGAGAAAGAACTGTTACAGGTCCTTAAATGGCACGTCTCTCAAGAGGAGTAAAATCACTGCGCTCTTAGCAGTCTATTTACCAACTATTTGAGTTTTTTATTCTGAATTAGCAAGAAATTTGGAGAGAGGAATGACCTTCCATTGAATAGTGAGATATATGGCGCGAAATGGGTTAAGAACCACTCGTTTCATAGGTATTTAGCCTTCCGAAACGAAAATACTGTAGCTTGATCTTTTTTCTGTACTACTTTGTTATAAAAATTTCCCATACACTTTTTTTCCATAAAGGCCAAATTTGTCGATTGGTTCGATCGGATCCGTTGCTCAAAACTGAGAACCCGCATAGTTAAGTGGTATGCGTGCGACGTAAAACAAACAAAATCTACTCTAAACGGTTAACAAGAATGCAGATGCATTACCACACACGCCGTATCGTGCGTAACGTCACGTGTCCCTTTTGATTGCCCTGGTAAGTTGACGAATGTATCGGTATCAAGGCTTATTAATCAGGCAGTCGACCAACCTCATTTTTCCCAAATAAGATGAGAAAAACAGTCTCGCTTTTTATTCCCGAATGAGAACAAACAAATATCGTTGGGTAGGAGCGAACTGGATGTGACAGTATGCCAGTAACTGGTGGCACTAGAGACACCCATGCACACCCACGACACGCACCCGTTAAATCGATAAGCATAGCCAGAGTGTGATTGGTGTGCTACATGGCGAAACGACGGGTCGAAATAACCCTGTACATCTGGGTTGGTGACTCCCATGAGTCGATCAGACATGGCCGAAGAAACCATGCGAAGAGCGAGGAAAGGGAGAGTCTCATTTCGATTCGAGCCGCCGACATCGACATTTTTCAGATCATGACGCTACCCCCATTGGCTAACGGGACAAGTAAGATTTAACGATTAATTGAAATCCGGGGACTGCGTCCATCTGATGAACCCCAAACAGAGCGAAGCTGGTGGAAAGAGATCGGCGAACTCCGAGCAACATTACGTTAGTGTTTACAAAGGAGACTTCTTCCATATACGACGGCCGAGTTATACCAATCTTGGCTTGCCGAATACACCCTTGGTGCTTCAAGGCATGTTAGGGCAACACCATCTGTTCTTGAAGTGTTCAGAGTAGTCTGCAGGATACCATGTCGGCAGCCGTGATAGAATCAAATAAATTCACTAAGTTACACTGGATACAGAACTATTGAACTTCACTTGGAGGATCACGAATTTGTTGATATACAGGTGTGACTTGCTTCAACGCGCGCGATTGATATGGCTATCTCACTCGTCAGATACAGATAACTTGCAGCGCTGCCGGGGTCAGGTCTTCTGTTTTACAACCGTGTACACGAGTATGATGTTCGTGGTCATCAGTCCCTGCCTACCGACAGACGAAATCACAGAAGAGTGATGAGATACCGAGGACGAAACCAGGAGAGTAGATTTTAAGTAATGGGGAAGACTGAGTGAATACAGAGGCACCACTAGTTTCGGGATTTAACCTCCAGCTCCCTACCCTGGTGAACGGCATGGATCAACGTGGTTGAGACCATGAATCATATTTCTACAAGGTACTCTCATTTGCATACGAACTTGGTTTTGACGGGAGACTCAAATCACTCTAGCTGAATCTCTGGATTATAAACGAGATTCAGCTGGATTCATTCGAGTCTCTCATCAAAACATGCAAATGAGAGTAAGTGACAAATATCGTCCGATTCGGGTTCAAGCAGAATATAAGGTTGATAGAAACTCGGGGACTGCGTCTACCTAATGAGCCGCAGGATGGGCCCAACGGAACGCGGGCTGTCGAAGAGTTTTCACCAACCTTATGAATAGTTGCGTCTGGATTTTTACCACTTCCTTGCCACGTCATAACTTAACCAGCGGTTGCGCTTTTCCACCCAGTTTCCGATAGTGTGAAGAGGGCTTGTCTGAGCAAACGGTCTTTGGACATGGATAACACATGATCGAGCCAGCGTACCTGTTGTAATTTTACCAAACCTTCAATCGAGCGTCCACTAGACGACCTGCTATATATCATAAGACCTAAATGAGCATTGAGAATGCGGTGCCCCCACCAGATACATAGTGCTGTTGTAGACATCGATGGTCAAAAGCAGGCAGTCATTATCTAGCTACTGCGAAAAGTTGTCAAGTTTCGTAATCACACAATAGCACCCATCGCACTGCGGTACACTCATTTTTCACTGATAGGGTGACACCATGACGGCACAGAAACATCATCTCTTCACCGACAATATAGGCTCTGGGTGAGGCCTCTCTTGATACCCTGATGGTTCTTCCCATTCAATAAGAGGGACAAAGTACTTGGATATCCACCGAGTTCTGTCGCGATTGGGTTTTCGGAAAGGCAGACTGAACGGCTACGGTCTTGAAAAGCCAAAGATTTTGCGAACTCCATTCGCCCAGAAATGCTGTCGACAGTAATTTAGACGGTTCATGAGAAGTGTTCAGAAAGAAGTGTCTGCTTTACCAGCGGAAAACGAGTGGTCCGTCTAGATTCCGTGTAGGTGTTCCGAAAGGAACGAGTCTTGAACACACGATTGCCACTGACGGTTGCTTGTCACGTGGTCTAACTGTGGTTCAGAAGACGCCAGATAACAAGGCTGAAGTTGGTGTTGGAGATAAACAAATTACAACTTAGATACCATTGGAATCGGTCATCATTGCTTTTTCTTGGAACAGGGACGCAAAGGATGTGCACGTTGAAGGACTTGAAGGTTTCCGCGTCATATACCTGTGGGTAGTAGTTCCCTTCTGCAGAAATCACCTGAAGCAACCGATCAAAATTGCTCCCCTGAGGGTGGTCCGGAGAAAACGAGTACAAGAAAGGTGCGGTCATTTCTGGGAGGCTATCACGTTAGAGCTAGCTTCGAATAAACTGTAGTCCACAGGTTCAAAGTGGCGTGAAAATCTATTCGTCGAACATCCGTTAACCACAACTTCGCACGCCTGATCTGATTCGGCCACGATTCTCAGTGGACATTGCTTGGCACACTGAAGCCAGTCAGGAAAGTAACCAGCAAACGAATCGTTGCAGTATCGCTCCTGAGTAGAACGTCAAGAGCTGAGGTCAACTAAGCCGCAGTGTTCTACGCGCCCAAAGTCAACAGGTAAGTTCTAGAACACGGATATCTTTGCATCCTACATATAATGTCATATATTGCAATTTGTTTTTATCGCCCATCAATCACAACGTTAACGGCAAGGGAGCATCATCGCACACTTGACTTCTTCATCCAGTCGTTTCAACGTCCAAGCGATACTCGATGTAATGTAGCAGATTTGGATCTACTAAGTACACTTTGTTGTCGTGCTCTCCCATCCGATTTCCAGGTATCTTTCATTGGGTCTTTTTGTTACCCTCGTACACTTTTATTGATTCACTGGTAGCATTGGGAACTCAGTCACTCCGGTCTGAGCGAGAAAAGACAAACAATAATACGATCAAGGTTCATTTGAAAATCTCCCGTGACGAGACTTTTCCCCAAAAATGCACGAAAAACAGACTGAGATGAAATTTACCGCATATTTTTGATCTTTTCGAGCGCGACAACTCAAGGGTCCAGCGATCATTTCATATTTCAAACGAAATACTGTATATAATTTGAACAGCCAACCCGAGACTGCGATACATCGATCACGTTCGCACCTCATCTTGGGTCATTTCTTCGCCTCGGGAATTATCAGCGTACTAGCTCGTTAGCTATTGGAACGATAAACCTGATCGACCGTCCACATGCTCATTTCCGTCCTTCCGTAATTTTCTCTTACTTCCCACTACATGGGTTTGACTAACGCTGGAGCATTTGGAGGATGATGTGGTTGGTCTCAGTCTTACGATGCTATCGAATCAATGTTCCTCGAAGTATTCAGTATCTAACAACAAAGAGGGTAAGGATGAATATTGCTAGCGATTACTTGAGAGCCCACAGTAGAATGGACCGTTTTGACGATTATACCAAACACAAGAGAAGCAAAATCCGCCATTTAGATTTCACCGATATAGATGAGGAGTCCCCACAAAAGTTCGAAACTCTGGAAAACTTTCAACTGTTCACGAACATCTGAAAGTCCCCAATAAAGCTGCGACACCAGTGTCGTCGAAAATAACCTGGTTGCATTACATAAGTGAAGTATGCATGTGATTACGTGCACACGATGACTTACACACAGTTTATGGGAGAGGATAGTCATGGCGGCGAAGCATGAGGATCGAATAGCAATGTGCCGTCGATGATGACACCCATTCGTTTGTATGACGCTCTAAAATTGAACAGCACGAATAATACTCATCGCATTACTGGACGTTATGCGTGCGTCAAATCAGTTGCGAAGTCATCTACATCTACTAGGCATGAAAAAAAACCATCCCAGTTGGGGGAACGTATAATGTTCAAGCCTTAGTGATCTGAAGCACAGCTGTTACCAAATCAAACAAAAATGTAAAACGTAGCAGCGGGCCCTTGTTACATCATTCGTGGTTTTTGCTGGGTTACGGAGGGCGAGGGATGCACAATATGTGGCAAACAGCAATGACCGTAATGAACAAATATAAGCCAGAATTGTGACGACTGGAAAAAATCCTAGTAAGGGATTGAAATTTAAAACAAAAAGGACTGATAAGAGGCAAGTGGCGCCCCCCGGAGTTCGAATATGCCTTGTTCATCGTTAATATGGGTGTCAAAGTCCTGTTTCGAATCCTTCCTTGGAAATCCAAGATGCAGGTGATCGAGGTTCTGCAACGAACGTACCGAAGTGGAGTGGCTTCTCCCATGGGAAGTTACAATGGAGAAAATCACGGGGTATACAGGCAGGGTGATAAATCATAGTCAAATTACCCTTAGGTTCAAACTTAAAACAAATTACTGAGACAATGGCAAAGATTTTAACATGAAATCCGGCACAACATGAAAAGCGACCGAAGCAGTTACAAATGGGGAGCAATGATTAGTTACTAGACCGTTTATGGAAGTTAGAATGGTATGTGAGAAGGTAGAAAAACCAACGTAAAGGGGAACAATTGTAACGCATGGACTAAAGAAAGTAGCTCTCAGGAGTTTGAAACGAATCCAAGAGTAGGCGAAAGCTGGAACGTACTTGACAATACATCCAGGTAAGGCGACAAGGCTGAGACAACTGGGGCAGAAGTGCATCTCATCTCAGACTGGAAACCCCATGTGACAACATGTGAGAGGATTTACGATGACAAACGAGTCTCAAAAGTGAACAAACAACGTAGAGATACTGGCAGTTCCGTACAAGAACAAGAACAAGCTGCTGGTAGTGGGTGAGGGAAAAACGAAAAGAAGCAACGAAGACACAGCCACCAAAAGTATGATTCGGGGGCCATGATCACGATCATGGATAAAACGTGATGATAACGGGAGCGCAGGTACGGAGTGAACTAGGACCGTAGATTGGTGTTGGTCGGGGTGTTTACGTGATAATCACTTCTCCTTGTTCTTGTCCTTGGATCGCGATAGAGAAAACGACGGAAGCTTGAAGCGCCTCTTTTTCTTTTTCTTAGTCTGTGTGTGTGAAAGAAACGACATATGAAGGAGGATGTGAAACAAACGGTCATAAGTAGAGACGCAATGTATGAGTAGAGCACAGGTCAAAAACACGTGGCGAAAGCCACGCCCAAACCCGATAAACCGTTACCACCTGCATGCCTAGTCAGCAAGAACAACCACACAGGCTACTTGCTTCCGAAACAGCAGACAAAAACACGAACTATGTACGAGGTTGGCATAGAAATAAGTTGACTAGATAAACGGGTGGGGACCTTGGATGCAGACAGACACCGGCAGAGTTGGAAGCTGGGTTTCTCGTACGACGGACGATCAAAAGCCCACTGCTCCTATCTAGAATCAACCAAACCGGCAGTGGCCCAACCACTGAGGTTCCATCAAGTGGCATGGTAGCATGACTCCAGTTGTGAAGGAATTCTTGGCGTCATTCGTCTTCTGTCATCTTTTGGTGGTCTATGATGCATTGACTTGACAGCAGCAGGCGGGATTCCGGCCTGCTAGGGATCAAGTTGACCAAATCTTTACACTCCGTCAAACGTTTAAACGATCCATAGTTTCGGCACTCAGATGACCAGTCTGTTCTCATTAACAAATTATGTGTATTCTCGGACTTGAACCTTTCTAAAAGCTTACGTAAAAAAGGGTGTCCGTCAAGGGCGGCCACTCTCCAGTTCTACTTAATTTCATAATCAACGAGGTAATAGGATTAACGCCAGGTTTCAAACCATCGTGTTCAAATATCAGCTCCGATCGTAGTGTGGTAGACGAGGACAATCCCTGATTATCTAGGGATCCTGTAGCGTTTGCCAATTTAAGACACCTATGGTAGCAGAGCTGCATACTCCTGAATTTCAGGGGACATATGTATCAGGCTGTAGTGTCGGCTGTTTTGTTGTATGGCTTTGAGACGTGGCCTCTGCGAGCAGCCAAACTGAGATATCACCAGGCATGCGACAACCACTGTCTCGGAACCAGAGCTCCTGTAAGCCGGTGTCGACAAATCTACGAGAAATTAAAAACTAATTTTCGGTCCCACAACAGGGACTTGAACCGAAGGATGCAACCAGTACATGCCAAATCACCGTTGGGTGAAGAAAGTACTGTTTTCTGTGCCCCATTCAGAGTGGTGGTCAACCTTCGACCCGGCAGAGGGATATGAAAGAGATCACGAAAAGTCTTTGTAATATTGGCGCCTACTTTCTAGGATTGGGCCCGCGTAATCCCTCCTGAGCATGGCTGGAGACGCTGTTAGATCGATGCTAGTGGCATTGTTGTTGTCGGTTTTTATTAAGTGTCTGAATGAGTGTCTGGAGGTGCAAACACCTTGGAATGATTCTAGTAGGCTAGTATTAAGTCCATCCCCAATCCACTTTTATTTTTCTCACAATGGGTTGTTCGAAAATGTATGGTTGTACAACACCAATGCATGTGTTGAACACTGTCATTGTGCTGTGATGTACGACAAAAACATGTAGCGTGAATAATTCAGCTGAGCCGGGTACCCTTCCGACACAGCTGAATGGAAACCCGAAGGAAACAAAAATACTGAGGTATTTGGGGGTTGGCCAAGCCTACACGGGAACTGCTGAAAAGTGGGGCACACTTATTCCAGGAGATCACACCTTAACCCAAGCCACCTGGAGATCAAGGTGACTACTAATAGTTGCGAATCCATTTTAATCCAGAGCTATCAAGAATCATCACAAACTAGATAAACCTGACCCACGTCTGCACTTAGTAGGAAGTGAAGTTAGTTGGTGAGCGATTAAGAGAAGTCATCGGAAAATTCAGTTTACATACTCTGAGTTTTTGAAGTGGCAGCAAGATCGAAGAAAGATACTTTGAAGTCATAGTAAAGTAAACACTAAAGATAGGAATGCCTTATCATCAGAAATAATAGCATGTGTTGACACTGATGCCTCACTGCCGTACAACCACAAAATTTGTCAAGCCATGTTATTCAGAGCCTGAGAGTGGACAGATAAATAAATGGGCGAGGGATCGGACCTAGTGCTGGTCTATCGCGAACATTCTGAGTTGCTCAATCAACCTAGAAACTGACAGCACGAATGCTGTCAGTTGACCATTGATCAGCCGCCATTTGTTGCTATGTCCCCAACCAAAAGCAGGACTTTCACGGGAATCCTGTCCTGAAAGCCGTGCCGCATCAAAGTAAAACTTTTCGTAAGCTCCTTCACACCCTTCTACCAGGTTATACATTGTCTACCTCGCGGTTTAGGCCATTCTGAAGCAGGCAAGGAGAACAGCACTGGTCTCGATACGCGATGTATCGGTATGATGGCTCAGCCACCGCAGTTGATGGTGATGGATATTTTCCGGGACTGAGGCACACGCTGATGTTATGTCGATGAGAATGCAGTTATCGTCCACAGAAGCAATAAAAAGACAATAGATTTGACCGAAAAATGACTCTACTAGAATCAGCTATATCCAAAAACAAAAACAAACTTACTTCGTGTTCACCGGCGTCCTCTGTTCCACTCGGTTCTGATGTTAGTGTCCCAGCAGTGGTGGGAGGAGCTAAATGAGCTGCAACATAAAAAACAGGGAGTAACATAACCAAAAGGTGCAGTTAGCGAAGGATCAGGCTATGATGGTGTGTGAGGGACTTTTGACCGAGGAAGAAGTTGACTCGACAGTCAGGCCCTGAGATGGTTTTGGCTGAATGCCAAACTAGAGAGAACAAACGCCTAAACATGCAGGCAAAAGCCCGACATGCGAAGAGCATAAAAATGTTATTCGTAGGCGGTGAAATTCAAAGCTCGAAACAAAGCGGATCTGGGTGGAACGTTAACCCACAACAGCTAGCGATAGCCAGAGCACCACTGATATTTACACTTGCAACGAAGTGTCAAACTGCCAGTCGACGGGAACAAGATTGTACAGAGTTGTGCCAGATGTTTCATAATCATGGGAACCACAGAACCATAGACGAAATTGCGAATTCGGTGGTGAATCATAAGGACATTTACTCAGATCTAATATGAGGAATAAGACAGTCCTACGTGTAAAAACGGACATGTCTATTCATGAGTTCATTGGAATGTAAAACAAATCACAGGTTGATCAGCATTACACGCCAGAACACACAATTTTGTGTCTAGTGAGCAGAGCGGTGAGCATGAAATCTAGCATAAGAAATAGTCAACAAAACGACAGTACAAAAAGTATGCGGAGCGGTTGTAGTTAGTAAGGTGGACAGAGAGCTGACAGAAAACCTACTTGCTCCAGTGTCGCTTGCACTCTCCAAGTCTGTCGCACCGCTGTCGACGGCTAAGGAGTCGGGTGATACGGGAGATAGCGCGCCATCGGCGACGACCAACCCACGACGTTCCAGTTCTGCGGCTAACTCAGGGTTGTTCTTAATCTCGATCTCACGCCTGTACATCTCCAACTCCTCGTCTGTGATCTTTTCAAACGGATTTTGGTGCGAATAGAGGGCCTGGAAGAAAAGTAGATGGGTTTGATGGACGGGGTCAGATTCGCCCCTTAATCATTCTGTCACGCTTTTCCAATTCTGATGGAGGTCAATAAGGTTCAAAATACGGTAGGAATCGCGAATATAACAAGAGTACCGGCAATAAACTCACGTCATACACGACTGCGGCATTCCGAACATCACGTTGAATGATAGCTTTGCTGGCTGCTGCGACGGGAACATCCTGAACTGCACCCTGAGCGACAAGTGCGGCATATTTCGGACCTAGGACTTTCATCAAACCTTCGTCACGAACACGGCGCGCCTCGTCCCATGTAAGGTTATCCAACAGACGTGACTGCGGCCCGGCAGTGTTGGTATCATGATAATACTTGGCTTTTACCTATAACAAGCGGGAAGATCAGTTCTAGTGGACGCAGTAAAAATGGAATCCAACCAGCAAGTATGAGACGTAACCCGATTTAGTGGTTATCAGCTACCCTCAACGAAAAGCAACCAACCCTACTGACTAAGCTGGAAGAGGCTTGTTTCGACAGAATTAGTGGGTTCACGTAACTTCGCACATCTTACTCGACTGCCAACTATGGTCACATTAAATAAGGGGTACACGCTGGACGCATACGGTCAGTAGTCAAAAACTGGATGTAAATGTGTAACTTGGCTTGGGGGGGGGAGGGTGCGACTGCGGGTGACGTAAGTAATGTTCGGATACAAGCAAACAGGGCGAAAAACGGACTAACCGGGGGGGGATGAGATTAGGTTCCATGAATTCCAAGTTCGAAACCATTCCCATATGGATACAAGTTCGTTCTGAAGTGTCGGTTCCACAGCTTTCGCTTAGCACACGAGTGACGACTTAAAATGTCGAATGAACATTGTGTGCTAGTGCATAACATGTGGAGAGTTACGGAGATCTACCGACCGATTTGAATGGAGACTAGACAATCCCGAGCCTAGCCAGACACAGTGGAGATGCTGAGATTGAGTTCGAACTGCGGACCTTCCGGTCCGTAAGCTGGCGCCTAACTACTGAGCTATCTCGAGCCTGAATTCGATACGTACGATATGTGGCCACCAGCTTTCGGCTATCCGATATACCCTTGGGTGTACACCAAAGTTGAACGAGCGGTTGATAGAGGCTATCGGGATGACCCAGTATGTAAAACATGTGAGGTGAACTTACCTTTCGTTGTTGATCTCGGTATTCTTTTGGATTAGACCCCTGTGGAGCGAACACGTTATAGGGGCTGCAAACAGAAGCCGTGCCGGTTGCGGGACCCCCAGTTGTGCCCATCGGAACGGCTCCAGGTGTAAGGGGATGGAAAGGTGCGGGTGGGGGGAGGGCGCCACTTGAAACGGCCTTCCGAATGGCATTTTCCTTTTCAGAAACCCAATGGGAGACTGGCTGATGGGCAGGCGACGGTTGGATCAATTCTTTCGTGTATTTATTTGGTGTGTTCAGCCAATGTTTTTGTGCCCACTCACGTCGCAGTGTGCTGGTGTTAAGAGATGAGTGCGCACAATAAGCAGAAGTAGATCACGGTATAACATCTTTCAGGAGGCTAGCAAATTCGTGTAGTACAGAAACCACTGAAAATTGTAAGCGAATCTGGTAGAGGAAAACGCTCCGCGGTTACTGTCAAACTGGCCAGCTATCTACTCCTGTCCATAAAAGGGGAAGGCGAAAGGGCATGCTATACGGTTATTCCAGGCATTTGCGCCTTTTCTTACAGGGATTCACCTGGGTCACAATTTTAACTATTTTCCAGATCTGCCTATTGCAAGTAGAGCTAACACTCACTAAGAAGTTGGATAATACCAAATTCTGGCCCGCCGTAAGATCTACGTATGGTGATGTTGCATTTCATTTCAGTCTGTGGAACCAGTGTAACGGGGTACGTGTTCGGAACTACTCAGCTATTGGAATCGCTTGGTAGTCGACGCACTAGATTCACTTCTAGACTGATATTTCCTCTCTTCGCAGTAGATTGTCACGGTTCCTCAAGAGGTTGCAAGCAAACCGACAAATAGGCTCGTTCTAATTATCAGACTTGCAGCGGCCATGTCCCGATGAATCACTTCACATTCGTTCTTCCAAAAGGCGGAGAACTTTCGAACCAGCATGCAATTAGGCCCGGTTAACACTTGGGAGATAAGGATGACAAACATTGAGTTTTCTTGCATTGTCGGTATATATTAGTCACATTTCCAATCCATGAAGAAATGTAGATCGCGCAGCGGTGCTGTAAGCTCCACAATTGACAGATAAGATGGTGCCACGAAGGCGCCATGAGCACAAGTCACTCCAGCCAGCCAGCGGGGACTCAAGTAGATCCCACGTAACACCGGCTAGCTCATCTGCAAGTATGAGGTTTGCAAACAGCAAATTTGGCTTTGAACCACTGGGTCTTGTATTATCACTTCGAACTTAAAGGGAATGAAACGTGTCGAATTTTTCAGAATATGTAAAATGAGTTGCAAATGTGGGAGAGCTGGTATAGCAAGGGTGATAACATTTACGTACTCAACATATGTAACCGAACGACCAAGGAACATTTAGATCCCCATGGTACTAGAAGTAGGTATGGAAGATTTCAGTAGTACATCCATAACAAAAAAGAAAAAAGGGATCATAGGGAGTCAGTTGGTCGAGTGTGGCAGAATCGAGCAAAAGCTTCTCATTGGCGTGTTGCACTTCTAGAAGTGACACTAATTTAGATGGAATATTTTAGTTCGGCTGATACCGTCATCTGACAATCAACGGAATCGAAAATAGGCCTTTGGCTTCAGTTGCTACGACACTCGAAATATCGCGATACGTGTACATTCGTAATGCACTGCTCATAAGGTTGCTGAAAATTCCTCGACAGCCCACGACTGGTTTCGCCCTTCTTGGGGGTCATCAGGTAGGCGCAGTCCCCGAGTTTCCGTCAACCTTATGTTCTACTTGAAACACAATTGCACGAAATTAGCGAAACACACTCACTTGCAAGCAAATTTGGTTGACAAAAACTGGGGGGCTACGCATACCTGATGAGCCCCAAGAAGGGCGAAACCGGTCGAGCATTGTCGAAGAAATTTCAGCAACCTTATGAGTAGTGCATTACGTATATGACAATGACAAGTTTTGACAGAAAACAAATTTTGGAACTACGGACTGTTGAGGGATCGTCCGACATTGGAACTGTAATCCGATCCAGCGCTTTCAGCTTTCAGACTTCATGCAGCTGCCGCAACGCAGTTTCCAGATATCCATGGTGAACGAAACTGCGGTAGCCACAACCACTGTACGACGAGTACGCGGTTATTACAGCTGACAATGATGATGGTGATGGTCCTGTCTAGCGGTTCGAGATGACTGACCGAGGTGGCGACTTATACACGCGTTTCGAAGACAATAAATATCGACAGGAAGCAAGTGGAGTTTTTGCAAGAGACGCAATTTGGGAGGGACGAACGTCGAAAACTGTGATATGGAACAAATCCCTTGGAGTATTTAAAGTGACATTTTTGTATAGCTCAATAGACAGTAGACAGGACACTGAACAGCCGTTAGGTTGGAAGAATGGGGAAAAATAATGAAAGCAGAGGTGCAAGGGTAAGTTGTACTTTCCAGATGATCTGGCTGAGGATGGGGACAGTGTGAGGTAGCTTATCCTGAGCCATTGACTCAAATATCTGACGAACAGGGTGATGGGAAAATGCAGAGGTTTCTCCCGGAGATCCGGCTCTGACCATTAAACTCAGCAGCTTATCATGCAATTTAACAGTGGGCATCAGGTCTCTTAGAAGGACCTTCCACGAAAGTGAACCATTGCTTCGACAGAACGAAGTTCAGCGCTATGGTGTCCTTATGGAGATTTGAATGACAAAAGAGAACGGAATAAACCCCCTCTTCTGGAGGGTTGTGGTGTCAAGCCATGAACCCAACCACGGAAAACTGAGCACAGGCGACTCGACTTACGATGGGCGAGGGGTCTCAGTTTCGTCACCCGAAAGAAAACCGTCGTCATAATAGTACGCCATTGTTGCCGAGACCGATGATGCCGTTGGAGGGACTTGAATGTCATCGTCAAGACTGGAATATCCCTTTCCATCTAAAGTTTTGGCACGTCGTTCTCGACGGGGACTAGCTAGGGCTTCCTGCAGGTGCATTGAAGAACGAATATGGATGGTAATTAAACACGATTAATTAATCGTTCGTCCATCGTTATACTACTTAGTTACGAACAGTTTTTCTTCACCACGAGAAGCCACAATGAATATAAATCTGTGAGTGCGGATCACGTTCCAACAACCTCTTAAGACCTGTGTATTCTACAGCCAGATAAAAGTGAAATAAAAGGAACAAGTTAAGACCCAGTCAGCTGATGCTAACCGTACAAATACCCATTCTGTCAAAGCACCACACAAAAAACGAAAGAAAAATTCGCATTTTCACGCCTACTTGATTATTTGTACAGGGTCAGTAAAAACTTTTCGGTTGGATGAACGTTTACTTCAGTGTGATCTCAGCTCATTCAGAACGATGTTTGCTTCAAATGACAACAACACACTAACAAATAAATTGTCAGAAATTGGCCTTCGAGGAAACGGAGTTGTCAGAACTGGAAAATGGATACAAATAACTGTCCTGAATCTATGTTCTTTGTAGGTGTGTTTTTCATTTGTTACAGCCAAAAACTACTACCTGATCAGCGTTGTAATTCGGCTACCGAGCTTGATTTCATTCATCAATGAAAACGTCGAACGGGACTGAGATACCTGTATTTTGGATCAGAGTGACTTGATGTCGTGCTTTCTACAAGTTATGCATGAAGACGTCGTATCCGATTTGACAACACTGCGAAACGTGGATTATTCTGGAAAAAAACGCAAACCCGGGGAATGTTCAGTGGACTGCTTCTACGACTGTTAGTTAAGTCTGAAACTGTCTGCTGTCCCCAGGGACGAGAACTTGGTTCATTACGAACGAATGCCGTGCATGGGTGCTAACCCATCCACGAACAGGTCGAGCTCCGCAGAGCGGTGTGACAATTCGGGTTGCAATTTGTGACACATGCTAACATAAAACCGATTCGACGAGTTGTAATGTGGCAAGCAGGAACTCCATACGCGAGATCTCAGTTTTTTGAGTAATAAGATGGACGATTAGCCGAGTAGATAAGATCATTTAGGAGATGCTAGAGAGCGGGAAACAAGAGTATTCCCCATGAGAATGGTGTTTAGCTTGTAGCAATTCAGTAGCCTGCATAGGTAACACTAAACACTGTGGTCATGGACCAACCATACCGAATTACCAGTCATAAAACTCAGGAGAGCAAGGCGAGAGGGGGCAAAGCAAGATCTACTAGGAGGATGTTGTCTATGCGCTTGTCTCTGTGCATGGCTAGCGAGCCTGAAATACACTGTGATAACTGCTGTCTACGGTGCTCTTGTCCAAATTGTTTGGTCAGGCTTTTGGAGGTGAGAGAATCTCTGACGTTTGTGGTAGGTATCTTTTCTTCCCCTCGTTTTGTTATTCTTTTAACCATAGGACTTTATATGAATGAACTAACAGTTATACGACAGTCAGATACCAGCATACCACACTACTGTCAGCGGCGATGCCCAGCTTTCAGAGTGGTCAGTGCCTGCCCGATATGGCACGTTTGGGCTCGATGTCACCCGTGGCCCTCGGTGGGCAAAAAACGTCGCTTATAGTGGGTAGTGGAGAAGCAGGGTAATCTGTAGTGACTGACCCCTGTTACCATTAAAAGCCTGTTGAAGATGGTTTGCTTTGAGAACTAGATACCGATATACTGAAAACAAAGGCGCAGTTAAATAGCACTGGATTGGGGCATTTAGAAGTGCTAGTGGGTGGAATGCCACAGTAGAACTGGATGGAACCAGCGCGTCACGAGTTCGGGGTGTTAAAGTAACAGCAGAATGAGCACGGATCATCGTCATGTTTCATGGAACTCTGGCTGCAACTGATCTCAAGCTAACTGGACATCTTCAGGACTAGTTGAGATAGAGAGAAAATGACAATCCGTCGCTGACTGAACCTACACCCTTAGTCCACAGGGAAAGCTTAAAGACACATGCCGAGTATGCCAAGAGGGTTTCAATGAGCGGTAAACCAACAAGTTACTGACCGAAGGTAAAATAACACTTAAACCGTCCTCTTAGGAGTGAACTTTACTGAATGGTGAAAAGGGACATATCAATGAAAGCGAAAGAAGCGCGTCAAATGTTTTAAACTGGAAACCTTTCACCGTGTGGATTCATACGATGCACGAGAGTTGGACTATGGATCGATATTATTGTTATTGTTATCGTTATAACTGCAATCGGTTTTCATGAACACTTTGATTGGTTTACCTGATGTTGGCACCAAGCCCCTGATTGGTGCTAGAGGTTTGTTTTTACTGTACGAGCCCGTAAAAATAAATTTTCATAGCTACACGACGGCGAAGCATAGGGTCTCAGTACTGTGGCATTAGTAATGTCACGAATGCTCGAAAACGGATACAAAAGATAAGAATGCCCCGAATTTTACGCTATGGTGTTTGGCGCATCTTTACGATAATATATCGCATTATGTTGCGCATTAAGTCAAACTTCGAGCACCACTGACAGCACAAACGACAAAGAAATGTTGGTTAAACTGTACAACTATGAACTATGACCGCCAATAAGAGCTTTTAGGTGACACATCTTGAAGAGCTTCCAGACACAAACGAAGTCTATCCAAGTAAAGTGGTATGGAGATTCCAGTGATGAGTATCGTAGTATACACTACCATTTAGCATCATTGATAACAATATCCGGTGAGAACGTTGGTACCTGATTGCCTCAGAACTACGTCAAGTTACTTGAGAAAAAACTCTATAATGGGAATAGAAAACGTGTATAGGGAGGAGGACCTAGAGGTCATCTACTACAAGCATCCGAGGTGCCTACACCCAGTCATATAATCTGGATACAAACTGACAGCTAACTGACATCGGTTGGCCGCCATATTGTTCACGGCCTCCCACCAAGCACAGGGAGGATCACGTGGACTCTATCCAGCGCCCAAAAACTTTTCGTAACATCCTTCATGCCAATTGTTTCCAATTGTTTCACTTTGCGATACCAAACTATCATCGCCTGCCAGCCGCAAGACTTTCGGCAACTGGGATCAGAGATCGTAGAATTGTATTCTAGAGATAAACAATGAGCATACGTGGCATATGCTCAAATAATAGCAACCTGAGGAGTTTTAATAGTCAGGGCACATAATTCAAACAAACGAGCAGTCATCGTAACTTTGATGGCACTTGCAGCATGCTTTTCGCAACCGACATGTTTTTTTCTCAAGACAAGAGCAGCAAAGCAAATCAGAATCCATTAGCCACAATGAAAGGCAAACAAAATGACGGATGACGTCAATGGACCAGAGCTTAAAGTTGGTGTTGCATGAACTATATTTGAAATGATGACAACCGCATTTGAAGTCGAAATGGTATAGAAGAGCTGATGCGATGTTCCATATGGTGGTGAACAAATACATTTGAGTTTATGAAACAAAATCGTCAAGTCTAGCGACTACCGAAGTGGGCTTGGAGAGCCATATGAAGTGACTGAGTTTAAAAAAATATATCTACATTCGTACACTGAATTCGCTGCTCCCAAAACGGTTACGGTATGTGCGAAGACAACTTACTTGTCTATAAAGATGACCCGTACGACACCCAGCATTATCCAAATGACGCATCATGGCCTCGAATTCTAGCTCTCCTAATCGCCAAGGTCTGCTTGTCGCGACTGGAACACTATCCCCATCCACGTGGGCGCCTTCGGTTGACGAGGAAAATCCACCCTCGGTTGCGGATGACCTATTAACTGCTGCTAATCGAATGGCTAACGCGGCCTCCGGGCCGCTAAGCCCACCAAGACCGGAAGTGCGCCAGGTCTCATAAGTCTTCTGTTTGAGTTTTTCCGTCGGCAAAACCAAATTTTCCGCATCCAAGGAGGCCAGTAGTAACTATAACAAATAAGGCAAGATAGACTAGTAGTCAACCACACCCACACACACGTATTATCGAAACGGTATTGGAACGAAAGAATTTTTTTTTTCAAAAATCAACCGGTTTTCTTTAACTTTTCTAAACACAAGCGCAGGTTAGTCGAAGAGAACCCGATTTAGTCTAACCTAATACTACAATGGGTTACCTATATTAAGCCTGGCATCAAAAGTCAATTTTGGAGGCATAACCGAGGCCGTAGGCGTATCATTGAACGAGTTGGAGCTACTAACAATGCTGTGCACATATATGGGATATAGGGAAACCAGAAAGCAACGGGACGCCAATAGTCAGAACAAATGCGAGCTTCAGACGTAGCATCCTTGCGATGCCCGGCTGCCACGCCACCTGAAGTACGAGGGCAGAGATACTACCAGGTTGCTCAAGCTTAGGCAGGCAGAGTCAAGATGCAGAGGTTGGGATAGAACCACGGTCAGTAAATTGACGCCTTAACCACTGAACCATCTCAGAATAACTACTAGAAAGCGACTTGAAGTTGATATCAACCGGATTTAATTAAAGCGTTCGAGAAGCGATGGTCTAGGACTCACTGGACTCTAAAAATAACTGGCGCATGTTCTAGCTGAAGCGATTTTGCTGCATCTCACCGAAGTAGTATGTTTCATTTGATCACCAAAATGTAAGCAAACACGAGCGTAATACGCGAAGAAACGACCTGGTTATGGGGTACCTGACAATCTACTACTGGGGGTAAGAGTTTCGCGTTGCCGATATACAGCGCAGAATATCAGTAACAACTTTCGCTCCCGATTTCTACTTTCAGTGTTCACTCCCGAGAGCACCTCCGAAGTAACAACCGTCGCTAATCATAGGGTGAACGCGATGCATGGTACATATAAGCGACCAGTTCTCCCAGATCACCCTACTTCAGTAGCACGAGTACATCACCGAAGCCAAATTCGTTCGGTCTTTCCAAAGCAATAAGAGAGAACAAGCATTGTAGGCCCGTTTCGCCAGCCATGCGAACAGGGAATGTGACTAAAACAAACGTGAAAAAAGAACCGTGAATAATGTAGAACTGAGCTGACAGGTTTTGCTCCATCCCACGACACCATCCCAACCAACCTACAAACATGACTAAAACGCATCCAATTTTATAATGAAGGAAGCGTGTGCTGACTATTATAGTCGTTTAATTCCCCCACAGACATAGGTGATTTAGTCTTCTACAAAGACCATGGGTGATGTTGTTTTTCCACTGGATACACTTCACTTGAACGTATGATACGGACAGCTATCCGAAAATAACAAGGACGACTTCGTTTCCTTAAGAACACCATCAAGTTTACATCCAGGAACGACTTGGTTTCAAATACTTGCCTGAGTGTCGCAAGCCACGACGGCATTTGTTGCATAATGCCAAGCCTCCTCAACCGTCTCGCCTAGGGCGAGCAGGCCACGAGTTCGCAGGAACAACACGCGAGACGTCGGTCCCAAAGCCTCAGTTATAGCCGATCGTTCAGCACTCCAGTCCTTCAGTTTGTCATGATCGCCGTTTACTGCTTGTTGGTTTCCATTGCTGATACCACCAAGAAAGAGACTCGACGGTGTGTAGTAAGAAATTTCACCCAAAATCATC
Source organism: Opisthorchis viverrini (assembly GCF_000715545.1). Taxonomy (NCBI): domain Eukaryota; kingdom Metazoa; phylum Platyhelminthes; class Trematoda; order Opisthorchiida; family Opisthorchiidae; genus Opisthorchis; species Opisthorchis viverrini. Next base: position 1,616,626 of record NW_008751657.1, on the reverse strand, counting down.
GCTTCGTGACAGAGAGGGAGAAGACCGGATTTCATACATGATACCTGCAAATGGTTAATACAAAAGAACGTGGTGGGACACTGCAATGACAATGATTGCGAAATGTTGGTAGGGGTTTCAGGGCTTACATGCAAGCAAAACAACCGTGAGTTCGACAATTACTATCCAACGACTCTAATCATGGACGGTAAAGTAGAAGCCGCATTTTGTTGATAATTTAAGTTTAACTAGATGACTCCAATCAATAGTCTGGATGCAAAGATGAGTACCTTCGTGTGAGCGGTCAGATGGGAAATGCATAACCTGCCAACCTACCTGATAGAGAAGGCCTGGGTTTTTGGATAGAAATAAACAGCACCAGTGCAAAGATATCGTTGTTTCCACACGATATGGCCTCACTTGACAAGAAGCAGTCAGTTACATACGCGACAACATTGATGTTGATATACAGCTCGGTAGGTTAGGAGACTTGTTGTGATGTATATTTGGCATATAATTCCAAATAGTGTAACAAAAATTGGTGTGCGCATCGAAAATCCCTTAAAATCGCAGTATTTTGTATCTATGTTACCGATCAAGACGTTACTCAGCTTCACTGTTAGTGCAGCAGACGATATATCTGTAAACGTACAGAATGAGATTGAAATAGACGTTGTGGTAGTTCAAGTTAATTTATTTCACGGAGCGAATGAGTGCCTCGAAGGGTATTATCTAGAGTAGTGTGTGGCATATATGACGTTTATCCTCCCTCGTTTCACTCTCTCACCTGAGTATTCAGAGACACAAGCCGACTGACGGACTTGTTGAAAATACTCGTTTACTCATCTACTTCTGCGTTTCAACAACTTATGGAATTTGATGTTAAAATAAATCAGTTGAAGTAGGGAAGACCGAAGATTGGTAGAACGCACGCATGAACGCAATGCATACCAGAAACAGGCGCTAGCTGGCCTACCAGCGTTTTACGAACTCAGCCACAACCAGAAGGAAGGTCTTATAAGAGGAAATGTCGGATACTCTAATGCGGGACTTTACTGAGCAGTGCTTCATAATTTCAGCAGCAGGGGTTGATTGGTTGGCAGCTGGGCAGCCAAAGTTTAGGCGAAATCGAAGTCATATCAGCCTACACCGTAGGCGACTGCTTTCTATATCGATCCATAGGGTCAACCGGTGTTCCAGATACTAATTAGTACGATGGGGCTCACCGAAGAAAACAGACTTACTGCAATGGTAGCCGGAGTGTCCACATGAATAATGCACCGAACATCGGCGCGTGCTGAATGCACAGCAGAATGCAACATCCAAGTTGCGTGGTTTAGTCCGAGAACCGTGGATCCTGGGTCCAACACTTGACCTGTGAGAAAAGCATATACACACATTGAATAGTGCTGCATACTCTAAGGGAAAGTGAACCACAATATCTAGCCAGAGTAAATGAAAAAAACACGGGTCAAATATCATCCAGTGAGGCCCGTCGTTGTTTAAGCTTTAGAGGTCTGAATACACTCCCAAATGGACAACGGTAGTAGGCGATAGCAGACCGATAAAAACAGGAAGATACCTTCCACATCTGAAATGCACATCACAAGATTCAGAAGTGAAACGAGACTGCCAATTGGCCGAAAAGGTTAAGTAAAGGACAGGCTACAATTAAATCGAGACCAAAAAACCATGCCCATGGTTGTTCCACAGGGCATATGGAAACTCGCTCTGCAAGCATCGCCTAAATAAATCGATCAAACTAGTCAAAAGAAGTCCATCTGTCTGTCTTAAGAGGAAAACTGACAAGGCGGGCAATCGTGTGGACACTATTTCGAGTAATGTGTTAATTCACTGTACGTAATTCTCTTCCTGTACTTTGAAGCCATCGACTAAATGCCTAACAAATTGAAGCCAACTCCAATGACGATGTAAAAATAGTTCCATTATTAAAACATGGACTCCAAACAGCTGTCTAACCAAACGCAAATAATTCGCCCTGGTAAGCATCCGAACAGAATGTACGATTCAGATCGAAATGTTCCGACCGGAAAAGCAGGATTTGATAAGAGACACAAAGTAATACAGAAATAGAGTTTCTGGGAGTAAATCACAGGACCCTTTGGTTTCCAAATGTCAGGGGCAAAACGTATCGAAAAAGAAACATAGATTTTCGGATCGGATGATCTATAGCCGTAACACCCATTACGCTGCACTATTCACCGAACGGTACAACGGTAAGAAAACATGTATACATTGAAAAACAACCATGCTTACCTTTACAATCGACCTTGAGCAAAGAGGATGCAGTGATTTCGTGGTAAAGCAACCCGAACGGATTGACCAGGAAATGCTCATTCTTTGAACTAATACGGGCCTGGAGATGGGACGAGAGAGCAAGTAGACGACCGGTGAAGTGGCAAGAAAACTGTTGCGATAAGTTTAGCCTGAAGCGCAAGTAGTGGAGGCTAGATCAGAGCAACCATTGCACTGGGAGAACAACTGCTACATCACGACGATTGCGGGTTGGGAAAAAGAGATGAATCAACAACATAACGCGGATATATAGATAGATGGTCGCAAGCATATTGCCGAGTAACCATCCAGCTAAAAAGGGTTCGCAACTCCAAAGATAGACTGCTCCCTGTGTACGCAACTTAGCAAAAGCCTAGCTAAAAGGTCCGCGAATAAAGATCATTGAAGTTCCAAAGGCCCTAGTGAGGCATACTGAAGCCAGAGAAACAGGCAGTCTAACAATATGGTCACGGTACTGTCCGTCAGTCAGTGGAATAACCTGGTAACAGCTCATTACTTGTGCCAAGCCACGGCTGTAGAATAAGTCGGACCGACGAATACGTTTTTGGTACACGTAGGTTTCACGGCTATCCCCCCCCCCATTCTTACGTCGCAAAACAACTGACAGATGGATCAAATGAAAGCAGCGAAACACAAGTTAGAAGTATTCGCGGTATTAGTAGAGAAGTCGCACGTTGGAAACACTAACACTGTTTCCCTAACACTGTTTCATCGACACTACTTGGTCTCCATCAAATTTGCGAGTCCCATGAAAACTGGAGAAGTGATAGCTATGGGGAATGATAGCCCTCGTCAAGAAACGCTGAAAGGTTGGACAAACTGCCAGAATTCTTTCGAGGCGCGCTTTGTATTTTTTCATCCACAGGCTTTTAGCCTACTTGAGCATTAGCCAAATGTTTGACTGACCTAACTTTTACAGGTAGGCTATTCGGAACGTGTTACTACTGTAGTGAACGACTGAGATAAAATGTAGAAGTTCGGGAGGCGCACCACACCTTCAGGTTTCGCATAAGAAATGAAATCTGAGGAGCTTGGAGAATATTAGACGAAAATAGCGCCACTCCTTTTAAAGCTTCAGGTAAGGGGCTCTATAAACCTTGGAACATTTGACCACTGGACGCAGCGTTACGGGAGGTAACTGACAGTACAAAATTCGTGTGGAAGAGCTTGCTAAGGAGTGGAACGTAGCTGACTGATATTCCTGGAATAATCACAGAAAAGACAGAAGGAACAGTACACATTCCCATTGTCATTTAAAGACTATTCGCCCCAGCCAATTGTAGCTCGTTTTGTACTTTTGCAGTTGCTCTTCCAAAAAAGGTTTTAGGAACAAATTACTAGTTGTACGACAGCAAAGCATCAGTGATTCACACTAGCGTTATTGACAGTGGTCATGCTAAGGGCAGTGAAAACTTCGCGGAAGCTTTGGTGGCTGATTTGGACTGAATTCAGAAAAAATGCAATTTTGTCCAAGGAGCACACAAAAAGAACTGTGGAAACGGAAGTAAGTTGATATAACCCTACCATCGTTCTTCTAAAAAACACTTACCGTTACATGATTGTGGATGCTCGTGTTCCAGCCGAACAGATCAATCAATCTGTACACAGCAGCGAGTTTACAACGAAGAGAACGTTCACGGCGACTGTATATTGTGGCTTCACCACCGCGCAGATCGTTGATGGGAATGATTCCGTTGCGCTGACCTGTATGATGTGAAAGGGGGAGTGGAGAATAAATAGCTCGAAACAAAGACTGGTCACTGCGGATTGAAGTTGGAATTTACACGTGAAACGGTCTTTTTAGTGACTTCATACGAGGAACTCACCCAATAAAACCAAACAAGCGAGATTTACTCGACTATTCTCATTCACATGCCAAGGCACAGACCGTAGGCTAATTCACAAGCTCCTGACCGAAAGTTTCTGGCTTGAACTGCTCTCGCCAATATTTTGCGGTCGGTTCTTGTATTCCTCTAGAGTTGTATTGCACTGACGGGGTGCAACAGCTAAAAAAACACTTTTCGACCTGGGAAGACTGCGAAGACAGGACCTCATCTTGGATGGGTTAAGAGCTCAACAATTCTAAGCGGGGCGACGAACTGGTTAATTTTGACATGAAACAGCTGGCGTCTCTACAGCGGTTCCAATGGGTACACAGGAAAGACTCCTGAGGCTCACGTGCGAGGACCTGCCACTGACGAGTGCTGTCGTTCTGAAACGAAGATTCAAGACCCACGTACGATTGTTGAACTGACCTTCCCATCGTTTTCCTCCCGCTTTCGGTTGCGCAACCTGGCAATTCAGAAGCCACTGCATCTGATTCTGTTGTGTATTGTCGCCATGGTTTTAGATCACCGAACTGAATGGTCTTTGATTGAATGGTTGCTCGTTGATACTCGCCTTCGGCGTCTGTGAGTGTATCCAGTAAACACGCTGATAATCCCTGACAGTTCATTGTACCTGCTTACACCCCAAAAAAAACTCCGATACACGGAGACAGTTGCATACATGCGGCGGACTCACATGGTTGTGGTTGTCGCGGATATGAATGCACAAGTAGGTTGACTTAGGGCCGCTGAGTTTCGATTGCGTGGAAGTCCGCGACCTGAATCGAGAATTCATAACGAGGTAATCGGGGGGGGACGAGGTATTGTTGAAGCAGAGGGTACTTCCACAAAGAATGGACCTAGCACTACACGCTAAGGCTAGACCATACGCAACGCATGCCGAGGTTCTGTCTACCAAGACGAGCTGTCTTCCATACCTGATTCGGAGTGGTGGAAACCTAGAGGTGGACAGAACTAGATCTGGCAGAAGGGTGGTAAGAAGAGTTTGGGCACTGTTCCCCTTCCAGGGTAGGATCCACGTGACCGTCGTGTGCTTGGCTGGAGACGCTGAACGATATGGCGCCTAACCGGTGTCGCTGGCATTCATGCTGGCCGTTTCTATCTAGATTGTATGTGTTGGTGTGTACAACTCGGATGTTTATGGTATGCTGGCCCTAGGCCCCCCTCCTTGCCGGCGCTTGTTTCTTTCCATTATAAGACTTTGTCCAAACAAACTGACATGGTTGTGCGGCAGTGAAACACCGGTGTCATCATCTGGTGTTGTTGGCAACGACGATGACGTGAGTGGCAGGTGCTGCAAATCGGAAGTTGGCTTGGTAGCCCACCGCCAGCTTCACGTCCATGAAAGCGTTCGTACGAACGTAGCCACCCGATTGGCGTGCGCTGATTTTTCTGTCAGTTTCTGATTCAAGACCGACACATACCCCACCGAGCACAATGCAGATAAGCCTGACTGAGTGGACAGGAGTCATATTCACTCGTGACAGGTTACTAGTCTTGTTCGTGAGGCTGGTATAATTGACCGGCTATCAGTATAAAAACCTGGCAACTATAGCTGAACGATTCATCTAGCGGCACTAGCCAAGACATTTGTCAAAAGTTTCACATCTATCCAGCTCTGAAACCTATATTACCTAGTCCAAACAATCCGTGGATTGCACCACCATTATTGGAATACAACTCTGACGGCTCGCTTGGTAGTGCTAACCTGGTCTTTGCTTGAGGGTTGCCATCTGGCATCATGACACCGAACCAAGTCCTGTCGCCACTGAAAATTCATGAACCTACAATATTTCCAAACACGTGGAAACCTGTCACCCAACGCGGTCACAAGCCCGTCCGCCGTGCAGGCCAATCGGAAGCAGATTCACCGAGCAAGCGCCGTTAACCAGACCGCCAAAGGCGGAAAGATACAACGTCTACTGTGCGCGATGCGCCGAGCAAGCGCCGTTAACCAGACCTTATACCGCCAAAGGCAGAAAGATACAACGTCTACTGTGCGCGATGGGTCATGTAAGGGACTATACAAAGGAAACTGCGGCCTCGCCTCGGTCGCCGAACAGTACTGCACACAGGTGCCCCCTGCCCCGAAAGGCATGGATAGTCGGTTAAACCATGCAGTGCCATCACGTGACTGGATTTTCATTGAGCCAATCACAGCGGAAGAATCTGGTCGCGCGATAAGCTTGATGGTAAATTCGTCCCCAGATTTGGACAGGCTCACATCCAGAATGCATTGCCGGTTGGATGTCAACGCGCTTTCCGGGTCTTTCAACTTGTCTTTATTGTCGGAGTTGCCCACCGCATCAGTGGTGCCCGTGTAACTCTAGTTTCAAATATCTCAAATCCGAATTCATCGGAGCAACTGAGATCGATCCCCGTGTCATCCGTCCCTGTTCGATGGTTTGTAGGAGCGCTAATCCATCTCTGGAGCCATAGACTGCCACTACCTTCAATCCAGTTTACGTTTTTACATCGAGACGGTTGTGTGTAAGCTAACTACTCTTACTATCCGTCATCACTCCTCAGCGACTGCCTACGTCTGGTGTTCGGTGACATCTCGGAAGCCTTCGATAAATCTGCCGGGACGTTTGGAGCATCGCCACCACTACTTCGGCATATCATAGTCCTGTGAGAATGCCGCAGCAGTTTTCTCCAATTCCAAGGTTTAATACCGCTGGGGAGTGAGGCTAGATGGCTCAGTGGTTCGAACGCGAATTTACTGACCGGACGATCGGTGTTTCGAATTCGACGTTTGCATCTCAACTTTCCCTGTCTAGGTCTGGGCAACCTAGCAGCATCCCAGCCCTCGTGCTTTCTGGTGGCATAGCAGTAAGGCACCAAAAGGGTACTACAACTGAACGAAAATTATAGTGAGACAAGCAGACCCACTCCCAAAAATTGTTCATCACGGTGGTGGGTGAGGTTCCTAGATTGGGTTACCAGTTTAGTGACACCTTGGATGGTTGTCTTCACTGAACAATGGGTCGTGTGTACGGAAAGTCAGACTCACCTTAAACAGAGGCTTGAAGCTACTGAGATTGGGTTGGGGAGAGCTAGCGTGACGATCAAAGGCGAAAGCAGTGATGATATGAGAGTGACTGTGGTCTCATTTGTTCCCTTTTGCCCCGACGAGGAACTCATCACTCCTTTGGGTCCAACAGAGACCGTGATATATTCGGACATCCCCTCTTACTTTCAAGGGGAACAAATTCTATAACCACCGACGGAAGTATCTAAAACTGTCCGGTGAAGTGACGCAAGACCCGCCGAAGCCGCAACAAAGGATGGAGATCAGAAGAACCTATCTAATACCTAGGCTGACATATTCGCTTGCTCGCACTCGGTCAAGTCCGACAGCTGCAGTCTCACACCTGGCTTGGCAATAGTTGGAGGTCTGAACAACAGTCTCCTGGTCTCTCAAACTGGGAATTGGGATAAGAGTAGCGAATTGTCCTTGAAAAAATATAGTGTGTTGGCAATTCCTCCGAACACAGTTGGGACAAAAGCTTTGATTGAGACCCCCAATCATCTTATCAAGGTGTGGGCGTCGTAGCAGTATCAAGTGCCCGCATACAACCACGATTCCCATAACTAAAAATGTCATACCACATTAGCTGTCGCGTGATATTACGATCCGTGTCACCTTGCTTACTGCGCACAGCAGAGTGGGCTTCCCCCTTCCTCATACTTTTCCTCCACTCCAATAATAATATCCTCTTTATACTGTCCTTCGTTAGGACTGGCGAATTCGTTCATCTTGGATCGGTCTTGGTAAATCCACGGGGAAACCGGGACCAAGACCTTTAGGCATCTCTGAATCAATCTTCAAGCTTCAGGTCCCAGCCTATCCGGTCGCTTTTAATGTTCACACTTGAGCAGGAAAACAAGCTGCTCTTGTTCACACACTGGAATCGTTTCTCACTCAAAAGAACAAATGACGAGCTAAGAATTGCAGTCTAGTTTCACGTGGGCTCCATTAAGTAGTTTCCAACTTCAAGGCGACGACGGTGCTCTTTATTCAGCCGGATTTTCCCAAAGACCAGTACCTTCAACAAGTTAAATGAGCTTAAAGTTCGACACGTTGAGGTGATCATGAGTCTCAAAAAAGCTGGTCTCACCCGGCACACCTCAAGCTCCAGCTTGAAAATTGTTCATCACTTAGACCGTTTCAGTCCAGTGGCATAAGACTGCATTACACTGAAAAACAAGCTAAGGGTAGTGTTTTAGAATGCCGACTGCTGGCTGGAATATCCAGTCTGGTTATCAGGTTAATACATTGGTAGCTCCTATAATCAGCCTCCGGCTGATGCCACATTATTATTAACAATATTACTGGCAATAATTGTCATAATCGTTCTGCTGTGACACCCTTCCAGTGCCACCCAAAGGAAAGTACGAGGGGTGACTAGCGCCGAAGCCATTCATTTTGTCAACTGAACTTCACTGTCCATGATCAACGTTGAATCTAGTGCTATTCTTCACGAGATGAAGGCAGTTGCAGTCGTTGCCAGCTCAGTGCTATAGGGATCCCAACTGGTTGAATAATGGATGACTGAACCGTGATTGGCGCCACAAGAATGAAGTGTGCTGCAAACGCAAGCAGAGAAACTAGTTGGATGGACTGATAGATGGTAAGACAGTTCATAAGCATATCTGCAAGACCGGCTGATCTCACATCTGGGCAACAATCTACTTGAATGGGTTGTGTGCTGCCCCCTGGATTGCAGAGGTAGGGGGCGAGATAGCTCAAGTGGTTAGAGCACGAATATATTGACCGAAAGGCAAGTGGTGCGAACCGGACCTCTGCCTGTCAATTTCCCCGTCTAGGCTTGGGCAACCTGGGAGTATCTTACCCCTCGTGCTCCCCTCTGGTGGCATGGCAGCTAAGCACCGAAAGGGTGTTACAGCTGATCGATGGCAGTATGATCTTGGGTGTGGCTCCACTAGCGACAGCCGAAAAGTACACGGTTGTTGAATGGTGAATGTGTACCAATACACTCCAGCCAAGCAGTCACCCCGGAGTAAAATGACTATCATTGAAATACGACAAGACGTTCCGGGGTCTTCGTATGGGGATACATTTGATAGATGGATTAAGCACTTGTCTTACCTAATCCTGTACAGTCTTGCATCGATGTTTTGGTTGCGTGTTTTGCCAAAAATGAGTGACAGTCGTGTTGATTATGCGCACTCAATACCAACAAGTCATCACAGATTCAACCTCCTCACAGCGGTGGATTTTCCAGCATCACCAAAATTTGTCAGCTACTACTGCTCTAAATGTTTTCTATCCCCGTTATATCAAACACTAACCCAGATAAAACGTGAAGAAAACAACTGAGCACCCCATTGACATAATGATGCTCACCTTCGTTTTTCTGTTTGGAGCACCGTTAAATTAGGTTCTGATGGAAACATCCACGACTTTAAAAAGTGGTGTTCCATTAGTCTTCAGGAGCTGAGACTGACTGAGATCTGAAGAAGTGGCGATCCGATTTGAGGACTCCGAAAATGTACCATCCCATCACCTCGTCAAACACTCTCATGGGCTCAGACTCACTGATGCAAATCAATCAACTCCGGAGCGGATGGAAAAGCATGGAGTAGAGACATGGTCCTAAAAAACGTGACTACGATGTCTCAAGAGTTTGGGTGCGCACGTGTATCATTGTGGACCCCCGTTAAAACATTCCAATGCAGACCGGATAAGCCAACGAGTTGCCTCCGGATAATAGCAGGAATGAGAGTTGAGATTTCGACCTGCGGTAACAGAGCAGTGCTCAGTGGAATCTGGGTATGGGAGTCAAAATGACATCAAAGAGGAATCAGTAGGGCCATTGGAAGTCACTTCGCCTTGCAACAGCGCTTATAGCATGATTGAGCAGCCTTCGTTTGAACGTGGTCCTAATGAGGTTACCGGTCCAATAATAAACCAGCATGATTGAGCAGCCTAATGAGGTTACCGGTCCAATAATAAATACAATAGTTCAGCTACAACAGGTTCCGGTGCCTCCGGTGCCACCCGGAGGCGCGAGAGCTGAGATACTGTAGGGTAGTTTTCCAAGCCTAGACAGCACTCAATGTGTTCGCGTCGGGTCCGAACTACAGGCCTTCCTGCCAGTAAGTCCACACCTTAACCAGTGAGATATTTCGGGCTCGCTTCCCGTTACAGCGAAAAAAGTTGAGGGACGGAAGACCGAAGCGAGGTGGTCCTCTAAATTAGTGACTGCTTCCAACGACACGATGCGAATCTAGATCGGGCTGTCACTAGAATATCATAGTCGTCGATGCGGCGCAATGACGCGAATATCACATATGCAACCATTCTCGCCGGTAGGAAAAAACGTAAGGGACCAACACTCAAAAAAGCACCTGAAGACATGAGAAATACCTTTGCTGAGCCCAACCCCAGTGGAAGCATGACCATTAGGCACAGACGCAAATAATTCCGAAATATGTTGAAGGGAGAGTAGGCTTGTACTCATTCCAGGGTACTCTCCCGATTGCGACTGCGACCGAACAATCTCCTCCAACTCATGGCGGAATGATTCAGAGTTAAGGATTAATGTCACCCGCTGTTTCTGAGACATGAGATTGACATCTTCTTTTATAGAAGCAGGGCGCAGAAGGTTCCGTTGATAATCTGGATTGTCAGGATCTGTAAATTTCGGGTAAAATACGGAGAGAATACAGTACCTATAGTCGCGATGAACTTCTCCGGCTTTTCACCGGGGTTCTCACAGTTCATGGAACTTCCATCCGGCATTTTTGAACGAACAAGTCCCCAAATTTATTGCCCCGTGGTCATCTAAATGCGAGGTGAAGCGCTAGCCTCACGCGTAAGAAGCGGATGAGAACAGGCGCCGAAAAAGAAAGGCAGTCCTATCTGAAATTGATTGATTTAAACAATCTCACTTATTTACCAATTTACGGATTCCGGGGTTCTATGAGTATACGGGCAGGCTGTACCTTCGGAAATTATCTAAGCTCAGAAGAATAATGAGTGTTGGGACCATAATCATGGAACATTTTGTTAGTCCCACAATCATTTTGGAACAGGTCATAAAAATTTTCTGTTAACGGATTCACGGATTGATACACAGAACCGAGGCTTTTGCCCAAGTTTCCCGGCAGTACCACTCTTTGTTCCAAGTAAAGTCAACTGTTTTGGTCCGTCGTGTGGCTTTCAGTATGATCCCGTATTAATACGCATCAGTTAGTTTCCCTCCACAATTTTAGCTCATAATTCCCAGGCACACGACCCGCTCTCGTTCAAGGATTCACGAATTGAAGGATTGATGCACAGAATCCGGGCTTCCGTCCAAGTTTCCGGGATGGGCTTTGTTCTTGTTACTCAGCGGCTGTTGTTCACCGGAAAAAATGGTGTGGCACTGCACACGAAGTTCTCAGCCTAGGGCAGGAAGCTTGCCAGCGCGAGGACTCGCATAAATAAGTGTCCAATAGCGCATTGAAATGTGTTCTAGGAGCGTGGACGACCGTCGGTAGAAGGTTATTCCACGCACCTACTATCCAGAATGAGAAACCTTTTGCCCAATGAAAATGTGTGCTGTGAGCTTGAAAATCTTCTTACCATGGCCCCGCCGTGTGTTTGCTGGATCAGTGGTGAAAATATTTGGCCGAACCTTGTTCCTTCAAGGGTGACGGTTCTCCAAGGGAAAGNTCAGGAACCACGAGAAGCATTTCGTAATCCACTGACTTGAGGCGAGCAGCCATTTTCGTAGCAGCTCCTCGGACACGTTCAGTGAGGGATACGTCTTTCGTGCATCCTGAGTGGACAACTTGGTCGGCATATTAAAGCAGCGGTCTGACGTAGGCCCGATTGAGTAGTTGGAAGCTCATGCGAGTAATACTGGAGAAGGTACGTCGAATCAGCCGTAGAACGGCGAATGCATTTTGGGGCGATTACTCACGGTGCAGCGAGAAGAACATGTCTAAAGAGACTCAGACAATCATGGCATCTATCCGTATGATTTCTCCTGGTCCTTTCTTACCATGCATGACAAAGGCATCGCTGAGTCTCCACCGAATGACATATGGATGAACCTTTCGTCATCCAGAGGAAGGTACCAGTCCGACGACCACTGCTTTGCAGCGTCTACACCCATTTGGAGGGCACTGGCATTGGAAATCCAGGATTTCAAGTCGCCCGCAAAAAGTAGCCATGGACTTGCAAGAACATCTGGAAGGTCATTAACGTAGGTCAGAAACAGCACCGGTCCCAGGACGGAGGGTCAGAAACGGCACCGGTCCCAGGACGGAGCCATGAGGAACTCCAATGGAGACCGGCGCTGGAGAATAGTAGGTCGAGCCGATTATCACTCGGGATGATCTGTCTGATAGGAACGCCTTGATTCAGTGGAGGATTTTCCAATGAATACGGTATACTCGAGTTTGTGGAGCAACGGGACGTGTGGGACCTCATCAAATGCTTTTGAGGAGTCGATAAATATGCTATCCGATAAGCGTCACTCGTCCTTGGCTTGGGTTAAGCTGTCAATAGATACAAGCATGTCACGCAAGAACAGTTTGGGAGAAATTCGTTTTGAACTGGAGATATCAAGTTGTTGGAAGCACGGTGATTAATAAACTCATGCAGTTCCATCGTCTAGCGATCATGGAAGGTGAGAATTTTAGTAGATGCATGCCAAGAGCATGCAATCTTGTTCATGCATATAGTGCTTCCGCAGAATTGCACCAGGTCTTCTGCAGCACTGTTTGAATTTACCTAAAATGATGGGAAAGGTATTAATGGCAGGAAGAAATAAATACATGATTGAGAATTATATTCCCGTGGTGCTGATACGGTCATACTACACTGTTGAACCTCGGAGGATCCGGGAGGAGGCCAGAGAATTGGGCCGAACTACGCAGCTCTTGGGCTGAAAAATGTGAGTATGGATTAAAGTGGCTTTGGTTTGAGCATGTGTGCAACCAGATTCAACATTTTTTCACAAAACGTTTTATTCTACGCGTGAAGATTCTGCAGCTAGAGCATTGTGTGACTAAGGGGCCGACGCGGCTTTTGGTTTGAGCATGTTCGCAACAAAATGCAACATTTTATCACAAAACGTTTTATTCTACGCGTGAAGGATCTGCACCTAGAGCATTGTGTGACTAAGGGGCCGACCTCTATATGGGAAAGCATGCTGTATGAGGTTTTTTTACGAAGTTTATTACTGTTCACATGTTTTCGGTTCTAAATACGGTACAGGAAAACATACGTCCTACCATGAATGTCAAAAGCGCGATCGTCCCTCATATGCTACCCATGGAAGACATCGGCGGTCTTTTTTAAATTACTGAGTTTATTGGATCAGCCACGCGCTGATCAAACTGGTTACACGAATCAAGACGTGCGAAAACGGGGCATCAGTTTATATCAGCAGGGCACACCAACTGTAGCCCCCGGCTGTGGCCGCAAACCAGTTGCCGAGATTTGCGAACAAACCAACGACCAGCTATTCAGCCACTAGCAAGCGCACGCGAACTTCCAGTATTCCTGTACATGGACTTGTGACCCGGGCAATCAATACAGTATAGGAGGAGGTTCTCCCATCTGGCTGCGACGACAACAGGTAAACTAACGTTGATGAAGGTGGGTCTTCGGACCATCCTGTCAGGAGAACGCCATCGTAGTTGAGTGACATTTAAGTGCTCCTGTGAATGGCTACTGAAATAACCCTGTGTGATCGTTCGAGAGTTTTGGTAGGGTGAGAATGCTCAGAGAGCTTCAGCGGTTTTGCTTTGCAAGTGAAGATATTCCAAACAAACAGAGGTGAGAGGGAGTGCAAAACAGTGTATGTAGTGAAACTCGGGGAGCTTTCAGAGCACAATATCCTCACGAGAATTCGAACAGATGAACGTTTGGCCAAGTTGATCGGCCGAGTGATAAGGAAAGCTGTCAAGTCTCTTAGCACATAATAATCTATAAATGACTCGAAGGGTGAATATGGTTTCCAAATTCGTGAAGTCCGTGGCGTTGTTTTTAAATGGCATCCCTCGGTTGTGAACAAAACCTCGGAGAGTGCCACTTTCCGACCCACAGCAGGCCATCTGATTAACAGAAGAGTCATACGAACCTTAAACGGACCTGGAGATGGCTCTTCTTTTCCGGGTCATGAAAAGGGTTAGCAAGCAAGACCTTTCCAATCCATACTTTATCTTAGAGAATATTTCTAGATTAGTTCAAATGTTACCTGAATAAGGGTCGGTTGTTCAGTTATAGAAAAAGCAGGTCCCCTTGTGACCACTTTCTTTTTTTGCAAAGATAAAGTAGGGGTAACAGAGCTCATTTTCTTGGGTTATGAGGGCCTAAATCGCAGTGTACCAAGGAAGATTGTTTATGAAACTGACATCGCACTGACTGCCCGTCACTTGGTAAGTGATAAGAAGGAAAGTTTGCCGTGAAGCTATTGGCTGGTCTAGTGGCGTGCCAGATTTGTAGTAAAGTCGGAAGCGCGAGTGTTGTTTGTTAACGCGCAAGTACTTAAAGAGAACGCGCGATACCGACATGAAAGCTGATGCTGATCCAGCAAACAGCCTGTAGAAGCTGTTGAAATGAGACAGCAATCTCTGACAGGACGCAAAAGCAAAGGCTGTGAAAATTGTTATGTTTCCATCGTTCTATGAAGCATTCCATAGATTTCATACGGAAAACTAAGTTCTTACATGGGCTTAATGGACAATCATTCTGTAATGCCTCCGGTTTTCTGAAATCTTGCATCGAAATAGGTAGCGGCCATAATACAACATCCGTTGTTTGAATGCTATGAAGTTACTAAATTTTGTCCCTGCCGGATTTCTCTATCACGTCACGTCACCTACCTCCGCTTCCGTGGACCATTTTATTTCCTTTGCTTTGTTTTATTTGCCTGACCCAAATGCATCCGAGCCATCCATTGTGCCTCTCCTCATTTACTTTAACCAGCTTTTTTCGCTTCATTTGAATCTTCAAACTCAAGGTTGATCGCTTGTTTCAAGCAAGTACCTGTTGTTCAATTTTGTGGTAAAGCAGAAGACTGAGTCCAACCTGACCCGTGTTGATTGAAACCTGGCTAGTTGAATTGATCTGAGCCCAGAAAAGACCAAATGAATGAACTTTGCGAGCCACCAACATTAGGTCTGTAATCATACGTAATACATAATGCATTATTCAGAGGTAATACACCACTCACAAGATTACTGAAAACTCTTCGGTGGCTCACGGTGCTTCTTGCCCTTCTCTGCCAAGCCGATATTGTTTTGCATGGGACAGCGAAAAGGTACCAGCAACACATCAGTGGCACAACGGAGCGTTGAATGAAGTCATTTCGGACAGCCTGCTTCGGCAGGAGTCATAATATGCATCTCCAACTGTCAGCTTTCAAAATCGTAACTCCTGACAACAGACGGACAGACTGACAAAGCCCAGGGCAACTTCTGATCATAGCGTGAGGTCGTTTATGTTATGAGTTGGGCGGAATTCGAAACCGCCGACGTCTCACGCCTACCAAAATACCTGGAAAGTGCCATTGCACGCAAGAACGTAATACGTGTTGTGTTTTATTAAGTGGCTCCCACTAAATCAGAAATATTACGTTCAGTGTACGAAGCGGAGATCTGGGCTGTAAACGGAAGAATCGAAATTTGTGGCACCAAATATCCTCCATCGTTGAAGTACGAGCGGTTCGCGGAGCGGCGTTTATGCCTTAAATTTTTGTATCCGTTCTTCGAGGAAGCAAGCAGTGGTTGATGGAACGCAAACAGGAAAGTTGCTAAAGTGGGTCTTGTGGTATTAACTGTGATGTAGTCCTGTAGGTGTGAAAGCCCCTCCTGACCATACAGCTACCTGTTTTTGCGCCAGTGGCACATTTAGTCATTCAGCAGGTACGAATCCGATAACTTCCGGTTTCTAACATTTAGCGAGGGGCACTAGTGGACGCTGGTGACACTGGTGGCCCGGGTTAGCTGGGTGGCGATCGCCGTCTTTACGGAGGGCGGCTCGACAACGACATTCTTGGCAAAACGATTTCGGAGTAGACGGTCTAAGCACGTGTTGTATATCCCAAACGCAGTGGAAAATCAATCGGTCCTTGTGTTGTAACAAGCTTCGGTTGGATAGGCTCGGAGTCTTACCCAGTAAGAAATTTTCTGCCAGTGTATCACGAGTCTGATTTGGGGCGATAAATGGTGTCTGGAAAGCCCGTGTTATATCTGCTAATCTCTCAGTCTGTGTTATCTGACCCGCTCCAGCGCCTAGTGCCGGGGAAAAAATGCTCACAGAAGGGAACACCACAGCTACATTCCGAACAAGCGAGTGCGAAGAGCAAAAGTTACAACGACCCCGCGCTATTTAAAGGGGCCTTTCTGACATTGATCCAGGCTGTTTGATAGGTGTTAATAAACACCCATCAACATCGATCGTGCCTCCATAAAAAGCCTGAACGCTGATCGGTCGTGCTTCTGCGGCATGCAAGAATACTCATTAGTTTTCGCTGAATTGATCAAATGATTGACTGGCCCGGATCCTTGCCGGCTTTGCTGTTGAGTTTTTGGTGAAACAGTAGGTTCCTGGCGTTCTGAGGTTGCTTTGAGGAATTTGACCTTCCTGATTCCCCACTTTTGGCTGTTCAACGTAAGATTTCCGACGCGAATCAAGTTGTAGGGTTTCCACCCTTTTTCTGATGCGACCGGCATGGCGTCTCGTTTGCAGCAATAGATCTGTCTTGGGCGGTACATGTGAGGCAGTGGCTATAGGTGCTGGTCCTCGGGGATCAAAGGGTTCATGCAGTAGGTTGAGGTCTGGTAACTGTTCTACCGTCTTCAGGATCTGGCACTCAGTCAGCCGTAATTGATTGACATGTCGTTTCCATATCAATGATCCTACCTGGACGCTTCAAATCACCTGACCGATTATTTTGAGGACGACTTCAGCAGTCAGGCTTCGGTACCCGGGGCGATAGTCTGACAAGCACACGGTTGCCAGCCCGGAATGTTTCGCTCTCCACTTGTCGGTGATGGAAAACATGTAAGTGTTGGTAGGATAACATCATGGGCAAGTTTCAACCGTCTGTTCATCATAACCTCTGCTGGAGGGCGACCGTCCGGAGACTGTGGATTAGGAGTTGCTCTATAGTTCAGTAGGAACGTATCCAGCACTTCTGTCGTGGTCCCCTCCCTTTCTGTTTTTGTCAACGCACGTTTAAAGGTGTCAACGAACCGTTCAGCTTGACCGTTTGATTCGGGATGGAGTGGTGAAGAAGTAGCATGTATGATGCCGTGTTTTCGAACGAGTTCGCTAAACTGATGGGAATTAAACCGAGTACCATTGTCGAACACAATAGATTCTGGGACACCGAATATTGAAAACAAGTGCCGCAGTTTAGTGATGGTTACCGTCGCTGTTGTCTCAGACGTAACGAAGACTTCAGGCTACTTACTGAACGCATCGGCAACGATAAGGAGGATTTGTACCTTAATTGGTCGGCTTTCCTGTTGAGTTTTTGGTAGAGCAGTTGGTTCAGGTTGCTTTCAGGAATCCCAACTTCCTGGTAGCTCGCATCAACTGAAGTTTACAAACGCCCCGAGATCCCAAAACTAGTCTCTTCGTCAATAATTGATAAACACTGTCATCGATGAGGATTGGAGAAATATGAGAAAATGGAGGTTATATGCTACATCACCCCTGGAATTTCGGCTCCATCTCTTTCCCAAAACATTTCTGGTGCAACAAAATCAGGGCAAATAATCCGAAAACTACATCGCACAAGGGCCTTGTTTTGTATGAAAGATATGGCTCAGCTTTGCGCATACATGGACAGACAACCCAGTATAAAGGTGCTACTTCAATCTTTAGCATCCCTTGATCGACAAAAGGACAACGGCACAAGCCTGTCACATCCGACCGTGCCACCAAGTGTCTAGTTTTATTATCATATGACCGCCAATAATTTGAGCTCGATTTAACGACAAAAGTTGCCCTTTTTGGACTTCCGCTTGGAATATTTTACCGACACGGAAGACGTCAACTAGATGTCATCCCGCTGATGAAACGCATGAGAAAACTGAGGACCCTCGTTTGATGCGGTGGCATCCCACTGTGGTGAAATTTTCAGCAAAGGCCTTCGGGTAATTAGCTTTGTTTTATTCTAGCTCGACCTGCAGGAGAGCAGTGTGTGACACATGTGAAGATAGCTACTAGAATTCCTTACTTGAAACTGCACTTAACAGGTGCATTCTCAG